>NC_138776.1:207116308-207587744 GCF_965119305.1 Pelophylax lessonae | reverse complement strand
CTCCTCCTTTTTAAATACCATCAAGACTGATCTCAGAACACACAGCTCTGTGTCAAATCAATACTTGGTTTGAAGGCCATGTTCAAATGCAACAATAATTCAAGAGATCTGTAGATGTTCCTAATGTACTTAACCCTTTTTTGGCCAGAGGTCATGATGCCTAAAAGCCCAGATCAGAATTAGCAGCATCAGCATGTGTTGGTTATGTATTTTTCTTTAAAGGAAAAAGTTGTTATAGCGTTGCCCAATAGTGAACAATCAATCAATAAAGCATTCAATAATAAACTCCTGTGCTATAAAATTGCTATAAACATTGATATATTGAAAAATACATAAACACATATTAGGTAAATAAAGTCCCAACAGTCCACGCATAAAGTGCTCTAGTGCGTCTTCATATTCCCAAATAGTGCTCCACCATATAATAAAATAAAATACAAAGTACAGCGCCAAAGATGTAAATGCTGGAAAAAAATCACTGTGAAGAAAAAGTCCAACAGATGCAAATGATGATCCACACTAAAAGATAAAGTCCAGCCACCAAAAGATGGAGTCAGTGAGATGGAAATATCAACCCCGCGTGCATCAAGTGGAAAAAGATGTCTGCTTACCAAAACCTCATGACCCCCTGTTAGGGCGGGTCAAATAAGCGTGTGATAGAGAAAACCAAGGAGGGGGGTGCTCTAACTGAAGGAACCAATCCGTTGTGATCACTCCAAAACAGGCAGGCTTCCGGCATCCAAATCAATCAATGCAGCAGGTAGTGACAATACCAAACCTCAAAAATGAAGAAGATGACTCCAATGGCATAGTAAGCTTAAACTTTAATATGTGGTAGAATAAAAAATGGCAACTCACAATCCGGACAAATCAATGCGCATGGAAAGGATAACCAGGAGAAGCGTGTCAACATATTTTTATGTTAAGTTTGTTGTTTGTACTGGCTGCCTTTTATTAATATCTATATATCCAGAGTGTGACCGAGCGCGGTCTTTTTTCCTTTTTCTATTGTTTCTCTTATGAGTGTATTGGCTGCAGCTGTCTCTACAGAGTCAGTAATGGATATTTTCACATTTAGAGAAAAAAACATACTGCCAACTTTGACGGCACTCCTGATGCAGAGAAATCTGATATGGGTGGAGTATTTGTTAGACTCAAGAATGTTTTGATTGCTGAAACACATACCAACTGGGATATAGCTCTCTTAGAGAAATATCTCGAGGGGGGTTTGGTCCCACAAAGTTTACGATGGGAGGTCAATCCCCAAGAGGATGAACGGGACCTACCCCTGTGGTTTAAATTTTTCAATGATGCAGGTCTCAATATGTTAAGATTCCTCATCACACGAAAAAAACTGAAATTAACTAAATTAACGGAAGAAATAACTGCCCTAAAAACTCAGTTATCCCACCATTTGGACACTCCAAAGTTCAAAACCCGGTCGGATGACCTAAGAAAGGTTTTGGAGAAGGAGGAATCTGAACAGAAAAACAAAAAACGGAAAAAATACTTCAAAGATTTAGGGGATTTCAAATCCAATTTAGTGTTTAAATGGCAAAAGAAAAGGCTGGATGTGGAAGCAGTCAATGCTTTTAATCTGGGCCCCATGGCGCCTGCTAGCCCCTGTCCTCCTGGACCATCGGGAGGAGGTGCTGGGGGGAGACCGCAAGGGGAGACCTTTTCTCCGGCTAGACCTCCTTATCATTCCCCTCAATGGAGGAATGGAGGAGCACCTAGGGGAAGGAGAGATAGTGAGGGGTACTCACAAGTCCCCTACTCCGCGTACTATCATCAGCAGAGGCCCCCCCCCCCTCACATAAGGGTGCACCAAAAAAGAAAAAGGGAAAGAAAGGAAAAAATCATAATGCCTCTAATAATAGATTTGCCCCTTGGATGATTACCAAGGGGAGGGATATGAGGACTATGGGGATAGGTTCATTTCTCAACACCCACACCCCGTCCCTTATAGATCCCATCACTCTCAAGACCAATGGTGGGAACCGCCAAGGCATACTGAACACCCTCAAAGGTATCCATTTTTTTTTTCAAGAGAACCGATACGATTACGATCGGAACGCAGATCAAGGAGAGGGACTAGAGGGGGGTGGAGGAAGCGAAAGGAAAAGAATATAAGAGGAGGCGGTATTTTTAATTTGAGCCAGATCACCTTGACAGATGATGAAATGTTTGTCTTGGATCGTGGTCTCAAATATGTGCCTTTCAAGCCTCTTGATAAGTTTGGTGTCTTCATGGACATTCAGAAGTACACTCGTAAACTGAATGTTAAGCGATATATGATTTCTAACCCTGTGAGGGATCCTGTGAATATCAGGGAGGGGATAAGGCATTCGGGTTTGTCCAATGCCTCCCTTTTTAATCCCCCGAGTTACCTTCCCCGTTCATTGGGTGTGTTTAGGGATTTAGTCGTTAAGGATTTAGATACCCTCAATGTCAAGAAATCATATAGCGATAAGAGATTTACCTCAGGACTAAAAAGTTTACAGAAAAGGGAGGATATTGTAGTGAGACCCGCAGATAAGGGAGGTGGGATAGTGGTTCTGGACAAATCTGCCTATCTGGGGGAAATGTCCAGAATCCTCTCTGACCGGGAAACTTACCTCCCTCTGAAGGGCAATGCTACCCTTAAATATAAGGCTGAATTAACTTTGTTGGTGAAGCTGGGATTTGAGACCAATATCCTCAACAAAAAAGAGAAGGCGTATCTGGTCCCTGTTGCCCCAAGAGTACCAGTAATGTACTACCTTTACGAAAGTCCACAAGGACCCTATTCACCCTCCTGGCCGCCCAATCATCAGCGGGATAGATTTGGTAACTTCCCGAATAGGGAAGTATATCGATGCCTATCTACAACCGCTGGTGGTTGGCATGCCCACTTTTTTGTGGGACTCTACGCAGGTCCTGAGGCTGTTGGGCGATGTGGTGTGGAGGGAGGGCTACGTCTTGGCTACGGCGGACATGGCCTCCCTGTACACCATAATTTCCCACTCTGACGGCCTGAATGCTGTGAAATCTTTTTTACAGCGGGATCCCCTTCTTATCCCTGCACAGAGATCTTGGGTGCTCAGTCTCCTCTCCTTCGCCATGACGCATAACTACTTCTGGTTTGGGGGCTCCTATTATCTACACACCAAGAGTGTGGACATGGCTAAATTTGCACCGAGCATGGCCAACCTGTTTATGGCGAAGTGGGAGGAGGACTTTGTACTCCAAGATCAGAGACCGGAGCTGGTTCTATGGAAACGATACATTGACGATGTATTTGTTGTCTGGAACGGCACCATGGAATGTTGGATGTTTTCTTCCAGGAACTTAATAATAACATCTTCGGTATTAAACTGCAGCATGAGGCCAGTGATATCAACATCCATTTTTTGGATTTAGATGTCAAGGTCAGTGGAGACTCTTTGGTGACCACAACCTTTTTTAAGACCACGAACAGAAATGGTTTTATTGGGAGGGATAGTTTCCATCATCCCTCCTGGCTAAATTCCGTCCCTAAGAGTCAGTTCTTAAGAGTAAGGAGGAATTGTTCTCACCTAGCAGATTTCTTTCAGCAGGCCAATGTCCTTAAAGGACGTTTTCTGGATAAGGGTTATGCTGAGGCAGATCTGGAAAAGGTTATTCATGAGGTGGCCAATAAGGATAGAGCCCTGATGCTAGCGGACACACCGAGGGATAAGGCTTTCGATGGAAAAGTTGGGGTACCCTTTGTAACAACTTATACCCAACAATACAGGAATCTTAAGCAAATCTTTTCTAGGCACTGGAAAGTGCTTCAGAACGATAGAGTATTGGCTCCGGTGATAGGCGATCAACCCATGGTGGTCTATCGAGGAGTCCCCCCGTTGAGACTTCGGGTGGCTCCCAATGTGGTTGACCGACCACTTAAATCTACCTTTCTCTATCGCTCATTGACAGACGTAGTCCTCGGTGATTCAACACCCTCGAGTTATGCTGCCCTCTACAGGAGTAGGACTAGACAGGAAAGAAAACGTTCTGGCCACACCCTAGGGGCAGTCCCAGAGGGTATATCCTCTCACTTCCTGCTCTAGCAAATCAGTTTTTTTCTGTCTAGTTAGGAGTAAGGACCTAGATACCTTGCTGGGATCTTCGGTCCTGGCAGGATTTTTTTTCTTAGAAAAGATTTTTTAGACAGCTTTTTTCTCCAGTGTTCCTGTGAGATCTTCAAGCAAGAAAGCTGGAACTGGGCGACGGGCTGGATGTTGAGATCCAGTGGTCACCCCAGTTCAGCCTACGAGCGCGTGCAGGCCATAGCTCCGCGCTGGGTCGGCCGCGACATAGTCCCACTGGACGGGGACTGACCCTGCGAGTTAAACGTCTCGCTGAAACGCCAAAGACCATGAGTCACGGCGTCCGTATTGGTCAACAGCCCTCCTACCTCGGTGGAGAGGGGTACTGTCAGGAGTTGGCGCCCGCCTGGTTCTGGTATGGTGAGTAGTATGTTCCCCCTTTCCCCCTAACGGGTCTTGTGGTGAACGCGGGCCCCTCTCTGTAATGGTAAGGATGGGTTCCCCTCTATCCTATAACATGTCACAGATCCCCCTAATTGAGTGTGATTTTTGTGTACAAGAAGCCAGGAGGCTTGGTTTGGGAGCTGACAATCTAATTGTAAAGATGTGAAAATGATTGTAGTCAGTGGCAGTACTAGAACTTTACTGTGATAGTATAAGGTATCCTACCTGTCAGTAGCCACAGGGCGATGTCTATACATGTATACTGCATCCCAGATCATTCCTCCAGCTAGCAGATGCCTCCCGACGGCCACGGACCGCATATGGCCCGCCAGGGTCCGGTACCGCCGACCACGCTGACCACCATGAGGGTGAAGGGTTGTGAGGCCGAGATCCTTCTGCAGACATGCCGCTATTCTGTGCAGGCCGCCGCCATTGTCTGGTAGATCGCACGAGGCCGCCATTTTGGTGTAGCCTCGTGTCTCCAGCATGGGGGGCGGCCATGTTTGAGGTGACTCAAACACCTCGTGGAGCCAGGGGGAGGCGCCGGCAGGCGTGTTAAGGGGCGGAGCCGCCTCCTTTACCCAGGAAATAGGGCCAAAGACTTCCTGTCTGTAACAGGACAGCACTGAGCAAGCTGATGAAAACTTCTGTGCATCAGGGATGAGCCTTGGGGTCTCTCTCTCTCTCTGTGGGGTCCAAAAAGGCAGGTAACACTGAGGGGTGCTGTTGCGACTGGGGGACACAAAAAAAAAAGTTTTTTACTCATTTTTTGTCGCTGGCAAGTGTCTTGTATAATCATTGACCCTGCCGCATAGGTATCCCCACCTGATCCCCTCAAAGTGGCCGCAGGACCCTCCAGTACCCCACTTGTTTTTAATGCATTATCGGCAGTTTTGGAGTCTTTGGTATCCCGGGTGGAGGTGGCCTGTCAGGGACGGGGGTCAAGTAGCGACCCCCGCCTACCCCTAATGTTTATCAGATTCTTCAGATACAATGCAGTTGCAGGTCCCTCCTAGGGGGCTGTTGTCTCAGGTAATATCTCCTCAGCAGTGAGGAGCACGTTTCTGCCTCCGCCATAGCACAAGAGTGGTGGATGCACTAGTTGTGTCCGTCCGGGAAACCTTTAGTCTTGAGGTTACACCGGCAGAGGTAGCTGAGACTGAGATTCCTTTTTTGGTACTTGTTAGCCTACCAAAAGGGCGAAGGATTTTCCTTTACCCAAATTGGGTCATTTTGAAACGATCTCCTGTTATTTCCAAACGCATGGCTAGGTGCTATCCGTTTGAGGAATTCCTCTTTATAGGATAGACGGTACCACCTGCTGTCTTGCCACAGACTGTTAGGATAGAAGGACCTCGTAACTAACGAGGACCTTCCTTTTCTGCTCATAAGAGTTGTTCGTTCCGCGAGGGCGGGCAATAAGGCGAAACCCTCCAAAGCCCCTTTAGAGGGGTTTCAAAGGGCGCTGGTCGGCTAAACAAAGAGTCCGGCTCAGCCAAGCCTGAAGAACATAGCCTGATGCGCCCCTACCCATCTCTGGGGTGGGGGGGGTTGTCTTCACCAGTTTCTGGAGGACACAGGATCGAGTTTCGATCACTTCCACCGGTGCGATTCTTCCCTTCTAACATTGAACGGTTTCAGGGGTTCTATTCGAACCTATTCACAATGCCCAGGAAAGAGGGCAAGGTGCGTCCAAATCTGGACTTGGGAAGAGATAGAGTCCATCCGTACAGTGGTGGCCTCCCTGCATCAGGGGGATTTCCTAGCGTCCATAGACATTTAGGAGGCCTATCTTTATATCCCCATCATCACAGGACATCAGCGTTTTTTCGCTTTCCCAAAGATCATCCCTGGTTCCCACCAGGAGACTGAACTATCTGGGCCTAAGGTTGGATACATCCTGGGCAAGAGAGTTTCTCCTTGTGGAGAAACTCCAGAAGGTTCAGTCAACGATTCGGATGTTGCTGTCCGTCAATTGGCTGGGACTGATGGTGGCCTTCTTAGAGGCAGTACCGTATACCCAGTCTCATACCCGAATTCTCCTGAAGGAGATTCTTTTTTAATGGAATCAGAATTCCGATTCCCTGGACAATCGGATCCGGTTGAGCGAGCGGACCAGGAAGTCTCCGATGCTCAACCAGGGGAAGTCATTTCTTCCGATAGTATCTAGATTACCAATAGGGTATCGGAACTGAGAGCGATCAGATTTTGTCTGATTTACTGGATCGAGCAGCTCTAGAGCAGCCCGATTCGGATCCAATCGCATATGGCCTCTTCATCCAGAGGTTTTTCACTAGCTGTCCCTTCATTGGGACATCCCGGATGTGGATCTGTTGGCACCTTGGCTCAACAGGAAGGTGCGGAGGTTTGTAGCTCGCACCGCGATCCTCTAGCGGACGCAGCAGAAACGCTAATCGTCCCGTGGGGGCAGTATCAGCTTCCATCCTCTCAAGTTGCTGTGGGAACTTCTTCGCAGGATAGAGGTGGAGGGAATTCCAGTTATTCTGGAAATTCCGGACTGACCTCGTCGAGCCTGGTACGCCTACTTGGTGAGGCTAGTCGCGGACGCTCCTTGGAGACTTCCTCTCAGGGAGGATTTGCGGTCTCAGGGACCGATCTTCCATCTTGCTTTACAGTCGCTGGCTTAATGGCCTGGCCATTGAGACCCAGGTACTGAAGGACAAGGGAGTGTCCGCTTATTCCTACTTCCAGTTAAAGCAAGGAAAGCGACTTCCAGCACATGGAAGTCTTATATTGCGTGGTGTGAATCTCTTGGATTTCCCCCACATACCTATTCGGTGATCCGAATCTTGGTCTGTCTGCAACAAGGGGTTGAGCAGAAACTATCCTTGAGCACGATTAAGGGTCAGGTTTTCGGCGTTAGCAATCTTCTTTTTAGAAACCTTTGGCTAATCATTCCTTGGTGCGGAATTTCATCCAGGGGGTGCGACAGCTGGCTCCGCCAGTGCGCGCACCCTTACCGCCTGGGATCTTAATTTAGTGTGGTCGGTTCTTCAGAAACTTCTCTTTGAAGATATTAGGGAGATTCCCTTGCATACATTATCCCAGAAGGTGGCCTTCTTGGTGGCCATTACTTCTGTACGCAGGGTGTCAGAACTGGCCGCATTATCCTGTCGTTCCCCAGATCTGGTGGTTCGTAGGGATAAGGTGGTTCTTCTTCCGAATCCATCCTTCCTTCCTAAAGTGGTTTTCGTAAGACGGACTGTAACGCTCCTGCGTTTTTGTTATAGGCTGGATTTACAGCTGCAAAATCTCCACTCAGTAGTCATGTAGAGATGTGTTGAATACCAGATCCAACTCTCCAGGACTCATCACCGTGGGCCTGTCAGCTTCAACATACAGATATATACACACTCAATGAGATGTTCCTGGAGTGATAGGATGTATATGATAGTATGAAGGTGATGTGCTGAAGGGACAGGTGTGAACAGTGACAAGGATGGTAAGCACTTGATAGGTTTGTACAGGAGAGTTCAAGATGGTATTTAGGAATGCAGATAGGTTAGTATCAAGTATGCTAACAGGTGGTGAGGACAGCAGATGACAAATACAGGATAGACTAACCCAGTGCAAGGATAGATAGTAGTAGACAGGAGAGCTAGCAATCTATGCAGCAGTGCAGATGATAGATGGTAGTAGACAGGAGAGCTAGCAATCTATGCAGCAGTGCAGATGGTAGTAGTCTCAAGAGCTAGCAATCTATGTAACAGTGCAGATGATAGGATAGTATGGATAGGTAGTAACAGTCCTTAATGCAATAGTAGTAGTGTAAGTTATGGAGGTTTCCCCTGCGGGGTACTTATCACTATAGTGTAGTAGTAGAAGGGTCCGGTGATGAGGAAGTGATCCAGTAGCGAGATACAGGGATCAGTAGCGAGGTTCGGGTCTGAGGAAGTGATCCTGGTAGCGAGATACAGGGATCTGTAGCGAGGTTTCACAGCGAGACACGCTTGTAAGCATAGATGCAAGGCAGGTTGAACGAACATGTGAGTGAGAACGCCGGCGGTTTAAATAGCCGCTCTGCGGCGCTCAGTGATGACAGCATCGGTCTTAAAGGTGTATGCGCACCTACCAGAAGAGAATGGTGGGACGTATACACGGAATGGAAAGTGGAATAAGGGTACCAGAGGTACCAGAACATTACACGGACTCACTTTTGTGATCACGGATAGCCCTTGAAGGGGATTGCCTGTGTCTGCCGCGACCATATCTAGATGGATCAGTCAGACGGTGGTACAGGCTTATTCTATTAAGGGTCGGAATCCTCCGTTTCCTGTTAGGGCGCACTTCACTCGAGCGCTCAGTACTTCAGGTATGTAAGGCGACCACCTGGTCGTCGGTACATACCTTTACAAAATTTTATAAGATTGATGTGATGGCATCGGCGGATGCCTCATTTGGCCGCAAGGTTTTGCAGGCCGCAATTTGAGGAGACCGGTGGTCTACCTCGAGGGTTTTTTTCTGTTGAAAAATTTCTGTTGAGTCTCATCACTGAGGATGAGCATGGTAAACTTCTAGTTGGCACCGGTTGGGCCTTCTAGATTGGATTTAATTTCCATTTTTCTCACCCCTCATTTGTGGTACTGCTTTGGGACGTCCCGAGGGTGTTGAATCACAGAGGACTACGTCTGTCAATGAGCGATAGAGAAAAATGGATTTTTGTAAAATCTTACCGTAAAATCCTTTTCTCTTAAGCTCATTGACAGACGTAGTACCCGCCCCTCTGTTTTTGAGTTGGGTTGGGTTAAATTCTCTAAACACTGCTTTGTGACATAACTGATTTGCTAGAGCAGGAAGTGAGAGGATATACCCTCTGGGACTGCCCCTAGGGTGTGGCCAGGACGTTTTCTTTCCTGTCTAGTCCTACTCCTGTAGAGGGCAGCATAACCCGAGGGTGTTGAATCACCGAGGACTACGTCTGTCAATGAGCTAAGAGAAAAGGATTTTACGGTATGATTTTACAAAAATCCATTTTTTTCCAACAACTGAAGGGGTTTTTTTTCCGTGCCACAAGTGTGTGGTTTGCAGGGCAAATGCGATTAAGGATAGGAAAGTCCTCTCCTTTCGGTCCAACGTCACACAGAAGGTTTATACCATTGGTTCTTTTATTATATGCTCCACCAAAAATGTGGTGTATCTTTTGGAATGCCCCTGTGGCTTCCAATATGTCGGGAGGACGATTAGAACATCTGGGGAACATCAGACGAGGGTTCCCCAAGCATAGGGTCTCCCGACATTACTTGGAATGTCATAGAAAAAAAGCCACAGGAACTTCAATCATTGGCATAGACAAATTTACAGCCCACTGGAGGGGCAGCAATGTAAGATGTGAAATCTCAAGAAAAGAAACACGTTGGATCTTTGATATGAAATGCTATACGCCGCACGGTTTAAACGTTGACTGGGATGTCAACTGCTTTATCAATAATGGCTGACCCCTGTCACATGTGATAGTCCTTTTCACCAGCCTTTCACTTTTATATATTCATTTACATTCACTTAATTTGTATTTTTAACATGGATTTTTAACATTGTGTTTATACTGAATGATTCAATTTTAGTATTTATTCAATATTTGTTTTTAACGTAGTTCATTATGGACTTATTCAGTATGGATCATTCCATTGCTCCTTTCTTTTGGAGTGAATGTATTTCTTACTCATTATGAAGGGATGCATTATTACTGACCATTAGCATATAGGTTGTTTTATTAATTGTGGCAACACTTTGACTATTTTTATTATCTATATATAGTATGACTTATGGGATAAGTTTTTATGTTTCTATGTGATCATGATCATGTAAACATTATTATATTATGCATGTACCATCATGGGGTTTTTTCTGTTTTTCCTCTTGATATATTTTACCTTTTAAAAGATTATGTCCATATGTCATGTTTGGATTTTAGATTGTATTTCTTTGTGCAAGCAGGGATATAAATGTTACTATTTAACAATGAAGTCCTGCGGGAGTTCCAGGTAGGAAAGGGTGCCGCTGGGAGGAGTCCAAATGCCGGTGAGAGGATTGGCCCTACTGGAATGCAATCTCCAGATGGCATCTGCTCTGAGGGGAGTTTCCTTCCGAGGCCGCTGGGAGGAGTAGCGTTGGAACGCAAGCTCTCTCCCGGAAGAGCCGTGGACCGGAAGTGACGCATCTCCGCCGATGACGGTACTTCTGGCGGACGTACCTCCTTCGGCTCCGGACTTCCGGAAACCCATAGGAGGTTTTTACAACAGTTTCTCTATGTATAGCGTGCAGACATGTGCGGGCTTCGCCTTTGAAGATGTCCTGAATAGGACGAAACGTCAGGCACGCCCACATGTCGACACGCTTCTCCTGGTTATCCTCTCCATGCGCATTGATTTGTCCGGATTGTGAGTTGCCATTTTTTATTCTACCACATATTAAAGTTTAAGTTTACTATGCCATTGGAGTCCTCTTCTTCATTTTTGAGGTTTGGTATTGTCACTACCTGCTGCATTGATTGATTTGGATGCCGGAAGCCTGCCTGTTTTGGAGTGATCACAACGGATTGGTTCCTTCAGTTAGAGGACCCCCTCCTTGGTTTTCTCTATCACACGCTTATTTGACCCGCCCTAACAGGGGGTCATGAGGTTCTGGTAAGCAGACATCTTTTTCCACTTGATGCACGCGGGGTTGATATTTCCATCTTACTGACTCTATCTTTTGGTGGCTGGACTTTATCTTTTAGTGTGGATCATAATTTGCATCTGTTGGACTTTTTCTTCACAGTGATTTTTTCCAGCATTTACATGTACTTTGTATTTTATTTTTCTGTTAAGTTTTTTGTTTGTACTGGCTGCCTTTTATTAGTATCTATATATCCAGAGTGTGACCGAGCGCGGTCTTTTTTCCTTTTTCCACCATATAATAAGAATGCTCCGGTGGAGCACATTTTGGAATCTGAAGATGCACTAGAGCACTTTATGTGTGGACTGGACTGTTGGGACTTTATTTTTTTTACCTAAATTGTGTTTATGTATTTTTAAATATATCCATGTTTATAGCAATTTTATAGCACAGGAGTTTATTATTGAATTATTGATTGATTGTTCACTTTTGGACAGCACTATCACAACCTTTTTCTTTACTAATTGCATTGTATGTAGGAACACATTTAGTGATAGCAGCAGCCTCACGCTCTATATAGGAATAAGTGGCAGGGCACAACATCTTTATAATTTATATTATAAATACATAGAAATTTTTTTTTTTTTTTAATTTTATTGAGAAAGCATAAGGTTTTTATTTGGTGCACTATTTAAACAACAAAAAAAGGACATTTTTAATAGACCTACAAATGTCAGAAATGTAGAAAAAAAGTATTTTTTTTATACATTTAGGCAGTATTCATGTGAAGGCTTATTTTTCTCAACCTGCAGGTTGCATGTGATTGCGATGTCATAACAGGCATAGTGAAGACATAATTGAGAACCACTCTATTTGGTTCCCAAGCATCAATGGGGACCCAGGCTTGAAGTGGCAGCTGAGATTAAGTGCTACCAGCTGCATAAAGTGTAATATAGTACACGTTTGTTGAACAAGGTATCATACTGTCTGAACCTTTATAAACCAATTGCAGGTAGGAAAGGGTTAAATATGGTGCAATGACACTTTGAAGTTAATTTACAATTTTTATATATACTGCTATATTGATGTGTAGCCCTTCACATCATCTTTTTTTTCAAAGTAGATTTCAATCTAATGTCCTGACCAAGCTAATACAAACAGTACAGTCTATACTCCTGGGAAAGTTTGCTTAGATGACATGTAAGGTGGAAGTTCAAACAAAACTGTTTTTTTTAATTTTGGATTCCAAAGGAAAGGGTTAGAACATCTTTCAAGCTTTCATTACTGTCTGTCCTCATTGGAGAGATTCCATCCCATCTTTTGCCTACAGATCAGCCAGGAGGCAATTACAACTGTCTCTAAGGTAACTGGAAATCTCACCTTTGACAGATGTCACCAAAACTTTCCATCTTGGTGACAAATGGCATCAAGACTAATGAGGAAACAATCTAATTACCAATATATACTTTGTTTTTGTTATACAAATGCCTTGATTCGATTTTCAATATTTTTTATTCTACCTTTGCTAAATTCTCAGCCATAAATGCTACTATACACCAAAGGTATGAAAGTATAACTGAATTTGTGTTGTGAAAAATTAATTTTTCAGCTGCACTGACTGCAAAGTTATATAATTGCTATAAGTGATTTAAAAAGCAGTCATTTTTATTTCCCCTGTTCTTTTGCGGAAGCGTAATATTTTGGAATTCATACAACAGACCAGGTAGATAAGGTTGTTGTGAAGGAAATGATTCAATTATTTCAATAAAGTTGACTAGAATTGAATGGAATGAGTAATTGCCTGAATGTTTATTGCCATTAGTGAAATATCATGTTTGTTCAATCATTTGTTAAGGAATAAACCAGTTTATTAATGGAATGAGTTCTGTATTGCTCCAGGAAAATATCAAATAAACTGTTTACACAATATGTAGTATTCGATCAGGGCAAAGTATAATTACATCTTTATTAAAGCAGTATTAAACCCAAAAGCAAACATTTATTGTATTACAGGTTACCAATTTATAGATGTGAGGGATTCATTAGTTTTATTTTTTAGCCTTTATTTCTTATATTTTAATCTTTGATCTGGCCAGTAATTTTGTTGCTTTTTAAAAGAACAAGCTCTCTTGCAGACATGTCCGTTACAGGGATAGGAAAAATTTTCAAAGCTGTTAAGAGTGCTTACAATTATCAGCTTTAAAAAATGTATATAAACTCAAACCCAAAAGGAAGACAAAATGTTTGCTGTAGCTGTTTATAAAGTATTACCTGGAGTTTGGCTTACGTTTGTGTACCTAAATCTGCTAGTACGTTTAACACTCTCCTGCCCCCAAATTAAAAATGCTGCTTTCCAAAGCTGCCCCCTGTGCTCATTTATCCAGAGTGGGGGCACTCTAATGCAGGAGGTGTGGCACTAGCCAGATCATCAGGTGATAACATAGGGGGAAAAGCCTAAAAAAGAAAGCTAAAGCCACCACATACTGTATGATTGGTAATCTGCAATATATGATATTTTTGGTTTTGAGTTTATTACCGCTATAAGGTGAATATTAAATATACATTTGAAATAAACAAAAATGTTTTTAAAGGCAATATTCCCTTAAAGCGTAAAGTATATTTCCATTTTGGATGCTCTTTTCTGATAGCTCATGCACTGAAAACTTTTACGTGGTTATCTTTCTTTTAGAGAGTGCGAGAAATGTCATTAGTTGCAAACTAGATTTGACCACTGTATATCTTAAAGTGCTAAATCTTCAGAAGCTGGGCTTCTTCTTTGTATGGTAATGACAGGAAACTCAGCCTGTCCTAAGCCCTTCTTTTGGGTTAGAGAAACTCTAAACTTATTCAGAAATGCTTGCAGTCCTAATATCTTCTCCAAAGAATCTTCTTTAAGTTAAGAATAAAAAAAAAAAAAGAAGAAAACAGATAAGGAACAGATAACAAACATGCAAAGCCTTTAGTGTTCAGAAATTCATGGACATAGCAAACCAAGCCACAGTACACCAAGAATTAAAAAACAAATTAAAATATGCATAATCTGTAACATAAATGAGTGCAGTGCTAAATAAAATAAACTTCAAATAAAATAGAAAATAAAATAAAAATATAAAATAAAAAATCCAAAATGATCCCAAATGTAAAAAAATATAAAATAAAAAATCCACAAAGACTCATTTTATCATTCCAGAAAGAAAGGATCTCCATCACACTTGAGCTTCTTATTTTTTATTAGTATGAAGCACTTGATGGCAGGTGTCTAATATCTATGAGCATCTGTAAATTTGCTTCTCTGCACTGAACAGAAAATTGAAGCCTTGAAATGAAGCTGATTTAATCCCTGTCTCTTTTGGACATTTAGGTGAATATAAAGTTCAAACAAGTAAAACTGCTACTGAATGTGATAACCAAAATCCTAGCTAAGGCTAAATTGTAAGATCATTCAATCAATATTTAACATGATTAAAGATTTAGACACTTTACAGGTTTTGCATTGCTGTAGATTAAGAAATATTAGGTAGGAAGGAGTATTGTAAATATTATTGTAAAAGAAATGATGCCATATTTAAAATACAATAAAAGTGGAGGGAAAGGTTGCCCATAGATCACTAAGGATCCAAGCAGTTTAAGGTTAGAAAATAAACAACATTGCAACTGGAGACGAGGACCCTGCTGTAGATTTTAAAAGGTGTCTGGTGTTCTGCAAGGGAGCCTCTTTTGGGGGTTTGGGCTTCACTACTGGCTACCTCCATTTCACCCAACAGATAATTGCATACATAGAAAATGAAAGGTTCCGGGTAATAGGGGCCTGGAACTTGAGAAAGGCAGGAGTCACTGAGTATCTGGAATCAGGAGTGAGGCTGCAGTGGCAGAGATGGTGCAGTAGTAGTTCAGACTGAGGATGCAACTAAAGCTGTAGCTGTAGAGATGGTACAGCAGAGGCTCAAACTGTGTATGCAGTGGAGACCGAGGGTGCAGAAATGATGCAGTGGGGGCTCTGAGTGTAGCAGAGACTGTGGATGCAGCTGAGGTGTAGAAAAGGCTGAGACTGTGTGTGCTATGGACAGGGGCAGACTGGCAACTTTCGGCCGGGGGGGGCAAGTACAAACCAGAGGCCCATGGTGCAGCGACTGGGCCAACCCCTCCCACTTTCCCTCACCCCCCCAATCCCACTCTCCCAATCCTCCTCCTGACCCCCATTCCAAGCTGAATTCCTGCTCGAGATTCTCTCTACTTAATGGTTGAATCTGGGTTCCCAACCTGGCCAGCAGGGGGAGGTTGGGGGGAGCTGGGAAAGTTCAGTTGGGGCTGGCCGGGGCAGAAGAGTCTCTAGTGGGGCATAGAACCGACCTCTGCTCAGACACAGTTTACACCATCCATGCTGCGGGGGGGGGGGGGGTCTCTGCTCTGTCCTTGTCTTCGTCTTCATCCAGCACTCAGTAGGTCAGCAGCAGGGACTTTTTACTTCTCTTTACCAGGAATCATGTAGGCATGTCTGTGGCAGAAGCGGTGCAGCCTTTTTTACAGGGCATCACAGTGGCCCAGGGGGCAATTGCCCCCCTGCCCCCTGGCCCAGTCCTCCCCTGGCTATGGAGGTACAAGGGTCACTGCGGGTGCAGAGGGGCTTGACTGCAGGTGAAGCAGAAGTCAGGGATGGGATAGCTGTGGTGTTGGCTTCAAGAGCTAAGCCGCAAGTATAGACTCTAGTGTTAGACTTTAAAAGCCCAGAGATGTGTAAACACAATGTTTAACTTGCTGAAAAAGTTTGCCACTGGGTCACGTGACATGTCATGTGACACAGCCATGACACTGCAGAGGCCATGGGCATGCAGAAGAGAGGAAGCTCTCACTGGATCGAGGGAGGTAACAGTGAAATTACCTACCTTCTATAGAGCCTTCTCACTAATCAAGGGCCCAATTTTAGAAGGAAGACATGATGGCATTTCTCTGCAAGGGAAGAAGTAAACACAACTTATACTGAGGTCCAAGAATGTCTATCTAGGCTGAAGTCTTTCCAATCCTACAGGTTATATAGCTTACCTCTGGTTTGTTTTCTCCAGTTGGCCATTTGTTTGAGATTGGTAAGAAGACCAGAATTGCAGGAAGATGTCCATGGATTTATCAAGTGTTCTCCAAAACTGGAAAGTAAACTAGACTCCCTTGTCTGAGATGATATCAGATGGCATGTCAAGCAGTCTAAAAATGTTCTATATGTATGTTGGTGCCTGAGTTGCACCTGAGGGAAGAATTGAGGGGGAATGAAGTGTTTTATTTTGGGGACCCTATCAACTGCAACCAAAATGACCATGTAGCCATCAGTATATCAGAGATTCATTGTAAAATCCATGGAGGAACATTTCCAGGGTGCCTTGGAAATAGAAAGGGCTATTAAATGGTCCACAGAAACATGAGAGTGAACTTTGGTCTGGGTAAAGTCTTAAAGTCTTTAATGCCCCTTTTCATTTCTGGCCATCAATAGTGACAGGACAAAAAGGTGACCACCCCATTCCCCCCAGATGGCCTGCCAGTTTGAAGCTGTTGGCCCAGTGAACAATCTTGATTCTGAAATATGGTGGCACCAGGGTTTTGTCTGGAGGGAGAGGGGGTTTTCATAACTGCTAGAATTCAAGCAGTAGGAATAATAAGCTCTGGTTCATAAGATAACTCTTTGTCTTGGGGGGTCGAAGGAGCAGCAGAGTTCATCGGTCCAGGTGTTGATTGAACTGGGTTTATTAGTAGTGACAAATATATCACAAAGATTGTGAAATATATTAATTTAATAAGTGTTGGAAGACCACAGAGGCATTTCATTACCAAAAAGGCATCAGAAGATATTTGTAATGACTGTCCCGACTGTTTAAAATGGATTCCATTTGTCTTCCAACTTTATTTAATCCAGATTGTAGGCCCAGCTCAGGTCTAATTTGGAGAAGATCTGAGCTCCATACGGGTTAATAATTATTTTGTTGATGAAAGGCAATGAACACTGATTTTTTTAAAGTGATGGCATTCAGGCCATCCAAGGAAGGGCTTAAGGCAAAAATAGATTTGAACATGGCCTGAGTGTGGGTAAGTCCTTCAGCACAGGCAACAGAAACCTGATCTGATCATGAGCAAGTGATGCTACAGTTACTTTCTTAATTGGAGCGGGGGGAATGCAGAGAGGGTTCCAAGCCAAAACTTAGAAAGAACATCAGTTTGAGGTCAGAGAGTAACATTGCAGGTAATGGAGGTGTAGAAAAATGGAACCTGCGGCAGAACCAAGAAGGTAAGGGTTTCCCAATGTACTATGCTGATAACCATGACAAGGGACACTATTTGACTGATTTATGGGCCTACTGGAAAGAAAAGGTGCCATCAGTGGCTGATATAGAAACAGGTTCCAAGATTAATTCAAATCTAGGCCTAGGGGTACCTTAATGAAATTAACTGCCACCTCAGAGTCAATTAGAGTAGGACCTAGATAAGATGGCCTCTGGTGTGGAGATGGATGGCAAGAATGGGAGAACTGGCAGAGGGTGTAGATGAACAGACATGTAGATCCATTGATTTCCTTGGCTAGAAAAAAACCCTTCTCTCTCCAATACACACAGAGCCCCTGCGTTCAGTGAGGAGTTCTTTCCAAAGAGGATAGTTGAGCTCATTTCAGTTAAATGGGTACAACAAATGCAAATTCCTAGTTTGGAGGCAACTAGCAGCAGAAAGCTCTGGAAGGTTGTAAACCAGGGGGTCATCACTCTCCTATTGGGGGGGTGAAGCCCAGGGCAGAGTGTCTCAAGCTTAGAGTAAGATTACATACACCACCTTAGAATGGTTAATTGGTAAATTCTGAGGCTGTTTCAAGTGAATTTCACAATGATTAAATAAACACTTGCAGTTGTTTGCATCTTCCACCACCTCCTTGTCATTCTGGAGATTCTAAGTTGGGAAGGAGGGACTTGGCTGCAGTTGTAAATGCATGGGAGGTAAGGGCAAAGAAGAGGTGCTCAGGGCCCCTAGGGAGGTTTGTAGGCAGTCTAGGTGAGAGCCATCATTTTGCAAATACTGTCCAAGGCAGTCTTGTGTGGCCTGATGTGCTTTGTTATTGAACAAGACTTTTAAAGGGTTATCAGAAATCAGAGGGGCCTTCAAAGGGTCTATGCTTGGCTTAAGCATAAAATCAAGACCCAAGAGGATGATACTGCTTCTCTATGTGGCTGCTTTCTCTGGAAGTGGAATCCAACAGATACATGGTGTCCCACCATGAACTCCTCATGGGGGGCTAACATGCTGACTATCCAGAGGTCAGTCATCAAATACTTGCAGAAACCAAAGAGGTAAGGTGCTGGGTAACAAGTAACTGGAACATGAGAGAGGCAAGAGGTACTGGGTGGCTGGATGTACACATAAGATGTGAGGCTGCAGGTGCAATGATCATGCAATAGAGGTTTAAACTATGGATGCAATTGAGACTGTGGGTGCAGCGGAGGCTTGCATTACAGATGCAGCAGAGACTGGAAGTGCAGAGATGGTGCAGCCAAGGCTAATGGGCCATACACACTATAAGATTTTCTGAAGTCTTTTTCCTTTAGATTTACCAAAACCAGATAATATGAGGTCAAACCTAAACACTTTCAATTTGTATGCAATCTGGCAGGCCCTTGCACTACATAGAAAAGGAAAATCTGAAGGAAAAAGTCTTCAGAAAATCTTATAGTGTGTATGGCCCTTTAGACTGAGGACACTGCAGAGACTGTGGGTGTAGAGATGGTGCATTGGAGACTCAGACTGTGGATGCAGCATATATGAGACTATGGGAGCTTAGGATGCTCTGAAGGTGCAGCTGATATGCAATGAAGGTTGCAGGTACAATAAAAGTAAAGCAGAGATTGTGGATGCAGCTAGGTTGCAGTGGAGCCTGCTGGTGAATCAGTGATGCAACTGATGTTGTGGAAGAAGCAAAGGTGCAGTGTTAACAGTGGATACAGCTGAGGTGCAGTAGCAATGCATCAGAGGCAGTGGATGTAGTGGGATCCAACAAAGACTGTGGATGTATCATGCAGCTGACATGCAGGCT
Source organism: Pelophylax lessonae (assembly GCF_965119305.1). Classification (NCBI taxonomy): domain Eukaryota; kingdom Metazoa; phylum Chordata; class Amphibia; order Anura; family Ranidae; genus Pelophylax; species Pelophylax lessonae. The sequence continues at coordinate 207,568,577 of NC_138776.1, read as the reverse complement.
AAGAGCAAAGGTCCTCCAAAATACATAGCAGACCCTTGTGTGTGTGTGTGTGTGTTTTTTTTTTTTTTTTTTTTGTTAAAAGCTGGTAATGACATGTAATTTGGTGGCAATCCCTTGGTGTTTGGTGTTTTTCCTTTGCAAATATTATTGCCACTGTAGCATTTTTTGCACATCGCAAAGATGCACCCTTTTACAGGCAGGAATAGGGAACCCTCAGACATGTTATTTAAGCATTTAAAAAGTCGCTGCTCCTAACCAAATAGAAGTTTTTACATTTTTTTATTTTTTCTGCATTGATACAATTTTCAGCTGGACAGTGCCCACCTCTCCAAGCCCAGAGAATGCATATTTTCTCATTTGCAAGATTCAGTTGCAATTGTTTTTAATAGAGATTAAGATTTGGTATATAAACGTCTTCGAAGTTTGTCAAACAACACTCAAACTGAACCCAGGGCAGTTTGGCTCATCCCTATTAGGGAGCAACATTGTACACTATATTACCAAAAGTATTGGAATGCCTGCTTTTTTGCATGCACATGCATTTTAAATAACATCCCAGTCTTAGTCTGTAGGGTTCAATTTTGAGTTGGTCCACTCTTTGCAGCTATAACAGCTTCAACTCGTTTGGGAAGGCTGTGCAAAGGGTTTAGGAGCATGTCTTTGGCAATGTTTGACCATTCTTCCAGAAGGACATTTGTGAGGTCAAGCACTGATATCCGAGAGAAGGCTTGGCTCCCAGTCTGCCCTCTAATTCATCTCAAAGGTAATCTATCGAGTCAAGGTCAGGACTCTGTGCAGGCCAGTCAAGTTCCTCCACCCAAACTCGCTCATCCATGTCTTTATGGACCTTGCTTTGTGCACTGGTCCAAATAATTTAGTGAAGGGGGGAATATGGTGTGGAGTTGTTTTTTGGGGGTTGGGCTTGGCCCCTTAGTTCCAGTGAAGGTAACTCTTAAGGCGTCAGCATACCAAGACATTTTGTACAATTTCATACTCCCAACTTTGTGGGAACAGTTTGGGAATGGCCCCTTCCTGTTCCAATATGACTGCGTACCAGTGCACAAAGCAATGTCCATAAAGACATGGATGAGCGAGTTTGGGGTGGAGGAATTTGACTAGCCAGCACAGAGTCCTGACCTTAACCCGATAGAACACCTGGGATGAATTGGATTGCAGACTGTGAGCCAGGCCTTCTCTCCAAAATTAGTGCTTGACCTCACAGATGTGCTTCTCAAAGAATATTCAAACTTTCCCATAGGCACATTCCTAAACTTTGTGGACAGCCTTCCCAGAAGAGTTGAAGCTGTTATAGCTGCAAAGGGTGGGCCAACTCCATATTGGACCCTACGGACTAAGACTGGAGTGCCATTAAAGTTCATGTGCGTATAAAGGCAGGCAATCCAATACTTTTGGTAATGTAGTATATAAGTAACATTTGACCAGACTTCATTACTTATCCAATGGGAAGCAAATGTACATTTTTCCCTATAAGTCCATCCAATATTTCTGCTCTCAAATATATACTTTATAGTTACCGATTATTTAGCCTGGGAAATCTGCTCAAACATTTGTTTCATGTGACAATGTAACAAATAGTGATAGCAACGTAGCTGTACTGTTCGAGCAGATTTTTTTGTTTTAAATAGGATTTCCAACCTTTTTCTCCATTTTCATACAACATGTAGCATAATTATCTTGAGATACTCACACCAAAGGGTGTGTTTCTATTAACAATACTATATGGAGGCTATACGGGGGATATACTTTGCAGATAAAGGCTCCAAAATGTAATTATACTTACCATATTTTTCATACAATACTATTTATTTACTGTGTGTGTATATGTATTTTAATTATATATACGTATATATACACACACAGGTGCATCTCAAAAAATGTGATTATCATTCAAAAGTGAAACTCATATATTTCATATGGATGCATTACACGCAGAGGAATATATTTCAAGCATTTCTTTCTTTTCATTTTGATTATGGCTTACAGCTAGTGACAACCCAAAATTCAGTATCTCAGACAATTAGCATGTTACATAAGACCAATAACAAAAACATATTTTTAATACAGAAATGTTGGCTTACTAAAAAGTATGTCCATGTACAGTATAGTATGCACTCAATACTTGATCGGGGCTCCTTTTGCATGAATTACTGCATCAATGTGGCATGGCATGTAGGCGATCAGCCTGTGGCACTGTTGAGGTATTATGGAAGCCCAGCTTGCTTTCATAGTGGCCTTCAGCTCATCTGCATTATTCGCTCTGGTGTCACTCATCTTCCTCTTGATAATACCCCACAGATTCTCTATGGGGTTTAGGTTAGCAGAGTTTCCTGGCCAATAAAGCACAGTGATACCATGATCATTAAACCAGCTATTGGTAGTTTTGGCAGTGTGGGCAGGTGCCAAGTCCTGCTGGAAAATTAAATCATCTTCTCCATAAAGCAGGTCAGCAGAAGAAAGCATGAAGTGCTCTAGAATTTCCTGGTAGAGGGCTGCGCTGACTTTGGACTTAAAACACAGTTGACCAACACCAGCAGATGACATGGCTTTTCAAATCATCATGGACTGTGGAAAATTTTGCATTTCATTTGGAAATCAAGGTCCCAGAGTCTGGAGGAAGAATGGAGAGTCAAATAATCCAAGTTACATTCGGTTCAGTGTGAGGTTTCCACAGTCAGTGATAATTTGGGGAGCCATGTCATCTGCTGGTGTTGGTCCACTGTATTTTATCAAGTCCAAAATCAGTGCAGCCCTCTACCAGAGCATTCTAGAGCAATTCATGCTTTATTTTGCTGACCAGCTTTATTGAGAAGCTGATTTCATTTTTTAGCAGGACTTGGCACCTTCCCACACTGCCAAAAGTACCAATACTTGGTTTAATGATCATGGTATCACTGTACTTGATTGGTCAGCAAACGCGCCTGACCTTGTCAAGAGGAAGATGAGAGACACCACACCCAACAATACAGATGAGCTGAAAGCCACTATCAAAGAAAGATGGGCTTCCATAACACCTCAACAGGTCCACAGACTGATCGTCTCCATGCCCCGCCACATTGATACAGTAATTCATGCCAAAGAGCCCCAACCAAGAATTGAGTGTATACTATACTGTACATGGACATACTTTTCAGTAAGCCAACATTTCTGTATTAAAAATCCTTTTTTTTTTATTGGTCTTATGTAATATTCTAATTTTCTCAGATAGTAAATTTTGGGTTTTCACTAGCTGTACGCCATAATCATAAAAATAAAAAGAAAGAAATGCATGCATTTTATCACTCTGTGTGGAATGCATTTCTATAAAATATGAGTTTCACTTATTTAATTGAACTACTGAAATATTATTTTTTTTAAATTCACTTTACTATGTATAGTGTATATGTATGTGTGTGTGTATATATATATATATATATATATATATATATATATATATATACATACATATTTATCCGCTCCTGAAATCATTTAATTCATTATATTCTGGTTCTGTTGGCTGTCACCCTAGGCAATTCTATGAGTTGCACACTAGTGTCTGTCTAAAGTATAACATCTGAACCACCAGTGGCTCTTAAGAACACCAGACAAAGCAATAAAACCTTAGGTTTATAGAAGTTATATTGCTAGAGAGTGAATTTATCACAAGCACCACATCCCTAGATAATGTTCAAGGCAGTTGGATAGGGTGGTGGGACTTTTAAGGTGCTGTTATTTCTTTATTGAATGATGGAGAAAAAATCATCTATTGTAAAAAAAATAATTTTATTAAAGGTAATAGTACAAACATGAATACTTTTAAAATATATAAAAGCAAGAAGAAAGCACTTGATTATGTCTGCTCAACATGTTTCACCATCTTGTAATGGCTTCATCAGGAGACTGACGAACATCTTTCACAAGTGAACAATCTATATGTAATAAGAAACATTGTGAAAATATCAAAAAAACATAAACATACAGTATATATATATTGGATAACAATCATTATGTATAGTAGTCATGGTGGAATCCATGAAGTTTACTTAGCTGAGAATAGCGAATAATACCTTAGTGAGAGGCTGTTGGTGACACAGAGCATTCACTACAATCTGAGACAGGTGTCCTGCTTGCTAAGGATAATCAAAACACTCTCTATTCCTCAAGTATCGTGATTTTCTCATTCTTCTAACTGGTTGGTCAGAATGCATGATATGTGCAATAATAGCACACTCTTATTTTTTAATAAAGGTTGGCTACATACCTAGTGTGACATATAAATGTGTCATTTTGATGAATATGTCGCCTTTTCTTACACAGAATTCATGAATCAAACAAATGAGCAATATTATAATGTACATTATAAATATTTCTGATTAATGTTTTGAGATACAGTATAAACATAAAATCTAACAGAGTATATGTTTGCATGAATAATTTTGTGTCGCCTGAATTGTATATTAGAATACAGAATTACGTATTCTTCTACAATCTGTTTTGGGAAGTTATTATTCTAACATTGGCACCCCTAGCAGATCGTATAGACATCATGCAATTGTAATGCAGTGCAGGAAAGGCACAGGATTTGCTGCGTTTCCTGCATCGCATCAGTGTGAACCAGGGCTTAATATTATTTTAAAGATTTCCTTGGTTGTAAAGACTGGATTCGTAGCTCTAATGAGAACGTCTGAATGCTTCCCTCAGAAAATGGACAGACAGCAGCAAAGGCAAGTATAGACACAATAATGACAACTCTTAAGTTGTGCCATAAAGTATTATTTCTATGGAGAAGCTTAATATAATGATGCTGATGTTGCTAAGCAACTAGGAAGTTAGTATGAACTATAAACATATTTGTCAATCTAAATATACAAAATCTGACAATGAAAGGCCCAGCCACTGTGTGTAAAAATGGTTGTAAAAAGGGGACAGGGTTGTCTCCAGAATTTCGGACTCCAGGGTATCATTTATGAATGAAGAAAACTGTTAAATCTTTCTCCAGATTTTGGTATTACCGGATTGAGCATTGTAGTTTAGTGATTTCAAAGGGGTTTTGGAGAGAAGGAATCTCCAACCCAGAGTCCAAGTCTTGCTGAAGACCAGTAGGATGTGTGTCTAGGTGCACACAGCCCTTATAATTAAAGGCTTGGACATAACTCGGGGTTCTCATTAGGAGACATTTGTGCTCTATCCTGGGGACAGGTCTGACAGGTGCATACTATACAAAAGCCAGGAGATCTCAGACTAGAAGGCAGGATGGCCTCAGACAAATGCCAGGGGACTCTCTATTCAGAGGCCAGGGTGTGGGCTTGGGCAGCAGGGTGCTGCAACAAAAGGTTCAGAGCCAGGGGAACCCAGGTAGCCAGAAGAGCTGGGTGAAACTGTCAATCAAAAGCTGAAGGCCAATGTTTGGGGCCTAAGCAGTAACACTGTTGAAGAGATAGCCAGGTGGCTTGGTATTATTTTCACAGTGTCTGATGGTGAAGATCCCTGTGTGGGAAACCCTGATGTATGACTTTGCTTTATTTTTTAATAGCCCTAAACCACACTTCCTGGCAGGATCTCACTAAAATTGCTACTATCATTGAGCTAACAACCCACCAGGAGCACAATAGACAATGTTTAATTTCACTGTATCAGACCCAGTTTAAAAAAAAAGGTAGAACTACTGGTCAAGATTTGGCATAATGCATGTTTATTAGGTCCAAAGTGACTTTTAAAAATGTATGAAACAATATGGAAGAAACTCCAGAAACCAATCCATTTTTTTTAATAAACTGACTTCAATAAATGAAGTTGTACAACTGTGTAAAATTGTTTTTTTTATAACTATTTGAAAATTGTTTTTAACCACTTAAGCCCCGGAGGATTTGGCTGCTCAAAGACCAGGCCCCATTTTGTGATTCGGCACTGCGTGGTTTTAACGGACAATTGCGTGGTTGTGCGACATTGTACCAAAATAAAATTGACGTCCTTTTTTTCCCACAAACAGAGCTTTCTTTTGGTGGTATTTGATCACCTGTGCGATTTTTTTTATTTTTTGCGCTATAAACAAAAAAAGAGCGACAGTTTTGAAAAAATAACAACATTTTTCACATTTTTTTTTATATGAAATTCTCAAATAAAATGTAAAAATCAAAATTTTTTAACATTTTAGGCCAATTTGTTTTCTGCTACATATTTTTGGTAAAAAAAATTGCAATAAGCGTATTTTGATTGGTTTGCACAAAAGTTATTGTGTTTACTAACTACGGGAAAGATTTATGTCATTTTTATTGTTTTTTTCTTTAACTAGTAATGGCGGCGATCTGCGTTTTTCTTTTTTTTTTTTTGTGGGACTGCGACATTGCGGCAGACAGATCGGACCCCTGACTGACATTTTTGACACTTTTGGGAGTACCAGTGACATTACTACAGTAATCAGTGCTATAAATATGCACTGTTACTGTCAAAATGACACTGGCAGGGAAGGGGTTAACTTTATTGGTGATCAAGGGGTTAAGTGTGTCCCTAGGGGGGGTGATTCTAACTGTCAGGGGGCGTGGCTTGTTAGATCATCACAGAGACATATGATCCTACATAGCAGGATCGCATAGCCTCTGTGATGATCTAAGGGAGAATGACAGACGGCTGTGTTTACATCAGCCGTCTGTCTTTCTCTCTCTCCTGAGGGAGATTGCGAGTGGCCGGCGGACATCGGAGCCGCCGATCACACATGCGGGAATGTCAGGGAATGAGCGGGCTGGGAGCGCGCAACCGGCGGCGCTCGCTTGCTCGTCCCCTACAGGCTCATGGGCGAGCGATGTACCGGTACGTCACTTTGCCTGTAGGGGGCTGACTGCTGCAGTATATAGTCGTGCGGCAGTCGGCAAGTGGTTAAGCTACACAAAATAATTTTTTCCTGTGTTTTGGGAAATGAGAGAAAAAGCTTACTGGCCATCTAACTACCCATGAAAACTAAACATTTAGGAAGCTGATTGACTACCATGCACAACTGCACCAGATTTTGCACTTTCCAGTTTTAGTAAATCAACCACATTGGTTTCCAAACTATGGCCAATGGGTTGGCAAAAAGAAGGCTGTGACTAAAGAGTGGTAGCAGGAACTGGGTGCTGAAATGCAGCATGTTCCAGCACCAAGCAATATATAACCATAACTTTTGTACTGAGTGATCTGTTGTCAGATAATGCCTGTATAGTCCTGGCTGTGACATCCCCATGAGGAGCTGCTTGGAATGTGAAGCCTTCAATCCAAGTGCCATTAAACACCAGTGAAGGGTACTATGGGGAAGATTTACTAATCTTGGAGTACTCAAAATCTGGTGCAGCTGCGCATGGTTGGCAATTAGCTTCTAACATGATCATTAAACCAGGTACTGGTACTTTTGGCAGTGTTGGTAGGTGCTACGTCCTGCTAGAAAATGAAATCCACACCTCCATAAAGCTAGTCAGCAAAGGGATGCAGTATGTGCTCTAGAATTTCCTGGTAGAGGGCTTCGCTGACTTTGGACTTGATAAAGCACAGTGGACTAACACCAGCAGATGACACTGGACCTCATGCAACTTGGATTCTGTGCCTCTCTACTCTTCCTCCAGACTCTGGGACCTTGATTTCCAAATTAATTCCAAAATTTTCCAACATCCGTGATAATTTGGGGAGCCATGTCATCTGCTGATGCTGGTCCACTGTGTTTTTTCAAGTCCAAAGTCAGCGCAGCCCTCTAGCAAGAAATTCTAGAGCACTTTTTACTTCCATCTGCTGACCAGCTTCATGAAAATGCTGATTTCATTTTCCAGCAGGACTTGGCACCTGCCCACACTGACAAAAGTACCAATACCTGGTTTATTGATAATGGTATCACTGTGCTTGATTGACCAGCAAACATGCCTTATCTAAACCCCATAGAAAATCTGTGAGGTATTATCCAAGAGGAAGATGAGAGACACCAAAACCAACAATGCAGTCGAGCTGAAGGCTGCCATCAAAGCAACCTGGGCTTATGTAACACCTCAGCAGTGCCACAGGCTGATTGCCTCCATGCCACGCCGCATTGATGTAGTAATTCATGCAAAAGGAGCCCCGACCAAGTATTGAGTACATACTATACTGTACAACATGGACATACGTTTTAGTAAGCCAACATTTCTGTATTAAAAATCAATTTTTTTATTGGTCTTATGTAATAATCAAATTTTTTGAGATACTGAATATTGGGGTTTCCCTAGCTGTACGCCATAATCATCAAAAAAAAAAAAAAAAAAAGAAAGAAATGCTTGAAATATATCACTCTGTGTAACGCATCTATATATAATATATGAGTTTTACTTTTTTAATTGAATTACTGAAATAAAATTAACTTTTTGATATTCCAATTTTATGAGATGCACCTGTTTGTCCAATAATATAAATGTGGTAATCAGTTCATGTCAGCCCTAATGAGCATGGCATCCAAAATCCAGTGCTGGGTGAACCACACAAAAAATTAATAAAGTTCTTAATAAAGTGCTGTAATCGTTCTCCAAATAAAGTGACAATTCGATTTAATGCAATCCAGTGTTAAATCCAAGTGCTCCACCACTGTGCTCAATGGCCACTCACCTTAAGATTCAATATAACATGCTTTAATTGAATCAATGATCTCCATAGGGTACATATCACTCAGTGGTTGATGGTACTCAGATGGCCAACACATGGAACGGAAATGAAAATCCACATAGTGTAGTAGTAATACAAAAGTTTATTCAAAAATGGGTAGACTTAGTTAAAATATTAATGGACATCAAACGAATGTGACCGTGGGGTTACAAACGTGAAAGATGCTGATAAATCTAAACTTCCGGTCTCGGCCGTGATCAGAAGTGATGTCACCTAGCTCCTTCAGTCACAGTCACATAACTTTCTCAAGGGTTGGATGCTGGGTGACTATCGCCAGAATATATGCTCGTCTGGTTAACATAGTCCTTATTGGACTATTTTTGCTCCCCCTCAAAATTTATAAATTTCTCCTACTCTTGTCAGTGATAATAGGTCAAATAGAAGGGTGAATCTGCCAAGTGCAAAAAAAAACAGCAATCAAAGCTTGACAAAAGGTTTAGTACCTCTGTATTCTTTCCAAAACAAAAAATATGCCTTTACTTACACTTTAAAGATTTGAGGAACTCTCTTCAAAGATCCCAACAGAGATTCAAAAGTTGGGTTTTAATTAGTTTGTAACAGCTTACAGCACTTGTTTTTTGGTTACATTAGAAGGCTATAAGTTTGCCAAGTCTCTGCTTTCTGATAAGGGGAGGGATCTTGTGATTTCAGTGCCTCTGTTGTGAACGTTGAAGACAAATTTTATCAACAGCGCTTACACCTACAGGGCTTGCTTTAAATGTCTTTCATTGCTTTTTAGTAATGCATTAGTATTGTCTACATAGTCTGGGCTCAGGTGCAATTTTAGGAATACATTACAGATGTAATATTTTAATATCATTTATTAATTTAAATGTTAACGCAACTTCTGGACAAAGAATGTTTCATGGGCTTATTTTATTTGAGATATACATCCTATAATCTTATATCAACCTCTAAGAACCATATCCCCTGTTTTTTCCAACATGCTATAACCTGATTGTATGTGGCCAAATACTTTCTCGTGAACAACAAAGGTTCTAATATTTAATATAATGTGTATGTGCAATCTTTTTAGCTTTAAAATCATTATTTAATTTGACCTGGCAGTCATTAATAGTGGTGGTGGCTATAATCTGCACACTCATAGAGCCTCTGCACTGCTGCCACCACACTGCACATAATCACCTTCTTCTATGTAAGTGAACCATGTCCACAAATAGCTTACTGTGGAGGAAATCCCCTATATCAGTGGTCCTCAACTCCGGTTCTCGGGGCCCACTAACAGGCCAGGTTTGCAAGATAACTAAATTACATCACAGGTGATCTCATTTGCTGCTCAGTGATTGCAGTATTCTAGTCTGTATCTCACCAAGATAATACTTCAAATCTGGCCTGTTAGTGGGCCCCGAGGACCGGAGTTGAGGACCACTGCCCTATATCATAATGGCCAGGGTTTGGGGGCCGGGGTAAGCTGAAGTGAGTCACATGTAGACATGTACAAAATTAAAAAAATGTGTTTAGTTTCATTTTGATTCAATATTTACATAAATTTGCAAAAATTCAATTTGTTTAATCTGTTTAATTCGTTTTTAGAATGAATTTAGTTTGTTTGTATTCAAATTGATTCAAATTTTCCAATTTGAATTTGAATATTTTTCAAATTAATTTCGTATAGTTTTCAAATCCGGATAGTTTTCAAATTTGAAAAGTATAAGAGTTCCAATTCAAAAAGTTTCCGCATTTGAATTCAAAAAGTTTTTGAATTGTTTTTCAATTTCCAAAGACCATAAACTAGAATGGAAAATAAAAGAATAGAATAGAATGAAATAGAATATAACCATCTTCTGAAATTCAAATTGAAAAGAATAGAATAGAAAATAATAGAATTTAAAAGAGTAGAATAGAATAAATAGAAAAATAATAGAATTAAAAAAAAAACAGAATAGAATAGAATTAATATAACCATGTCCCAAAATTCTAGAATCAATTAAATTTTTATTAGAATGGAAAATAATAGATTAGAATAGAAAATAACAAAATAGTATAGAAAAACAACAGAATGGAAAAGAAAGAATATAACCATCTTCATATTCTAATCTATTCTTTTCTAATCTATTCAAATTTGAATTGATTCTATTTGAATTTTGGAAGATGGTTATTTTCATTCTATTCTATTCTATTGTTTTTTGAATTATATTATTTTTCTATTTGTTTTTTACTCTAGTCCTTTCAAGTCCATTATTTTCTATTCTATTCAAACTCAAATGTATTATATTCAAATTTCAGAAGATGGTTATATTCATTATATTCTTTTCTATTCTATTCAGGTCTGTTGTTTTTTCTATACTATTCTGTTATTTTCTATTCTAACCTAATATTTTCTATTCTATTCAAATTCAAATTGATTATATTTGAATTTTGGGAAATGGTATATTCTTTCTAGTCTATTCTGTTTTTTTTTTTTTTTCTATTCTTTTCTATTGTAATCTTTTTTATGTATTCTAATTCAATTTATTCTATTTGAGATTTGAATTTCAGAATCTGGTTAAATTCTTTCTATTTTATTTTATTCTATTTTTTTTTTTCTATTCTTTTCCTTTACTTTGTATTCCATTTTATTCTCTTTGGAAATTGGAAAACAAATCCAAAATGATTTGAATTCAAAAACTTTTCGAATTTGAAAATGATTCGAAAAGACAATTTGAATGTATTCAAATTCATATTTCTCTGTCGCTCATTGACAGACGTAGTCCTCTTTGATTAATATCAAATTGGGTTATACTGCCCTCTACAGGAGTAGGACTAGGCAGAAAGAAAAACGTTCTGGCCACACCTTAGGGGCAGTCCCAGAGGGTATATCCTCCTCCTTTCCGCTACAGGAAATCAGTTTTTTTCTGTCTAGTCAGGAGTAAGGACCTAAGTTCCTTGCTGGGATCTTTGGTCCTGGCAAGATTTTTTTAGAAAATTTTTTCCTTTTTTAGGTAGTTGTTTTCTCCAGTTTTCCTGTGAGATCTTCAAGCAAATCATGCCGGATCTGGGCGACGGGCTGGATGTTGAGATCCAGTGGTCACCCCAGCCGGCCTACGAGCGCGCGCAGGCCATAGCTCCGCGCTGGGTAGGCCGCGACACATTCAAGTAAGTATGCTGGAGCTGGGCGACGGGCTGGATGTTGAGATCCAGTGGTCACCCCAGCCGGCCTACGAGCGCGTGCAGACCATAGTTCCGCACTGGGTCGGCCGCGACATAGTCCCACTGGACGGGGACTGGCCTTGCGAGTGGAACATCTCGCCAGGACGCCTAAAGACAGTCGAAGATTGATTCAGGGCGTCCGCATTGGTCGACAGCCCCCCACCTCGGTGGAGAGGGGTTCTGTTAAAAGGGGGTGCCCGTCAGTTCCGGTATGGTGAGTCAATGTTCCCCCTTCCCCCTTGTCGGGTTTTTGGGATGGATACGGGCCCCTCTGTGGATGGTTGGACCTTTTCTTTTTAAAGAGTTCCCCCTCTATCCTATGACATGTTCACAGATCTTCCTGTGAGAGTGTGAGTGGTGTATAGGAGTTACACTCAAGCAAGCTTGGTTTGGGAGCTGACTCTCCATGAGGCCTGGTTTAGGAGCTGACGCTCCATGAGGCCTGGTTTAGGAGCTGACGCTCCATGAGGCTTGGTTTAGGAGCTGACGCTCCATGAGGCTTGGTTTGGGAGCTGATGCTCCATGAGGCTTGGTTTGGGAGCTGACTATTTTTAAAGAAAATACCGGCATATAGGTAAAAGCAAGCACCCACCCTATGCAATGATGCAGGCGCCATCCTCTCGTAGGCCACACTTGCAGGCCGCCACCAGCCTTCTGTAAACCATCCGCAATCCGCCGGTAAGAGCACACAGGATCGGCAGCTGCCGCCATTTTTCTGTAGACCGCATGGATCCTGCAGGACTACAGACTGAATTGCCTACACAGGCCGCCCACAGGTCACGCAGGCCGCCATTTTGCCGTAGCCTGGTGTCCCCTGCATAGGGGCGGCCATGTTTGGTGTGCCCAAGCTACCTCGAGGAGTAGCTGAGAACGCCGGAGGGCGTGTAAAAGGGGGCGGAGCCACTTCCTTTACCCGGGAAAGCTATCACAGGACTTCCTAGTCTGAATAGGACAACGCTGGGAGCAGTTTTAAGCTTCTCTGCATCAGGTGGTGAGCCCTTGGGGTCTCTCTCTCTCTCTCTGTAGGGGTCCAGAACAGGTACGCTGAAGCGCTGTTGCGCTGGGGGATTACTTATAAAAAAAAAAAAGAGAAAAAAGATGTATATTTTTATTTTTACATTTTTTACTAGCAAAGTGTCCTGGATTAGCGTGGACCTTGCCACACATCTATCTCCACCTGATCCCCTCGAGTGGCTGCAGGACCCTCCAGTTCCCCACTTACTATTGATGCATTATCAGCGGTTGTGGAGTCTTTTATATCCCGGGTGGAAGTGGCCTGTCAGGGATGGGGTGCAAGGAAGCGACCCCCGCCTACCCCTAAATTCATCTGAAGCTTCAGATTCAGAGTCTGAACCTGTCACTGCAAGTGCAGGTCCCTCATCTGGGGCTGGTGTCTCAGGTACTGTCTCCTCAGACAGAGAGGAGGGCGTTTCGGCATCCGCCATAGCCCAAGAAGAAGCGTTGATGAATGCACTAATTGTGAGACTGAGATCCCTTTTGGTACTAATAAACGGACCAAAATGGCGAAAGTGTTTTCTTTTGCCCAAATGTATTGGTAATAGCATTAAAGAAGAATGGGGTCATCCAAAACGAACCCCTGTTTTTTTCCAAACGCATTATTAGGCATTATCCGTTTGAGGAATTCCTCCTCAAGAAATGGAAAGTGCCACCTGTGGTGGATTTACCAATTTCCAGATTAAATAAAGCTATGGTTATCCCATTGGAGGACGCTCCGTCCTTTAGGGATCCGGTGGATCGTAAGGTGGAAGCTGTGTCTCGCGCCATCTGTTCCTTGATTGGGTCAGCTTTTTAGACCAGTGATTGCAATTGGTTTGGTTTTACAAACATTGACAGAATGGACCAAGTTGTTACGCCGGGACTTAGAGGGGAGAAGCATCCCCCCGGCAGTATCAGACCTGCTGGAGCAGACGATACAAGGGCTACAGTTTGTCTGTGACGCTACTCTGGACGCCACTCCATTGTGGGGCGGGCATCAATTTCAGCAGTCGTCCTCAGGCGTGTACTGTGGCTAGGGTGTTGGTCGGCGGACCAAGGTTCCAAAAAAAAAAAGAAAACTTTGGCTAATCTTCCTTTTCAGGGGGATTGCCTATTTGGGGCCACCTTAGATGAGATTATCAAGAATCTCACTGGAGGCAAGAGTATTTTTTTTGCCACAGAGCACTAAGGGTAAGGGACCTCGTCAGAGACGGGGGCCTTCCTTTTCCGCTCATAAAAATTATTTTCGCTCCGCTGGGACGGGCGATAAAGCTAAGCCCTCCAAAACTCCTTCAGGAGGTTTCAGGGGGCGCTGGTCGGGCAAACAAGAGTTCGGCTCTTCCAAACCTAAAGATAAGACTATTAAAGCCTGAAAGTGCGCCCCCCCACCCATACTTGGGGTGGGGGGATGTCTTCGCCGGTTTCCGGATCCATGGCTTTCCAGAATCCCGGACAATTGGGTTCGCGAAGTACAAGATCGAGTTTCAATCATTCCCACCGGTGCGATTCTTCCCCTCCAAGATCCGACTATCCCCGGATCGCCTAGAAGCTTTGCGGGGGGCAGTCACGGATTTAATGCAACAAGGAGTGGTGGTCCACGTTCCTTGGACAGATCGTTTTCAAAGGTTTTATTCGAACCTTTTCACAATACCAGAAAAGAGGGCAAGGTGCGTCCAATTCTGGACAATCTTTTTGTCAAGGTACAAAAATTCAAGATGGAGTCCATTCGCACAGTAGCGGCCTCCCTGCATCAGGGGGATTTTCTGGCGTCCATAGACATCTAGGATGCCTATCTTCACATTCCTATTTATGCAGGACATCAGCGTTTCCTGCGTTTTTCCGTAAAGAGAATCATTATCAGTTTGTGGCGTTACCTTTTGGTCTCGCCTCGGCTCCTCGGGTCTTCACAAAGGTGTTGGCCCCAGTGTTGGCGCTGTTGCGGCAACGAGACATATAGATTCTAGGTTACCTAGACGATCTTCTGCTCCGTGCAGAGTCTCCGCAGACTCTGTTGCTAACTTAGAGATCACCATAACCTCTTTGCAAGAGTTCGGGTGGCTGGTGAACTTACAGAAGTTTTCTCTGGTTCCCACCAGGAGGCTGGAATATCTGGGTCTAATTTTTAGACACATCCAGGGCAAAAGTGTTTCTCCCTGCGGAGAAACTCCAGAAGATTCAATCAACGATTCAGTTGTACTATCTGACAACTGGCCTTCCCTTCAGACTTGCATGAGAGTCCTGGGTTTGATGGTGGCTTCTTTCAAAGCAGTATCATTTGCCCAGTCCCATACCCGAATCCTTCAAAAAGAAATTCTTCTCAAATGGAATCGGAATCCAGATTCCATGGACAATCGGATCCGACTGAGCGAGCGGACCAGGAAGTCTCTGGTCTGGTGGCTTCGGTCTCCGATGCTCAGCAGGGGAAGTCATGTCTTCCAATAGATTGGACGATTTTCACCACGGATGCCAGTCTATCCGGGTGGGGAGGAATTCTCGGCAAAGTACCCGCTCAGGGGCTTTGGTCCCTGGAAGAGTCCAGGTTACCGATAAATGTATTGGAACTGAGAGCGATCAGACTTTGTCTGATTCACTGGACCGAGCAGCTCCAGGGCAGCCCGGTTCAGATCCTGTCGGACAACGCCACGGCTGTGGCTTACGTCAATCACCAAGGGGGCACCAAGAGTGTCCTGGCGGCCATAGAGTGACCAGCATTCTTCATTGGGCGAAACGATTTGTTCCAGCTCTCTCCGCGGTATTCGTTCCGGGGGTGGAAAATTGGCAGGCAGATTATCTCAGCCGTCAGATTCTGGATCAAGGATAAAGATCTCTTCATCCAGAGGTATTCCACCAACTGTGCCTCCGTTGGGGCACCCCGAATGGGATCTGTTGGCATCTCGGCTCAACAGGAAAGTGCGGAGGTTTGTGGCTCGCTCCCGCGATCCTCTAGCAGACGCCGCAGACATGCTGATCGCCCCGTGGGGCAGTATCAGCTACTGTATGCCTTCCCTCCTCTCAAGTTGCTGCCGAAGCTTCTTCGCAGGATAGAGGTGGAGGGAATCCCAGTTACCCTGGTAGTTCCGGACTAGCCTAGTCGGGCCTGGTACGCCGACCTGGTCAGGCAGGTCGCAGACGTTCCTTGGCGACTTCCTCTCAGGGAGGATCTGCTGTCGCAGGGACCGATCTTCAATCCTGCTTTACGATTTCCTTTAAAACAACCTGACAAGTAAAAATAACATTCTTTTTAAATTAAATGTTCCTCTGTTTAACCCCACATGAACCCTTACTTTACTCTAATCAGCCCTAATTAACTCCTTATTCTCCTTCTCCATTCAATTATAATTTTCCTGCTGATTTATTTTTTTGTGTATTCTATTAAATAATAATATTTAAACTTTTTTTTCTGTTTTTGTTTGCTCTTTAATAATATTACATCTTTTACATATATTTACACGTTTTACATTGAAAAAAGCACAAAAGTGGAAAAAAACGACTTTACTTCATTTGTAAATAACTTTTCAATGCTTTGTACCAGAATCACAATTTTAGTAATGTTTAAATAGGGCAAATTACAGAATACAATGCACACACAGTAACACTATTTTTTTTTATAAACTAACACTGCTCAAAAAAAAGATAATGTGCATTTTGTTTAGTTTTATTATGTTTCATTGTCTAAAAAAAAAAATCAGTGTTGCAAGACAATATTCACAAAAAAATGCCTTGTTTGTCACTACGGAAGCTAACAACGTCATACATATATTGTTTTTTTAAAAACTAAGTTATTGGCGACTAAATAGGGCCATAGGCAGAAAAGTGAAAATTGCTCTGGTCCATAAAGGGTGAACAGGTGTGAGAGGCGAAGTGAATAGACAAAACCACATTTTTGGATAATCAAGAAAGATCTGGATATTTTATTGCTGTTCATGCTTTCCTGTCAGGGTATTGACCGCAAACCGTATTTCTGGTACAGGCATCAGAAAACAAAAGTTTTCAATTTTCACACTCTATCGAAAATGAAAAAATAGAAATTTTGACAAGAGTTATGCTTTTAGTACTGCAACCAGGCAACTTGGCAGGAGCCAGTTTTTGAATTGAGACTAAAGCCAATAAAAGCTTAGAAATTACATTTTCCAATAAAAAGCACTTATTCAGCTGCATTTTTTTTCTGTTTTAGCCTTGGTAAAGTGCGATAGGCATACAGAATTTATATCAGAGAGCTGACAATGATGACCAGAAGCATTTTTTATGTTTTTTTCTACTGGTTGAACTTGATGGACTTTTTTCATCTGACTATGTATTTACGTATTTTTGCATTACATGTGTTGTTGTTCAGTCGTTTAGTCGTGTCTGACTCTTCATGAACCATAGCGCGCCAGGTTTTTCTGTCTTTCACTGCCTCCCGGAGCTTGCTTAACTTCATGTTTATTGTTTCGATAATGCTATTTATCTTGTTTTCTATCGTCCTCTTCTCCTTCTTCCTTTCATGTTTCCCAGCATCAGGGACTTTTCCAATGTGTTCTTCACATTAGGTGGCCAAAGTATTCCAGTTTCAGCTTCAGGATCTGTCCTTTCAGTAAATATTTAGGGTTGATTTTCTTTAGGATTGACTGGTTTGATCTTCTTGCCATCTAAGGGACTCTCAAGAGTCTTCTTCAACACCATAGTTCAAAAACATCAATTCTTTGGCATTAAGCCTTCCTTAGGGTCCAATTTTTTACAGCCATAGGTTACTACTGGAAATACCATATCTTTGGCTATACGGCACTTTGTCAGTAGGGTGATGCTCTTTTTATTGTTGTCTAAGTTTGCCATTGCTTTCCTCACAAGAAGCAAGTGTCTTTTATTTTATTGCTACAGTCACCGCCTCCTGAGATCTCGGAGCCTAGGGAGATAAAATCTGTCACTGTTTCCATTTTTTCTCCTGCTATTTACCAAGGAGTGATGGGACCAGTTGCCTTGATATTAGTTTTCTTAATGTTCAATTTCAGGCCAGCTTTTGCACTCTCCTCTTTCCCCTTCGTTAAGAGACTCTTTACTTCTTCTTAACTTTCTGCCATTAGTGTGGTATCTCAAGTTGTTGATATTCCTCCCTGCAATCTCAATTCCGGCTTGTGATTCGTTGATTCTGGCATTTCGCATAATGTACTCTGCATGGAGGTTAAATAAGTATGGTGACAAAATACATCCACAATCCTTTCTCAATTTGTCAGTTGTTCCATGTCTCGTTCTAACTGTTGCTTCTTGACTTGCATACATGTTTTTCAGAAGACAGGTGAGGTGGTCTGGTATTCCCATTTCTTTCAGTATTTAACACATTGTGTTGTGATCCACACAATCAAAGGCTTTACTGTAGTCAATAAAGCAGAAGTAGACATTTTTCTGGAACTCCCTTGCTTCAAATGTTCAAACTACTGTACAATCGCACTCCCCCTCATACGCTAGCAAGGTTAAGCTGAAAATTCTACAAGCTAGGCTTTAGCAGCATGTGAACCAAGAGCTACTACAAGTACAAGCTGGATTTCAAAGAGGCAGAGGAACTAGAGATCAAATTGCCAATATTCACTGGATCATGGAGAAAACATTACATGCAATGCCAAGCTGCTGTAAGCAAAGCCAGCAGAATACTGGCATGTATAAAAAGGGGATTCACTCCAGAAATAAAGAGAATATTCTCCCACTTTACAAGACTCTGGTCCAGCCACATCTGGAGTATGCCGTCCAGTTCTGGGCACCGGTCCTCAGAAAGGATGTGCTAGAACTGGAGAGAGTCAAGAGAAGGGCAACAAAAATAATTAGGGGAATGGAGAACATCAGCTATGAGGAAAGACTACAAGCATTGAACTCATTCTCTCTGGAGAAGAGACGCTTGAGAGGGGATATGATATCAATGTACAAATACTTTACTGGTGATGACCATAGCATAAGGAACAACCTTTTCTGAGAAAGGGAATACAATAAGACACGTGGCCACTCACTAAAACTAGAGGAAAAATGGTTTAACCTTAAAATACGCAAGGGGTTCTTTACTGTCAGAGCAGTAACGATGTGGAATTCTCTTCCACAAGCAGTGGTATCAGCAGGGAGCATTGATAGTTTCAAAAAACTATTAGATTTGGCGCCTGCCACCCCCACCTGCTTTTCCTTAGCTTCCATTCTCCCCTACCTCCCGTTACCTACCATACCCATGCTCAGCGAGGGGCGGTCTTAACGCATGTGTGGATGGTGCGCCTCCGGCTCTGGACACAGCGTGTTCCCCTTGTGGGTGTCCGCTTCGGGGGTGCTCCCTCCAAGACTGTCATCTTCCTGCCTCCTGGCCGCCCCCGTCCATATCTCTCCAGTTTGAGGGGTCGGAATTCTCTCCTTTCCTCATTGCTGCCCTACCCAGTAGAATCCCAATACCCCATATGATTGCACTTAACCCCATTACACACTGGTTTCGACCCATGTGGCTGGGGTCCGTACCCGAGCCGCATCGGCCCTCCGTACCTGCAATGTTATACTGAATCCCTGGCCATGTATTTTACTTGGCTGGGTCACACTTGACTTGTTTATATCTCTGTATTTACCGCAGATGGCATCTTCCTGCTCCATGATACAGTCTATAGTTATTTCGGATGTGTGTTGTTTGTATTTGTATCTGCTGACTGTGCTATAATGCCATCACTTGTTCATGTTCATTTTTATTCTTCTCAATAAAACGTTTATAAAAAAAAAAAAAAACTATTAGATGGGCACCTTAAAGACCAAAACATAAAGGGGTATACAAAGTACAGTTGTAGGAATGCACTGCATACAGAGTGCAGATTTTATGAGTGTGCTAAGTACAAATTGCAGGGCTCAGGAATGTATATCTCACAGGACAGAATAAAACAACCCCCAAATCCTCTTTTCCCCACCTACAGAGTATTAGAGAGAGGGGCTGCTACATAAGAACAGCTACAAATTACAATAGGAGTGCAATGTTAAGTTAGGAGAGGGTGCATTAGTGCTAAGAGGGGGGATAGGGGATGACATTGGTGCTAAGTTAATGGGGCATTGGGGCTAAATGGGGGGGGCAGCAGTGTGCTAATTTCTAACTTGGGGCAGAGTTGGAACATTGTTGCTAAGTGGGGGGAGGGGGCATTGGCGCTAAGTAGGGGGAGACGAGGGAAGTTTGGGATAAGTGGGGGAGAGGGGGAAATTGGGGCTAAGTAGGGGATACATGGGAGGAGAGGAGGCACATTCGGGATAAATGAGGGGGACATTTGGAATAAGTGGGTGGACAGGAGGGACATTGGGGATAAAAGGGAGGAGAGGGGCATTTGGGATAAGTGGGGGGACAGGATAGATATTGGAGATAAGTGAGGGGAGAGGAGGGATATTAGGGATAAGTAGAGGGAGAGGAGGAAAAGTTGGAATAAGTGGGGGATGGGAGGGACATTGGAGATAATTGGGGGGCAGGAGGGACATTGGGGATAAGTGGGAGGACAGGAGGGACATTGGAGATAAGTGGGGGGACAGGAGGGACATTGCTGATAAGTGGGGGGACAGGAAGGACATTGGAGATAAGTGGGACAGAATGGACATTGTGGATAAGTGGGGGGACAGACGGGACATTGTGAATAAGTGGGGGAGACAGAAGATATATTGGAGATAACTGGGGGGACAGGTGATGCTCAGTGTATGTGTGTAGTGTATACTGTGTGGTGTGCCCTATATATCTGTACTGTACATGCTGGGTGTCACATACCACAGTGAGTGAGTGACCTGGAGATGTCAATTTCATTACATGTGAGCTAGAGCAGCACACCCATCCATGATACAGCAGAGGAGCAGAGCTCTGGCCAGTATGTTGCATAGACTGGAGGCAGTTCAGTGTCCTGGGACTCACAGCCAATAGGAAGCCAGGAAAGTATGTGTGCACTTCTTGTAGGGAGAGAGGCAAAACTCACAGTGCTGGATTTGCCTTGCAAGGAAATACTAGTTGCAGTAGAGTGCAGGGCTAGGGCAGGCTGTAATAGAATACTGTAGGAGATAAAAAGGGGATTTTTATTAGGAGTCAGTGTACTTGGTCAGAATACCTATCTCACTGAAGGATATGCCACTACCCCACCCTCTCCTCTGCTGTCATGTGCAGTCCAGTGAGGGTGGGAGAGGAGTCACTCCAAGTCCCAAACACAGAAGCCAGGCAAGTAAAAGCAGTGAGCTTCTGCCAGCACCTGATTATGTCTAACCTCCACACTACACAATGCCTGAACAGTGTAGTTATGATTGTACTTTCTTGTATCTCCTGGGCTTCAGGTGCTGTGTGTTTCTCCCTCCCGTCGCTCCAATTCAGTCTCATTCCAGCATCTGTTTACAGTGAAATGTGGCAGGCTGGAGAGGGGGGGTTGCTTACAGTGCTTGCTGACTGGCTCAGGATGGACAGGAGAAGGAGCAGGTCCTCCCTCATACTCAGATAAAGAGCACTATTGGCTGGCTTCTGCCCGTATGGTCATCCCACCCCTGCTCGGGACATATTTCTGCAGCCCTCTAGAAGTTGCGCCACTGCTGCCCCTCTTAAAATTCTGCCTGGGTCCAATGGACCCAACAGGACCCATGGTAGGGCCGGCCCTGCATATATATGGGTGTGCAGAGCTTGCTTCTGTTATAGTAGCAATCAACTCATTTTTAAAATGCATCTGTGTCCAGACTATGGACATTAAAGTATTTATTGGCAGGACTTTGCTTCCTCAGGTGCTGCTCACTGTATCCCTCACTGAAGGCTCTAATCTAAGTGACATCATCAAATTTCACACCAGATCCCCTGAGACTAGCAGTCAGAGGCAGCATTGATCTCACACCACAGATTCACAGGTATGAGGCTGTAGGCACTGATACTCAGGCCTCAAACGCAGACCTTTTATTGGTCCTTCTGACCATTACACAGCACCACTCTTTACTTTTCACAATTCTCTGTTGCTCTCACTAAGCTCACTGTGCATTTGTGCACACCTCTGGCTGCTCCCTTGCAGCCTCATGGACTCCCGGGTAGGATGAAGATTGAACTTCTATTAAACCTTTGAAAACACAGTCTAATGGTCTCTGATAAAAGCTGGACATTGTGTTTAAAGGCTTTGCCACACTCAGGACTGTTTTGCACTAAAGAACATAATCTAGGAATTACAAAACCAGAAGAAAGCTGAAAAACCAACTTTCTCCTCCCAGAACTGACATTCTGGAGCCCCTCAAACTGTAAAAAAAAAAAACAACCTCCAGCAAAGGAACTGCACCAGCAATGATGGATCACAGATCTTCAACTATTGACAAAGCTTAGGGACTGGGGGAAGCCCAGAGGTCAGTTTAGAAAACAAAAATAGATGGAGCACCGGCCTTGTGCATTACCTTTGTGATAGATTTATTAAAATGATAAAACAGATATATACTCACAAACAGCATTGACTATCAAGCACTTCAATATCCACAGTGTCCCAGATGACAAGGTCAACTGAAAGCGTCCCAACCACAGGAAGACCCTCTGAATGGCTGACACATTTTGAGGGGAGGGGGGTGGCTCTGAGGAAGAGGGAATCTCCCCTCGAAATGTGTCAGCCATTTAGTTGGTCTTCCTGTAGTTGGGACTCTTTCAGTTGACCCAGTCATCTGGGATACTGTGGAAAGCCATCACAAAGGCTTGTGCATTAGCATGAGTCTGGTATGACCTCTGCCTTTGTTTTCTAGTAAGAACCCTGTGTACACTTTACCATTTACACAGTGGCAGGACCTAGCACTGTCCCTATATACAGTATACATACCTATATATATATATATATATATATATATATATATATATATATATATATATACTGTAAATAAAATCCAAAAGAGAGAGCAGCACTTACGGGTCTCGAAAAGTGAATGCACAGTGAAGATTTTGTTTTGACATTTTAAAGAGGCAAAAGCTCCCACAAGCTTTTGTCTCATCGAAACATCAAAATACCTTTCAAGACCCATGAGTGCCGCTCTCTTTTTTATTATATGTACTACAGTCTTTGCTGCGCACCTGGGTCCATTTTTTATCTCTGATATGCGTGCAGTGGAAACCATTGAATATTATTTATATATATATATATATATATATATATATATATATACACACACACACATACAGTGGTGATCGAAAGTTTGGTCACCCCAGGTAAAAATTTGCATTAATGTGCAAAAAAGAAGCCAAGGAAAGATGGAAAAATCTCCAAAAGACATCAAATTACAGATTAGAAATTCTTATAATATGTCAACAAAAGTTAGATTTTATTTCCATCATTGACACTTTCAAAATTACAGAAAACAAAAAAATGGCGTTTGCAAACGTTTGGGCACCCTGCAGAATTTATAGCATGCACTGCCCCCTTTGCAAGGCTGAGACCTGCCAGTGTCATGGATTGTTCTCAATCATAGTCTGGGAAGACCAGGTTTTAAATGCCCAGACTCATCTGACCTTGCCCCAACAATCAGCACCATGGGATCTTCTAAGCAGTTGCCTAGAAAACTGAAACTGAAAATAGTTGACGCTCACAAAGCTGGAGAAGGCTATAAGAAGATAAAAAAGCGTTTTCAGATGTCAATATCCTCTGTTCGGAATGTAAATAAGAAATGTCAGTCATCGGGAACAGTGGAAGTTAAAGCAAGATCTGGAAGACCAAAAAAAATATCAGACAGAGCAGCTCACAGGATTGTGAGAAAAACAATTCAAAACCCATGTTTGACTGCACGATCCCTCCAGAAAGATCTGGCAGACACTGGAGTTGTGGTACACTATTCCACTATAAAGAGATAATTTAAAAATTTGGTCTTCATGGAAGAGTCATCAGAAGAAAATCTCTATTACGTCCCCACCACAAAAATCAGCGTTTGAACTTTGCAAATGAACATACAGACCAGCCTGATGCATTTTGGAAACAAGTTCTGTAGACCAATGAGATTAAAATTGAACTTTTTGGCCGAAATGAGCAAAGGTATGTTTGGAGAAGAAGGGGCACAGAATTTAATGAAAAGAACCTCTGTCCAACTGTTAAGCATGGGGGTGGATCAATCATGCTTTTGGGCTGTATTGCAGCCAGTGGCACAGGGAACATCTCACGAGTAGAAGGAAAAATGGATTCAATAACATTTCAGCAGATTTTGGATGGTAACTTGATGCCATCTGTGAAAAAGCTGAAGTTAAATAGAGTTTGGCTTCTACAAATGGATAATGATCCTAAACACACCTCAAAATCCACGGGGGATTACATCAAGATGCGTAAACTGAAGGTTTTGCCATGGCCTTCACAATCTCCTGACCTCAATATAATTGAAAATCTATAGATAGACCTTAAAAGAGCAGTGCGTGACAGACAGCCCAGTAATCTCAAAGAACTGGAAGACTTTTGTAAGGAAGAATGGGCAAAGATACCTCAAACAAGAATTGAAAGACTCTTGGCTGGCTACAAAAAGCGTTTACAAGCTGTGATACTTGCCAAAGGGGGCAGTACAAGATGTAAACTCTGCAGGGTCCCCAAACTTTTGCAGACGCCATTTTTTTGTTTTCTGTTATTTTGAAAGTGTAAATGATGGAAATAAAAGCTAACTTTTGTTGACATATTATAGGAATGTCTAATCTGTAATTTGATGCCTTTTGGAGATTTTTCCATCTTTCCTTGGCTTCTTTATGAACATTAATACAAATTTTTACCTGGGGTGCCCAAACTTTCGATCACCACTGTATAGTGTATGTATACTGTATGTATACTATATACTGTGTGTGT
The DNA here is from genome assembly GCF_965119305.1 of Pelophylax lessonae. Taxonomy (NCBI): domain Eukaryota; kingdom Metazoa; phylum Chordata; class Amphibia; order Anura; family Ranidae; genus Pelophylax; species Pelophylax lessonae. The sequence continues at coordinate 207,544,020 of NC_138776.1, read as the reverse complement.
ATATATATATATATATATATATATACACACTATATTACCAAAAGTATTGGGATGACTACCTTGACACGCACATGAACTTTAATGGCATCCCAGTCCTAGCCTGTAGGGTCCAAAATTGTGTTGGCCCACCCTTTGCAGCTATACCAGTTCCAACTCTTCTAGGAAGGCGTTCCACAAGGTTTAGGAGTGTGCCTATGGGAATGTTGGACCATTCTGCCAGAAGATGGTCAGGACTGTCAAGATGGTGCAGGCCAGTCAAGTTTCTCCACCCCAAACTTGCTCATCCATATCTTTATAGACCTTGCTTTGTGCACTGGTCCAAATCATTTGGTGGAGGAGGGATTATGGTGTGGGGTTGTTTTTTAGGGGTTGGGCTTGGTCGCTTAGTTCCAGTGAAGGGAACTCTTAAAACGTCATCATACCAAGACATTTTGGACAATATTGAACCCTACGAACTAAGACTGGGATGTCATTAAAGTTCATGTGTGTGTAAAGGCAGGTGTCCCAATACTTTTGGTAATATAGTGTGTATACATATATATATATATATATATATATATATATATATATATATATATATATATATATATATATACTGTGTGTGTGTATATATATGTGTATATATATATATATATATGGAGACAATACACCAAAAGTACAATTCAAAACAAGAGGATTAGAAGGACCCTTCTCCTGCGAGCTTACAATCTAAGATATATATATATATATATATATATATATATATATATATATTGTGAGGGATTAGCTCGGTGGTAGGCGTGGATGACCCCTTGGGGGGTGCGTTTTCCCAGAGAGGTAGCCGACAAGTGCTTGCAAACAAACAGTGTGGTTTATTAAATGGTGTTTTCTTCACCAGGCTGTATGCAGCAAAACATCCAAAATAAAATAAAACAGAAAATAAATCCTTGCCTCTGTGGGCGGCTACCTTCTCACAACTGGAACCTGCCTAAGTGTCTGTCTCCAACCTACCGTCGGGCAGACTTCCTTGTCCTCCAGCGGACACTCAATAGTCCTTTTATAATAGCTTCACAGGGCAACACAGTCCTTTGTTTCTTTCACATCAACAGTTCGTCTTCTCACCTTTGAGACGTATTCACCCTTGGTTACCGTCCCGGGCACACATCACTCCGGGGGGTCTTCTCCCAGGCCCACACATCCTGTCGGGAGGCACACGCTGACTGTCCTCCTGCTCCCAGCCCACATGGCTTCAGGATGCAGCTTCTGGAGGCAGCAAACAATAGGAATTTCTCTGAACAAATTATAGAGCCTTAACTCCCTCATTCTGAACAGGTGAAGGCCTTTCAACTTCCTGCTGGCTAGCTCTGTAGCCAACACCCTAAATTAATTAATGGACTTTCTAAATCAGGTAGAAATGTATCTCCTTCCTGTGACTACATTCCCAGATTTAGCTGACTTCCTGTTACATACCCCCCCCTCTTGTTTCAACCCTAGGGTTGGGACACAGATTTCCAGGCACGCATGTGTCAAGCACTGCTGACTCACTGATAAGCCTCCTATTATCCTCAAGCTTCCGGATGAAACTGTTTTGTCATCTTCATTGACGGATTTCTCATAAATGCCACACAGTTTGTCTCTCATCTCATATACACATTCTTCAACTGCATTTTTGGCATCATTTCGCTCCTTCTCGTTTCTGTCATCTTCATTGACAGCTTTCTCATAAATGTCAGACAGCTTGTCCCTCATAACCGTCTGTCCAATCCACCATGGAGGACCGTGATCCATAGGCAACTCAATTGGGCTAGTCTTAATGTCTTCAACATTCTTAAGACGCCTCTCTCTGCAATCCATAAATGTTTTCCACAAAACTTTGAGAACCTTTGCTTCACTAAGCTTTGTTCCAAGTAGGGACTCTTGACATCCCTCTGTGACTTGAGTTGCCTCTCCATACAGCTGTACACAATCATTGACTTTTTGTTGTAAAAGGGAATGATCTTCCTTCTTGAGCTTTGCTTGCTCTAAGATGCTGTGCAGAGGATTTTCCAATTGAGACAACAGGCTGTCACACATTTCTTCAAAGTGACCCCTGTTCCTTTTCCCAGAGATATCAATATCATTCAAACATTTCATATTCATAGGCAGATCTGAAGCATTTGCACTCATCAACTTCTTAAACTTTTCGCCCTCCTGAGCGAGTCGCAGTAAAGGCCTACTATTTGATTTGATATTCAGTTTATATTTCTTGCCAAACTCTTCACAGAAGAAGCCAACCAGAACATCATCAACTTTCCTTCCACCAACATAGGGGTCAAAGGCAACAACACAGTTGAACCCAGCGATCTGGGTGGTATCCATTATAGACCTCCTCTCTGCATCAGTGAAGAAGCATGGAACTGCAACACATTCTTTTACAGGTTTCTTCAATGCACTTTCTGCTGAACTATTTGACCGCTCAAGGTCACCTAGTTCTTTTTCTCTATCTGAATTCCACATGGAATGCATCTCAAGATCACGATCAAACTTCTGCCACCCGTCTTTCACCAGTTCCATTTTGGAAACACTCTCTGAAAGGCACTTATTCATTTGCTTCACGTTTTCACCAACAGCCTTAGTTTTCTCCACTAGGTTTTCAGCCTGAACTGAGAAATCACCACATTTCTTACTCAGCTCCTTTGTTTGCTGAAGTTCTAATGATACATTTTCCAATGCTTGAAGTTTTTGAAGGAACGGTTTATTCCAAAGGGGTGATTCAAGCCACATGTCGTCACATTTCTGAGGCTCACTCAGGACAGACCCCAAAACACTGATCCTTTTAAAAACTGCATCAGGCACACTATCCCCTCTTTGGGACAGATCCTCTGTTGCCTGGAATTCCTCTTCCAGTTCCTGCAACGGAATCTTCATCTCTTCTACTTGTTGTTCTAAGGCTCGCTTAGACTTTTCTAGCTCCTGAACGCTTTTCACAACATCATCCTTGGAGCTGACCAATTCTTCCATTTCTGTACGCAGCTGTTTAACACTTTCTAGTTCAGCCTTACACTCTAGAGCTTCCTCCAAAGAGCGAGCCAAGAACAGGGCTTTGCTCTCGTTATCACGCACCTCCGTTTCTGCACGTGCGCGTTCTTCTGCATATTTTGCAGACACAGTCTTCTCTTCACCAAGCATCTGATCAAACTTCTTTTTCACATCTTCAACACACTGTAATGAACCAACGCTTTCTTCCATGCGTTTTTTCATATCCGCTATCTGAGCTTGCAATGTTGCGACTTGCTCTGATAGGTTTTTCTTTGCTTCCGCCTCCTCTTTTAATTGTTCCAGGAAGCCATTTTTCTCATCTTCCATTTGTTTGAGCTTTGTGCTAAAACTCAGCCTTTGACACCTCTCTTCCTGTAAGAGTTCCTGCGTGTCTTGCAGCTGCGATTCCAAGATAGAAAAATCTTCCGCAATTTCTCTAGATTTTCTGTCTGCTTGAGAAAGCTGATTTGTAACATTGTCCAACTCAACCTGCAGTCGGTTTGCCTTCTCTGACAGCTTAGCACACAATCGGTCACCTTCTGACACCTTGACTTGTGATTCCAGAAGCTGTGCCTCTACTTTTTTTCTCTTGTGTTCAGACTCTCCTTTTCCCTGCATAAGAGCTTTCACCTCACTGGCTAGCATCTGGGAATAAGAATGTAATTCTGCCACACAGGCTTCTTTCTCCTTTAACTGCTGCTGGACACGTTGGGCTTCCCCTTTCCAACTTTCACAGTCCGCACGCCATTCATCTACCACATTGCTCAAAGTAGTGAGCTCATACACAGTACTCAGTAATTTAGCCTCTCTTTCACTTTTCTCTTTGTCGCTGAGAGACAATGTCGCTTTCAGAGCAACATTCTGTTCCTGCGACTCCTGCAGGTCTATTTTTGTAGCTCCCAAAGACTGAAGACTTTTTTCCAGCTGATTACGCAACTCCAACATATCAGCCATACTTTGCTTCTGCAAAGTCTGAATTTCACTTTCCTTTTCCATGAGGATGGTATCTTTCTCCATTATAGTCTCTCTGCGTTTTTGCAACTCGACCAAAAGAAGAGCAGTGGATTCTTCCCACTGTGACACATGAGACTTGAGTAGTTCATTCGTTTCCTGCAAGTTTCTATGCTCCATTTTAAGCAATTCCAAGGCTTGTTCCTTTTCTTCCATTTTCCGTTGCAAGGCATCCAACTCAGCCCTGCACACATACTCGGTTTCTTCCAAACCGATGGCCTCCATTGGCTGCTGGCGTCTCTGTTTCCAGCCTGCCATGCTCTCTTGATGAGCCTTTTGTTGAGCTGCAAAGCTCCGCTGAAAATCCGCATTTGCCTGCTGTTGAGCTGCATTTGCTTGCTGTTGAGCTGTATTTGATATAATCAGTTGTTTCAACATCTCCTCCATTTTGAGCTTACTTTTCATCTGAGCACACTGCGTCTCCATAGCAGTTTCATCAGTGTTGCTAGGGACAACAACCTTCCTCTTTAGTAGACTCTCTTTAGGCATGGATGGGGCTGGTTCAGACGGTAGCATCCCCTCCATCCATAGAATCCGGTCTCTCATTTCATCTATCTTTGCATTTTTCAGGCGTTTGGATCGCCCCATCTTCAATAACTCCACAAACAAATTTTTCACAGTCCAGCAAACAATTTTCAGACCACTGTCTCTTTAACACATGTAGTTTTTCTCTCTCTTGCAAGATCTCTTTTCCTGCGCACACAGTTTGTGCAGTCACTTGCACCAGACACAACAAAGTTCATCAAATAATTTTGAGACCGCTGTCTCTTTAAAACACTTTTTTTTTTTTTTTTTTTTTTCTGTCAGGATCTTCTCTCCTGCACACATAGATTGTGCAATCTCATGCACCAGACAAAGTTCATCAAACATTTGCACTTCCTTGCAGGGATCTTCGCTTCTGCCCGCATCCTCCACCATATGTGAGGGATTAGCTCGGTGGTAGGCGTGGATGACCCCTTGGGGGGTGCGTTTTCCCAGAGAGGTAGCCGACAAGTGCTTGCAAACAAACAGTGTGGTTTATTAAATGGTGTTTTCTTCACCAGGCTGTATGCAGCAAAACATCCAAAATAAAATAAAACAGAAAATAAATCCTTGCCTCTGTGGGCGGCTACCTTCTCACAACTGGAACCTGCCTAAGTGTCTGTCTCCAACCTACCGTCGGGCAGACTTCCTTGTCCTCCAGCGGACACTCAATAGTCCTTTTATAATAGCTTCACAGGGCAACACAGTCCTTTGTTTCTTTCACATCAACAGTTCGTCTTCTCACCTTTGAGACGTATTCACCCTTGGTTACCGTCCCGGGCACACATCACTCCGGGGGGTCTTCTCCCAGGCCCACACATCCTGTCGGGAGGCACACGCTGACTGTCCTCCTGCTCCCAGCCCACATGGCTTCAGGATGCAGCTTCTGGAGGCAGCAAACAATAGGAATTTCTCTGAACAAATTATAGAGCCTTAACTCCCTCATTCTGAACAGGTGAAGGCCTTTCAACTTCCTGCTGGCTAGCTCTGTAGCCAACACCCTAAATTAATTAATGGACTTTCTAAATCAGGTAGAAATGTATCTCCTTCCTGTGACTACATTCCCAGATTTAGCTGACTTCCTGTTACAATATATATACTGTGTGTATATATATATATATATATATATATAATTACTTGTACTTTAGTGATAGTGGATAGTTCTCATTAAAAAGAGAATGATAATTAGTCTTCTATCGCTTAGCTATATTAAAATCATAAAAAAAAAAATTATGAAAATAGTACATTTTATGAAAAACATAAATAATTCAAAATGATTCAAGTGAACATTCCATGATTTCCTTTGCATGGTACTATACACTAGAGAATGTGTTTAAAAATACAAGGGCCTTGTCAATTTGAAAAAAATGACGTGAAAAAATACAATTCTTTTTTTCATAATCTGCCAGTCAGAAAAAAATGTACCCTTGGCCTTTTAAAGACAATATTAATACATGTCAATTCTGTACTGCTTCTAGCAACTCCTCTACCAACTTCAAACTCATTACTAACAGTACTAATTGATAAGAAGGATCAAACAAATAGCTTGGCAAAGTGATGTACGCATCTCTCAGAATGCACACTAAGCATGAATTTCCAATGATTAAGTTACTTGTTCTTCTTTTAGTGACATGACTGAGAGTAATATTCGCTGGGCATGTTTTTACATCAGTCTCAATAAGGATGCATATAATACAAAGTGAATTTTCCACAATAATGTGAGATTATATAGTTCTTTAAACAATTGGAACTGTAGGATTAGCTACAGGGACATAACAAATAACAAACATACATTATCCCCTATATGGGAATCTACATATAGGGGATATGTAGGTACATCTTTACTTATTCACATATACTTTTACATTAGCAACCAAAATCAGACAATAAAAATGTACTGTATTTTCTGGCGTATAAGTCTACTTTTGAACCTCAAAAAAATCCTCCAAAAATGGGGAGTTGTCTTATACGCCGAGTATAATATCTCCAAGGTACCCTAAGTATAAGTATTACCGGTAGATGCAATCTCTCAAGATGCTGGCTGTGTGGGAATCCTGTACCGGAATACCGTATGTACCGTAGCTTCAGCTACATACAGTATACCGCGCTGAGCCAATCACGGAGAGCGATGTATTCTATTATTGAATACAAAGCTTGCTCGGATTGGCGGAGTAACATCAGCCCCCCTCTCTGACTCTGCCAATCCAAGCAGGCTTTGCATTAAATAATAAAATACATCGCTCTCCGTGATTGGCTCAGCGCAGTTTACTGTATGTAGACGAAGCTACGGTAAATACGGTATACTGGTACAGGATTCCCGCACAGCCAGCGTCTTGAGATTACATCTACTGGTAATACTTATACTTAGGGTACCTTGGAGATATTATGAGAGATTACATGTATTACAGTACTTGGGGTATCTTGGAGATCTATGAGAAATCTGATGTTTTTTAATGGTGTTGCCTTGCTTCGGAAAGGAGGTAGTCTTATACGGCGAGTATAGCCCAAAACCTAACTTGAAAAGTAGGGGGGTCGTCTTATACGCTCAGTCGTCTTATACGCTGGAAAATGCGGTAATATACTGCAGCTTACAAGTCTGTAGATGTGGTTAGCTGCATTGGTATATTTTTTTTCCTTTATTCTCACCTGGTGATTCTGTCAAAAACACACTTCCTATATTGGACAAAAACGCTTACTGTGCTGTATCACAACAACAGAAACAGGATAGGACTACAGGACAGTGTTCTGCCAGTCTCCTCTTTTTATAATATAGAGGGGTGTGCTTCTGTAGGCCTCAGTGATAGCTGTGAACAATCAATAAAAAAGGGGAATAGGTAATCTCGTACAGAGACTCTTATGAGTATAAGTGGACTTCATAGGCACAACATGAGCCAAATACATTGGAATGGCTTCACTAAAAAATTTATTTTAACAATATATAAAAACATTTAGTGTTAAAAGGAAGGCCTTGATGCCAAAGCCAACCAAAGGGTGAGGGATGACCTCCTGAGTCCTTACAACAACAACAGTGTATGTATGTACCCTACACTTCAAACACAGACAAGATAAATAGTAATTATACAGATAGTGGTTACATACCATATAATCCTTGCATGCATCTTCCATAAAATAAAGGATTGAACCTCATTAGACTCTAATAGCAACAGACACAACTGTGTGTTCATTTATTTTTCTTTCATTTTAATACATGATAAAATGTTACAGAAGAAAATGCTACACAATCCTATTCATGACCCATTATTCTATGGTTTGTAGTTTGGCAATTCAAAAGGCAAAAATCAATCAAATATGGCGGACTCTATTATCTGGATTACAATACAAGACAGCAAAATGCTCAAATTAGCAAATTATACTATGCTTTGTTGGAGGAATGTCACAAGCATTCATACAGGTTGAAAATATTTTCCCCATATTTTCTGCAATCAATTTGTTCTCATGATCATCAGCTCCATCTAAAGACAACATTTTCTATAGTTTTCAGAAATACCTCAATGAAAAAATATACCACATTTGGCCACTAGATCGAGCTGCGATTCTAGAAATTATAACAAAAAATATGGGGAAACTTGTGCAGTCTGCACAAAGTTTTGTGACTTTCTTACAACAAATGTTTTATAAATAGACCCCTCTGGTTCACACTGGTGCGACATGGCATCCAACTTGTGACAGCACAAGTCTCATGACATGTCATCTTAAATGTTTCCTTATGAGAGCCATCTTAACTGATCTGACACAAGTCGCTCCGACTTTAGAAAAGGTTCCTGCACAACTTTGGTCGGACTTAGATACAATCTCAATGCCATAGAGTGTAAAAAGTCAAATTAGGTTGCATGAAAGTTGGACAGAAGTTGTAGGGCAAAGTCGGATCGTTAGTCGCACGACTTTCATGTTCGAACAGTGTGAACTTCCCTTTTTTGGCTCCTTTTGTCTTACTTACTTGAGACCCCTCTCAAACCAGTGTGTGTGGAAGACTCGGCTGTCCTGGTCTCACTCTCCTCATTGGCTGACACAGCAGTCAGTTGCATCAATACATCAATGAGGAGGGAGCAGGGGGCAGGGCAGAGCCACAGCTCTATGTGTCTTAGGGACGCATAGAGAGGGGTTCAGGAGCGAGCATATACCAGTGCCACCATAGCAAGCTGCTTGCTATTGGGGGCACTAAGCAAGGGGGAGGAGCCAGGAGCGCTCGAGGGGGACCCAAGAAGGAGAGGATTGGGGCTGCTCTGTGCAAAACCATTGCACAGAGCAGGTAAATATCACATGTTTGTTATTTGAAAAAAAAAAAAAAACTGAACCTTTAATATCACTTTAAATATGTTTTTTTTTTTTTTTTTTAATATGGCAAACTATATATACCCCATTAATCTCTTGTGAATGTGGCACATACTGTATATTCCACAAAACATGTTGAGCAAAAAAATTCCTCACTGCATATCTTTCTTTTAGAAATCTGGAATATGTGTTATTATCCTGTAAAGGAGGGACAAAGAGATGGATAGAGGGGATAAAATAATCTAGGCTGTCTGCTTAAAAATTTGTGTTGCAGCCATAATATTTGGATGAACACTTTTATGGAGTACAAACAAACGTATGAATTTTATCTACTGGTATTGCGTATTTGTACCCAAAAAGTTCCATGTTGGTATATTGCCGTACTTTAGATAGTTGGCTACCACCTGAAAGGAACCGTTTAAATATTTTTTGGCCTTGGTGTAAATGTTTTGTTTGATTTCTGTTTGAATTTGTAGTGTAGTAAAATGGTTTCCTGTCATAAGCTGCTCATAAATATTAGGGTGTATGGCTAGCAAATTAAAGACAATATGTCCCAAAGCAAAACATGGGGGAAGCCACTAAAGGAAACCATTCTGACCCTTGGGTTGCCAAACATTTCTGTAACAATTAAGCTGAACCTATTCAGCGTTATTGTCATTTACAGTGGTTTCCCAGAACTAGTTTGAAGTCCAGGAGTCTGAGAAAAGCAACTTCCTTTAAAGCCTCTTGCACAGGCATTTGTAATGGAATTACTAGAACATTACTTAATCCTGTATGGAATATAATACTAGAAATAACAGTTATGATACTAACAGTGATAATAACAGCAATAACACTATTTCCAGACGCAAAATTATTATTTTCAGTAGGCAGGTCAAGAACTGTCTGTGAGATAAACATGTTAAAGCTGAACATTATTTAAAGCTGAGCTTCAGACAAACCACCAACATTCATATATGGGAGTAGTTTGTATATGCCAACAATTTTTTTTTTGTCCATCCAGATATAACAATTACACAGTTTTCTGGACACTACAATCCCTTTTAGCGGGACAGTAGACCTAATTTTTTTTCTCTTTTGATGTTAAATATTACTTACAGGTCTTGTCCCTCCTCTAGCCGGTGATTGGGCAGTGAAAGGAGAAGTAACAGAAGGGTGAGCTAATCTTGTGGTCACTCTGGTCTTTTCTAACAACATGATTCTTGCACTGCAGCACACTTGACTGAATCCTTCTACTTCTTCCTATCTTTTTCATTCCGAGCTCTTTTGTGTACTGGACCGCAATAGGCTGATACAAAGTGAAACTTAAAGTGGTTGTAAAGTCGGAATGTTTTATATCTTAATGCATTCTCTGCATTAAGATAAAAAGCCTTCTGTGTGCAGCAGCCCCCAATGACTTACCTGATCCTATCTTGATCTAGCGATGTTGCAGGAGTGTCTCGGCTGCCCGGGACTCCCCTACTCATTGGCTGAGACAGCAGCCCAGTGCCATTGGCTCCAGTTGCTGTCAATCAAAGTCAGTGTGCCAATAAGAAGAGAGAGGGGACGGGGGCGGGTTATGGCTCTGCGTCTGAATTGACACAGGGAGCTGAGGCTCGGCTCAGGTGCCCCCATAGCAAGCTACTTGCTGTGGGGGAACGCAAAAGGAAGAAGGGACCAAGAGCACCGAAGATGGACCTGAGAAGAGGAGGATCTGGGCTGCTCTGTGCAGAACCACTGCTCAGAGCAGGCAAGTATAGACATGTTTGTTATTTGTAACAAAAAAAAACTGCTTGTGTTTAATGTAAAAAAAAATACAGTACATGTAACAATGTATTAGTGAATACAAAATACAGCTCTAATCCAGCCATGTGTTCATTAAAGCCTAACCTCTAGTCAGGTATTTTATTTGGACCCTTTCATACACTTAATGTTCAAGCATAATCATTAATATGCATTGGGTTTAGCAGGCTCATTCCTTTGAATGGGATGGCAAAGTACCAGAACAGACAAAAAAATACTAGTGGTATTGTGAAGATACGTTGAAGTTCTGTTCAAAACTAATTGCAATTTACCAACATGCAAAAGGCATATTACTGAAACATAATGTTGTGAAGCCAGCCTTAAGCTTAACTCCTGTCAATTTTGTTTTCTGATACAGTGGGGAAGAATAAACTGTGAGGTTTTTGTTTTTGCCTCTGGCCCAGTTTGGGATATTGCTCCCTACAACTTGTTCCTTTGATTCCGATTCAAGAAATGAAGGGGGGCATAGCCACCATGAGGACAGAAAGGCATCATTAACCCCTTAATACTGAAAACTCAACAAACCTATAAATGGCACCAACCATAAACACAAAAATTTATATTGTGTATTGGAACGAAGTAAATGTGACAGCTGTCCCCTTTAAGTGTAAATCACACTAAAATATCAAAAACAAAAAATAAAGTAGGCACTTTCCTCCTCATAGTGGAATCAAAAAACTCTCTCTCAAAATGAGAGAGAGGTTTTTGATTTCACTTTGAGGAGAATAGCGCCTACCTTATTTTTGTTTTTTTGATCATTACCCCCTTGCCACCACATAATCTGATATCTGAGGAAGAGGCAAACTTCCTAAACATGTGCCCGCTATAATTGGCTATTATAGCGGTCCCATAATAGGAAGCTTCTGGTCCATGACAGCTCTGAAATCAGTTCGCCATGAATGCATATGTGCAGCAATTCAGCTATAAAACCAGGCGGAGCTTGGCTGCAGAACATTATGGCTGCATGAACCAAGAGCGCCAGTGGTGATGGAGCAACAAAACCGCGGCGCCTCTCACCTAGAACCCCCGAACCAGACTGCAAGCATCCAGGTAAACACTGGGATGTCTGTGAGCACAACTGCCCACCGTTCCACAGGATATACACAGTCGCGGCAGCTCACAGACTACTTCCACGGGCATAGCAGCATGGGGGCTTCAGCAGAGAGAGAGGGAAGCAAGATGGAGTCTGTCCCCTCACCACAGCACCAGCCTCAGAGCGCCTCAGGCATACAGCACTCTGCTGCCCCTAAAGGCTCACAGAAAAGACCAGCAAACTCTCCTGCTGCCTCCCCATTAATAAGGCCCGGTTAGTAAAAAACAACTGGCTGATGAGGAAGATATAGATGCACACTTAATCCAAATGGCCCAGCAATCCCTTGCCTCATTTCCTGCTACATTTAGTTTGCTCAGAATCCACAATCAAAGAGATGTTATTATCTATTAAAAGTGACCTTAAAACAGAATTGGGTAAAAATCTTGCTAACTTACAGTCTTACAATGAGCATGTGGAGGAAACGGTTGACACAGTTCAGAGGAAACTGGGAGAGAATGCAGAAGCCTATAATAATTTGCAGATGGGTTCCAAGAGCAAAACGCTGTCATCATGTGGCTGAAATCCAAAGTTGCGGATCTTGAAGATGGGTTCCGACGCAATAACCTGAAATTCTGGGGAATCCCAGAATCTGTCACAAACCCAGAGCTAATCCTACAACAACTTCTTAAAATGCTACTACCTATGGAGAACCCTGAGGACTTTATTATTGACAGGGCTCACAGACTGCTGAAACCCACTACACTTCCTGACTCTGTCCCTAGAGATGTGATTGCAAGGATTCATTTTTTTCACATCAAAGATAGGGCCTTCACGGCTGCCAGGAAGATGGGGAAATTTCCAGAGCCTTTCTGCAGGGATGGGTTTTCTGCATGTACACAGAGACCTGTGTTTCTAAATAAGAGGAACCCTGTGTTAATAACTGACAGAACAGCGATCTGCCGTGTTTACAACGTTTTACGTCTGTCTCCACAAGGAGTGATCACGGGTGCCTGGTGGCCATCGCAGCCGCTGGGCCCACAGATCAACTTCCTCTGTGGTGAATGAGCGTGCGTGTGTGCCCTCGTTAGCATTCCCACAAAGCGACATACAGTTACATCATTTCGTGGGACAGAGCCGACCTGCCGCATTAAAACTGCGCAGGGCGGTTGTTAAGAGGTTAACTGATATCTAGCCAACTGTTGTGCTATGTTCTATTATTGCTTCTACCTTTCTATTCTTGTGTACTCTGTTAGTGCTTCCTATTTAGAATGCAATCAATTACACACTAACATCTTTGATACCATTTAATTTTTCTTGCTGTATGTCCGAATGCTTATAAACTCATTGCTTATGTTAACTGTGCAGCATTACTCCAAGCATCTTTTCCACTGCTCAGATTTCATTTAAGATAAAGGTAACAATCTCAATAGCCCATTTAAAAGGTCAATGATGTGGAAAGAAGCCCTGTCCCAGAAATGAGACATATTTTGCGTCCAAGAGACACACCTGCAGTCTTATTTGCCACCTAAAGTCTCATCCTAAATTCCCCCACTACTTCTTTGCCAACACAGACAGAAAAAGAAACCTGGAATATTGATTGCAATTAGGGACACTGTAGTCTTCCCTCAGCAATTTCTAGAAATATATCCGAATGGTCGATTTATTATTTTAGGTGAACTCCTTAATCACTGCCCTTATGCCATTGTCACATTACAGTATATGCCCCCAATACTAAACAAAAGCCCTTTCTTAATAAGCTAATGAACAAAGTACTGTTGCTGCGTACAGGTCACCTCATTCTATCCAGCGACTTAAATGAGGTGCCTGACTTGGCGCTTGATTCCACTAATTGTAGTTGGCGTTCCATACACACCCTGTCCAATATAATGAAACATGAACACTTGTATGATGCTTGGAGGTGCACTCATGGGTCTGAAAGAGACTATACCTTCTATTCAGTAGCATTACAGGTTTACTCGTATTGATCTGTCTCTGGTGGATAGAGATACCTTGCTTCAAACCACAGCCACACAGAACGGTTTAATTACCTAGTCAGACCACGCGCCTATCTCGATGTCCCTTCAAATCTCAACCCCACCAGTCCCAAATTGAATTTGTAGACTAAACCCATCAATTCTGCACAATCCTCGTTACCAGGAGCAGATCAAGGAAGAGTTAAGCAATTTTTTTAAATCCAACATTGTAAAGAAGGAAAATGGATGGGCCAAGGGGACTTTTAAAGGGATACTGTCATTGAGACAAATAGCAGAAAATCCACATATATGTAAAAATACACAAATTTTATTGATACAAAACCAAAAATAAAGAAGAAAAACATTAAAAGTAACTATTATCGTGTTGACAAAACACTAATAATATTACAGCATACAGAGCAATTGGGCAGTACATACAATATACAGGCTTTAGGAGAGCCAAATATCCACGGAGGGTGGGTGTAGATCACGCTGTCCACTGCAGACCTATGCCAGAGATGGTAAGACTGGTGGGTCTGGTGTGATGGACCTGGGTGTCTAAACCCAAACCCAGCCCGACATGTTTCGCGGGTGACCGCTTCCTCAGGGGCAAATAACGTGGGTATGTATATCAACAATGCTACTAGAATTATTAAGAGAAAGCAAAGTCAGTGCATATCTATTTGGGAAACATGTCACATAATAAATCTCATAACGGTAGGTCAAAACAGAGGTAAGCGCCAGCCAACATATAACCCACCTGTATAGCCGGTTCTAAAAGCAACTGGAGACCTAGGGGATCACGACTGGGACTAGTACCCCCCCGGCGGACATGGGAGCAGTCCACACCAAATAGGGGTCCAAATCACAACGTTTAAGGTAACTGTATTCTGGATAATGAGAAGTATATAATCAAAATGGGATAGTTGCGTACATGCTTGTATATGTCAGCTCCATAGTAGGAGGAGAACTTACCAAATACAGTGTACTTGTATATGTCCCCTGTAGTGTCTCATGACAGGGCTAAGGGGTGGCTGCTGGAGTAGCCAGGACTGGTGAACGGAAGATTAGGTCGATATCAGGACCAACAAACCTTATGTCCATAAGGAGACAGAAAAAACGCAGTATTAAAATGTTTGGTTCAAGCCAATGCGTGAACGCTAAAGAAAGAAAGTGGAAAGAAGGATAGACCCATCTCAGTGACTTGAGAATAGCCTATAGACACCACGTGCTATAGATAAACCAAGAACTATACCAAAGATCCTAAATCAAGTGCACGCATCACCAAAAGTAAGTGAATAGAACCAAAAAGTGAAGGTGAAATGATCGCAAAAAACGTGGAGTGTAACAATGGTGAACATTGCCTTCCTGATCTCTTCACACCCTCATTCTTTTATGTTCACCATTGTTACACTCCACGTTTTTTGCGATCATTTCACCTTCACTTTTTGGTTCTATTCACTTACTTTTGGTGATGCGTGCACTTGATTTAGGATCTTTGGTATAGTTCTTGGTTTATCTATAGCACGTGGTGTCTATAGGCTATTCTCAAGTCACTGAGATGGGTCTATCCTTCTTTCCACTTTCTTTCTTTAGCGTTCACGCATTGGCTTGAACCAAACATTTTAATACTGCGTTTTTTCTGTCTCCTTATGGACATAAGGTTTGTTGGTCCTGATATCGACCTAATCTTCCGTTCACCAGTCCTGGCTACTCCAGCAGCCACCCCTTAGCCCTGTCATGAGACACTACAGGGGACATATACAAGTACACTGTATTTGGTAAGTTCTCCTCCTACTATGGAGCTGACATATACAAGCATGTACGCAACTATCCCATTTTGATTATATACTTCTCATTATCCAGAATACAGTTACCTTAAACGTTGTGATTTGGACCCCTATTTGGTGTGGACTGCTCCCATGTCCGCCGGGGGGGTACTAGTCCCAGTCGTGATCCCCTAGGTCTCCAGTTGCTTTTAGAACCGGCTATACAGGTGGGTTATATGTTGGCTGGCGCTTACCTCTGTTTTGACCTACCGTTATGAGATTTATTATGTGACATGTTTCCCAAATACATATGCACTGACTTTGCTTTCTCTTAATAATTCTAGTAGCATTGTTGATATACATACCCACGTTATTTGCCCCTGAGGAAGCGGTCACCCGCGAAACATGTCGGGCTGGGTTTGGGTTTAGACACCCAGGTCCATCACACCAGACCCACCAGTCTTACCATCTCTGGCATAGGTCTGCAGTGGACAGCGCGATCTACACCCACCCTCCGTGGATATTTGGCTCTCCTAAAGCCTGTATATTGTATGTACTGCCCAATTGCTCTGTATGCTGTAATATTATTAGTGTTTTGTCAACACGATAATAGTTACTTTTAATGTTTTTCTTCTTTATTTTTGGTTTTGTATCAATAAAATTTGTGTATTTTTACATATATGTGGATTTTCTGCTATTTGTCTCGATGACAGTATCCCTTTAAAAGTCCCCTTGGCCCATCCATTTTCCTTCTTTACATTTAATTGGGACGTGGATACTTGTATTTTTTACTAATCCTCTTGTTGGCTAGCTGTCCCCTCTGTCTATACTAAATCCAACATTGGTTCAGTGGACAGTGCTAAATCTCTGTGGTCTGCTCACAAAGATATGAGAGGGGTTCTCTCAAATTGGGAGCCCAGGAGAAACCTATGAGGACTGATTTAATGGAGGCCATCCATAACTTGGAATCCCTAAATAAAGTTCAACTTTTCCCAGATAGGGCTTAACAGCTCAGGGACCTTCACTATCAACTTTCCCAACTTTTCATCTCCCAACACAATCTCCTTCTAAGACACCTTAAATTAAATTACTATGTAGCAGGTAATAAATTTGGCGCACATCTTGCAAAGTAAATAAAAAAGAAAGCTGCGAAAAATCATATTTCATACCTCCTTGACTCGACTAATGACCGAATCATAAACCCAACCCCCATTGCCAACAAATTTTCCGATCTCTACTCCACTCTTTATAACATACGCTTAGATGATCCAACAAATGCCCCCACGGACGCGCAATCCAACAATTTATTGTGTTGTTAAACCTCCCCAACCTCCCCAGGATAACTCAAGGCCAACTTGATAGCTTTCCACTCCATTCTCCGCTTCAGAAATCCGGAAGGCCATCCATAACCTACCTATACACAAATCCCTGGGCATGGACGGGTTTGGAAATGAATATTACAAAGCCTTTATGGACCTTCTGACCCCAAACACACAGCAGTTATTTGTTTGCAATAGTTTTTTTTTTTTATTGAATTTTAAGAATATTAAACAAACATAACAGTAGTAAGAAGGAAATATAACAGAATCATTACTTGTTACACCACAAGGCGAAGTTTCGTAAGAACAGTACAATATTCCAATAAAAAATCATTACCAGAACAATAATGGCAGACTCCCCACACATTAATTAAATGGACGGCCACGACTCACCCCCCCCACCCTTCCCATGCCCCCGCACCCCCACAGGATCAAACTGTGACGCAGGCGGGGTATGAGACGTAGCCGCTTAGAAAATCTCCATCATGCTCAAATAACCAGAAGGACAAAACTCTTTAGCTGACAAGTAAATTTGCTAACCCAGCTAAGGTGTACATGTGCAACCAGCAAGACCTGCAAACATTGAGACAGAGTTAGAAATTATAAATAAAATAGAATTAAAAATAAAAATTAGAAATAGAAATAAAAAACAACAGTGCAAAATTAATGAGTCAAAACACCACACTTTCTCTGTTCCTCAACCAAAATACAATTATTTTTAAGGCTGTCTAGATCATTTGTACCATTGTGTCCAATGAGACCAAAATTTGCAAACCTTAGTGTATGAGCCATTGGTTAACGCAAACATGGTTTCGTATGTGTATGCAGTTTGTTTTTTTCAAAACTACTTCAGACATGAGGGGAGGTGCATTAGCTTTCCAGTGTCTCATTATGTTTAATCTAGCGGCCAGTAGTACATTGGAAATAGCTATCCTAGTATGATGTGGAAAATCTTCTATACCCAAGTTTAGTAATGCCAAACTAGGGGATAGTTGTGTTGGTATTGATGAAATTTCTGAGATTATGTCAAAAATCGCTGAGTGTCCAGTATTTAGCTAGTTTTTTACATGCCCACAGAATATGAAATAAGGTCCCTATTTGGACACATTCTCTCCAGCAGTTGCTGGAAGCATGTGGATACATTTTAGATATCCTATATGGGGTAAGATACCAGCGTAATGTAATTTTATGCATAAGTTCCCATAAATTAACACATTTAGAAGCTTTATGCGTATAGGACATCGCTTTTTCCTATTGACGAGTATTGAAAGTTTGATGCAGGTCCCTTTCCCAAGCCAAGAATGGTTTGAACTTAGAAAAAGAGTTCCTATCCATAATAATGCCATATAGTAGAGAGATCCCCTTTTTGAGGATTTAGCCCTATATAGGAAATCTGCCAATTTTTCTGGGATTTCACAAGATAACACTGGTTGGCCTCGAAGTAGGGACCTAATTTGTACATACGGAAGTATAAATTTGTATGGAAGTTGATATTGAGATTGGAGTAAGGTAAAAGTTTTAAGATCACCCTAAAAGAATAGGTCCTGCAGCTTGTCAATTCCTTTACAATGCCATTCTGACAAGGAAAGATTAGGAATTAGAGCCTGACATACTACCAACGGAAGTGGCATGTCCCTTGAGATATCAGAAGATATGTTGCTAACACTCCTCCAAGCGTTGAGCGAAGTTAATACAGTTGGCGGGAGATCTATACCCAGTTTATAATTAAAAGATTGAGCCAAGAGCAATTCAGGGAGATTTATGTGCGGGATTAGGTCAGATTCCATCTCTGGCCATGTGTGAGAGGGAATGGGGTCGTGCCATTTTTTTGTTGTGCCACCATGGTTGCTATATAATAGTCCTTTATATCTGTATGACCCATGCCTCCAGCTTTTTTATGTTTAGGAAGCTTCTGGAATGCGCATCTCAATCTTTTATTGCTCCATAGATAGTTATTAATTATAGCCTGTAAAGACTGAAAAAAGAGTCTGGTACTACAATTGATACTGTTCTAAAAATGTATAACTCTTGAGGCAGAACCATCATCCTAAAAGCCGCAAGGCGGCCTGTCCATGAAAGTTCAAATTTAGCTATATTGGACAGTGCGTTACAAACTTTATTTATTAAGGGAATGTAATTTGCATAGAAGAGATTTTTAGTCTTACCAGTAAGAGTGGTACCCAAGTATGAGATACCTTCCTCACTCCATACATACTGAAATTTCTGTTGCAATTTTAGTTTCATCAGAGGGTCTAGACCCAGGTTAAGGATGTAGGACTTATTAGAATTAACTTTGTAGTAGGATACAGATTGAAATGATTTAAGACATTTTGGACTGTTTCCAATGAGGTTTCTGGATTGGTTAACATTAAAATAATTTCATCAGCAAATAAACCTATGGTGTGAGCTATTTTTACCAATTTGAATGCCAGATATGTTCAGATGAGAACAATGTGTGAGGCCAAAGGTTCTATAAGTAGATTAAATATTATTGTGGACAAAGGGCACCCCTGTCTGGTCCCATTTGTGATTAAAAAAGGTTGAGACAACATGCCATTTGACAGTACCTAAGCTTAGGGGCAGGTATAGAGTGCTAGAATTGAGGAAAATATGTGACCTGAGAAGCCAAATTTTTTTAAGTACTGCAGTGAGATATGACCAGTGGATGCGGTCAAATGCCTTCTGTGTGTCCAAAGCTAGGAGCAGGGAAGGCGCGCCTTCACATCATGAATAGCATTAATCACTCTCCTAGTGGCATCAGATGTCTGCCTACCCCTGGTAAAACCAGACTGATCCAGATGCACTAAAGCCAGTAACACTTCCACCAATCTATACGCTTTAAGTTTAGCATACAACTTAATGTCAATGTTTAGCAGAGAAATCAGCCTTAAATTCTGTGGACAATCAGGGTCTTTACCAGGCTTAGGTAATGCAACTATTGTTGCTTTTAGCATTTCCTGTGGAAATGAAGAGGAGGAAGCAGCTGCCCTAAACACTCTCTCAAGATGGAGTATGTTTTTTTAAAGATTTTAAAGTATTCACCACTATAACCATCTGGTCCTGGGGGTTTATTATTAGGGAGGGTGTCTATAGCTTTGGACATTTTTGATAATGTGAAGGGAGTATTCAAGTTTTCCAATTAAGTTTGAGACAAGGCAGGGAGATAAATTTTGTACAAAAAACCATTGATATCAGCTAGGGACGGTTGTGGAATTGAGGCATCCTCTCGCAGGTTATACAGGGTGCCATAATAACTGCTCAAAGCATTGTCAATCCCCTGGGGATCCAAAACTTTACAATTTGTAACTGGATGGTGAAGAAATGGAATTTTAGATTTGATTTTATTCCCTTGTATTTTTTTGGCGAGTAATTTGTTGGTCCTTTTGCCACTGGTATAGTATATCATTTGTAGACGTTTAGTCCCGGTTCACATTTGTGCGATGCTGGAATGCTGCGAATATGCAGCGCGATCACGCATCGCATCCGCACCCCTGGCAGTTCACACTGCCATATGCGATACGCAGGGGTGTCAATTAAAAGTTACTGACACCCCCAGTTGCAAACACATATCGCAGTGCGATCTTCAAGTTCGAACAGAACCGGATCGCACTAGTGTGAACCACTATGCGATCCGATTTTGCTGCGGATAAAAAAAGAGTCAGGTGCGTGTTTAGTGCGGATGCGGTGCAAATTCAGCCATACAAAGTGTATGGCTGAAATTTGCACCGCACATGAGATCGCATGCTTGACACCATCTGAACTAAATACGTTTATCTTTGTCTCTTTAGACCACAGGACTGGGTTCCAGTAATCCATGTCCTTAGTCTGCTTGTCTTCAGCAAACTGTTTGTGGGCTTTTTTTGTGCATCATCTTTAGAAGAGACTTTCTTCTGGGATGAAAGCCATGCAGACCAGTTTGATGCAATGTGCAGCATATGGTCTGAGCACTGACAGGCTGACCCCCCACCCTTTTAACCTATGAAGCAATGCTGGCAGCACTCATACATCTATTTCCCAAAGACAACCTCTGGATATGATGCGGAGTACGTGCACTCAACTTCTTTGGTTGACCATGGCAAGGCCTGTTCTGAGTGGAACCTGTCCTGTTAAACTGCTGTATGGTCTTGGCCACCGTGCTGCAGCTCAGTTTCAGGGTCTTGCCGATCTTCTTATAGCCTTGGCCATCTTTATGTAGAGCAACAATTCTTTTTTTCAGATCCTCAGAGAGTTTTTTGCCATGAGGTGTCATGTTGAACTTCCAGTGACCAGTATGAGAGAGTTAGAGCAATAACACCAAATTTAACACAACTGCTCCCCATTCACACCTGAGACCTTATAACACTAACAAGTCACATGACTCCGGGGAGGGAAAATGGCTAATTGGGCCCAATTTGGAAATGTTCCATTAGGGGTGTACTCACTTTTGTTGCCAGCGGTTTAGACATTAATGGCTGTGTTTTGAGTTGTGTTGAGGGGACAGTAAATTTACACTGTTATACAATCTGTACACTCACTACTTTACATTGTAGCAAAGTGTAATTTCTTCAGTGTTGTCATTTGTAGGTGTGGAGACCTCTGGTGACAGGGGAGAACAAGGAGAGCCTCCTTGGGTAAAGCTGTCCACCTGCTGCAGTGAATCTGAGAAGCAGTTGCCTCGTGAAGCCAAGTGTGCAACGGTTCCATTTTGCCTCTGCTTCCCAGCCTGCTGATGGAAGAAGGCTGTGAACTTAGTGGGGCAGAAGGAGTCGTCCTTCCTATGGGATATGTCGGCTAGAGTATCGGGAGGCGATGTACCTGAATGCGGCTCCGTTCCCAAGCCCGAGCTATTGTCCGTTATTCAGCCCTGTGATGGAGATCTTCCAGCTCAGACGTCTGTCTCCATCGCGTGCTAGCAACGCCCCCTACAGCAGTTATTTGATCAAGCAGCTACTGAGGCTTCCTTCTCCAAAGAATACCTTGAAGCCCTAATAGTAACCCTACATAAACCAGACAAATCACCCACCTCTCTCATTAATTACATGCCAATTTCTCAGACATTAAAATTTACACCAAATGAATCGCCTCCAGACTGGAAAATATACTTCCGCATCTGATCCATCCAGATCAGGTGGGCTTTGTGGAGGGCTGCCAAACATCGAATGGCACAAGATGTATTCTAAACCCCTTACAGTGGGCTCAGCAGACAAAAATACCTTCTCTGCTTCTTTCATTGGACGCAGAGAAGGCGTTTGATCGTGTCCATTGGCGCTAATTATATGCAGTTTTAAATACCTGGCCTGACTGGATACATAGGTAGCGCCATCAGGACGCTGTACTCTAACCCATCGGATAGAGTTCTCACTTCAGGTGTCTTCTCTAATCCTTTCACTATAACTAATGACATTAGGCAGGGATGTCCCCTCTCCCCAAAAATTTTTGTGCTTATTATGGAACCCCTTGCCCGACTATTTGTTCACATCAACACATTTCAGGATTCAAGATTGGTTATATGGAATACAAAATAGGCTTATATGTGGATGATGTAGTCCTTTCCCTCTCTGATCCATTAACCTCTTTACAGTCCCTCACATCAGTGCTAATTGACTTGAGTCAGATCTCAAAGTCCCATATGTTACCTATCTCACTCAACAAGTCCCTTAAAAAAGCAATATCTAAGTCCTCGGGTTTTTCCTGGGCCCCTCATTCCACAATTAAGTACCTAGGCATCCTCCTCACCTCCCCCAAACCTCTATACATTGATTAAATGATGATGCTGCTATACTCTCCCTGAAGCAACAAATCAAAACTACCGTACTACATACCTATCCTGGGCCAGAAGAGCTGCAGTGGCCAAAATGTCATTGCTTCCCACTATCTTATATATTTTCTGGACTCCAATTCCTCTCTCATCTTCATACCTGAAAAATATTCAATCCACTGTTAACCATTTTTTGGGGGGATGGCAGGAAGCCCAGAATCAAATCCTCAATCCTCTACAGACCTATATCTGAAGCAGGAATGGGAGTTCCAAACCTGAAGGCTTTTTACCAAGCATTGATCCTGGACTAATTAAAATACTGGTGGGTCCCATCACCGGCTCATGTATGGTGTTTCATCTAATGATCCCTGATGGGTTCCCCCCTGCAAGTCACACTTGGAGCTATGCTACTGGGTTTCCAACCCCAAGTGTAACCTTACCTAATTATTATATCTGCCTAAACCATCTGGCAGAATTTGCACCCCCAGCTCCTGAAATCATACTCATCGGATATTGCATCCCTCCCACTCACCTCCTTGGAACCTATGTTACCAGACCTGTCACTTTCGCAATGGACTTCAGCTGGAATATCCACACTTGTATGCCTACTTGAATCTAACTCACCACATTCTTTCTAAGACTTGCAACTGACTTTTACAAATATCTTAGAATCCCATCCATTCTCTCTACCCTCCTCACGTTCCAGCAGATATTTTATACTTTTTTAACACCAATACCCCGAAGATCAAAGGCATTTCCTTCTTTAATCGGACTATTCACAACAACATCTTCTCCAGTAAAACATCCTCTATGGAAATTTGGGAATCTGAACTCTCAACAATTCACACTACATAAAAGGCAAAATGCCCCTCAACTGCTGGAAGTAAAAGTTAGGGAAAGTCCAAAATAGTCACAGAAAAAGTATAGAGGGGATTTCTCTCAATGGGGACATTTTGTTCTGGTGACATCTTAAGAGGGTATTTCGCTAACTGTAAAGATATTTCTTCTAACTTCTTGCTATATCTACTAGGCAGGAAGTGAAATTACTCTAGCGAGTCACAGATGGTTTTTATTCATTCCTACTCAATCCAAAATAAAAAAGTTAGGGTTTAGATATACTTTAAATATAGCATAAGCCCCCATATCTGTCTAGACATCAGCCTCCTGGAAATCCCTGTATAGCTACAATTATATTGAAAATGCAAAAGTCATTCGATAATACAACCAAGGCTCTATTGCACTGTGTTTACGGTCACTCTAATGCTGATCATACACAAAGCAACTTCCTAGCAATTTCAACCATTCTTAATGAGTTTTCAGTCAAATCACCAGAAATAACAGAACAGATCCTGTATTTTGGCAACATAAGGGTTATGCCAGGTGTATATTGGCTGACAATTTGCTGAAAACGGTTGGTACAGCAGGAGCCAGCCAACTTTCAGCCAATGTAAAGTAAAGTAAATTGATGTCAAATGTGTGAAACCTCAAAACTGCCAGTGCCTTTAAAGGAGTGAAAAGTTATGGAACAAAAAAATGATCAAAAGGTGACTCTTGAATTGTCTTTATCAGTTTAACCACTTCAATAATGGGCACTTTTACCCCCTTCCTGCCTAGGCCAATTTTTAGCTTTCAGCGCTGTCACACTTTGAGTGACAATTGCGCGGTCATGCAATGCTCTACCCAAATGAAATTGTTATCTTTTTTTTTCACACAAATAGAGCTTTCTTTTGGTGGTATTTAATCGCTGCTGGGTTTTTCATTTTCTACTGAAAAAAAGTTTTTCTTAGTTTCTGTCAATACATTTTGTAAATTAGGTAATTTTTCTCCTTCATTGATGTGCGTTGATGAGGCGGCACTGATGGGCACCCAAAGGCTTGACTGATGGGCACTGATGAGGTGGCACTTATGGGCACTAATGAGCTGGCACTGATAGGGAGGCACTAATATGCCGCACTGATAGGTGGCACTAATATGTGGCACTAATGAGCACTGATGGGCACCGATAGGCAGCACCAGTGGGCACTGATAGGCTGCAATGATGGGAAATGGTAGGCAGCACTGATGGATGGCACTGACTGGAACTGATGGGCAGCACTGATAAGGCAGTGATGGGCACTGATTGGGACTGATTGGGGTCACTGATGGGCTCTGATTGGGGTCACTGATGTGCACTGGATGGTGTCACTGTTGGGCATTGATTGGTGTCACTGCTGGGCATTGGTTGGTGTCACTGATGTGCACTGTTTGGTGTCACTGATGGGCACTGCTCTTGCTTTACTGTAATCAGGGCACTGATGATCAATGCCCTGATTACTTGTCCTGGACTCCCCTTTGAGGAGGAGCCGCTGAGTGGCTCTCCTTACCACACACCCTGACAGTGTGAGACGAGGGTCGCCGATAAATGGCACTTCCGCATTTGCATGTGACCGGCTGTGATTGGACACAGTCGATCACATGGTTAAAGAACCACAACATTGGGGCTCTTTACCCAGATCGGCCCGCAATTTCTTTTTTTTTTTTTTTATATATTATCTTTTTTTTATTTAGGAATTCATAAGATTATACAAAACTTTTCTAGTATCATATGCATTTTCATCTTAATATATAATATAACACATAACATCTCTTTCTGCTGTTTCCCTAAATTATTTTTTTCCTTTTCATCCCCTCCCTCCCTTCCCACCCTTTCTCCCAAAAAAAAAAATTTTTTTTATAATTTTGCGAACAGAGATGGGGGGAGTCTACTCTCTTTCCCTATCTTACTTTTCTCTCATTTTATTTTGCCAAGTATTGTTTCCCTTCTTCAGAACATATAAAATGATTCCATAGTTTTTGGATTCTCTTCTATTTCATATTCCACAAATTTCTGGACTATATATTTCACTCCTGCCCAGTATATTTTTTATCTTAGAACAGGTCCAGAAGATATGGTACAATGTGCCTACTTCCTTTCCACACCTCCAGCATAAATTAGATTCATTTGGGTACCAATTATGTAATTTCTTGGGCGTGACGTACCATCTCGTTACAAGCTTATAGTTCATCTCCTGTATTCTGGTACATCTAGATGACCCTAGGGCAAACCTCAATATCCTCTGGATCTGTTCGTTTGTCAAACTACAATTCAAGTCCACCTCCCACTTTCTCACCCAAGTGGTTGTTCTTCTGGGTTCGTCAGTAGACCGTATGCAATTGATAGGGTACGTGAGAGGTTTCCTGGCTTTACACAAGCTTGCTCGAATCTCGTTAATCTTCTATCAAAGTCCTCTGGATTCGATAAGGAGACTAAGTAGTGATGTAATTGAACGGCTTGCCAGAATGGCACATTATATGGTCCATCCCCATCAATCAATCTGGTCACTGAAGGCCACTTTTTTTGTGTTAGGAATGACGATGCCTGTTCCTGGTCCTTTTCCCTTAGTATTGTAAATTGTCTATGATCTAATCCCGGAGGGAACCGGGGGTTACCTAATATTGGGAACAAGGGGCATCTATCTGTTGTCAGTTTATGGTATACATTTGGTCTCGTACAGATCCGTAATGTATTTCCAATTATTGAATGATGTTTTAACTTTTTGGGAAGATCCTGATAGCACCATATAGCTCTTTTCAGATTTACCTCTGTTTGTGCTTGTTCAAGCTTTACCCAAAGTTTAGTCTCCGAGTGGTGCCACCAGTCCAAGATTCTACTTATGTGGATCGCCTGATAGTATGCTCGTACATCTGGCAATGCTAAACCCCCCTTTTTTTTAGGTAACGTCAGAATCTCCCGTGCTATTCGTGATTTTTTGTAAGCCCTAATGTACTTTACAAATAGGGAATGTATCGCCTTAAAGAATCTGCCTGGTATCTTCACCGGTAGCGCTCGAAAGAGATATCCAAATTTTGGCAATACAATCATCTTCAATAAATTGCATTTACCGAACCATGACTGCATCCCTCCATGCCATTGTTCTAGGAGTCTCTTGGTCGTTGCTATCATAGGCAAGAAATTGAGATCATAGACCTGTTCTAATTTCGCCGGTATATATGTTCCCAAGTATCTCACTGCCGTTTCATTCCACTTAAAATTAAAGCTATTTTTCAATAATTGTATTTGGGCCGTGGACATCTCTACTCCTATTGCCTCTGATTTCCCAAAGTTGATTTTTAAATTTGATAAGGCCTCATATCTTTTAAATTCTTGTATCAGATTCGGCAGTGAGATGCCTGGGTTAATTAAAGAAAATAACACGTCGTCCGCGTAAGCGGCTATCTTATACTGTTTCCCCTTTACTCTTACTCCGGCCCGCAATTTCTATGCCGCATGCCACCATGCTGCCCGCACCGCTCCGTCTTCATTTGATGGTGGGCGGGCAGCAAGTGGTCAAAGTAAACCAAAAATGATGTTCCTAGACTTACTGCCATTACTCTGACGTTCACAGTAATATACAGTACATATTGTGTATATTGAAACTGCTGTTTAGGCCCCATTCCCACATGGTTCAGACATGCATCTCCTGTTCATATTTACTGGCATGGAGACGCATGGCTGTTGCATGCATCCCGGTGTCGGCATCCCGTTCCTTTCTATTCAGACACGTGACTTAATGAGCACCGGCACTATGTCTTAATATATTATAATATGCAGGTATTTGTGGGTTCCTGAATGCATACAGGGTGTATTTGGGGATCTGCACCCACCCCCAAGTTATAATATGGATATAGCGGCATGTTCCAGTAGAAATTAATGGAATGCTGGCACTAGGATGCACACACCACCAGCACTGTAAAAGTGTGATCACGTTTACATGACAGTCAGGAGTCCGCTCAACAAAATAAATATCATCTCATGGCAGCTACCGTTATCATGAACTTGTTTTTAAACCCTTCACACTCTGGATATAATATAGATATTATCTTGAGAGAGTGAAGTGGTTATTAAGCTTACAAGGGAGGAGGAGGTATTAACCTTATTAATGATCTGGGTTTATTGTCCAATTGCAGAATTAAGGGCGTATCCTTAACCAAGCTATGCTGTGTCAGGGTGCCAGGAAACTAGACCACATGAAGATGCAATTAAAATAAAGCAGTTTATTAGAGCAACAACAATAAACACACAGCAAGAGTGAGGAGCGAAATCAGGAACAGCCAGGGTCAAGTCCAGAGCGGGTAGTTATCTAAGCCAGGGTCGAGTCCAGTGGTAGTCTGCCAATGCAGGGTCATCTGCCGATGCAGAATCGAGAGCCAGGAAAGTCGTCAGCCAAGCCAGGTCATTGTAACGCTCCTGCGTTTCATGTATGGTGTGGATTTTCAGCTGCAGAAATATTCCACTTCAGTAGTCATGTAAGAGAGATGCTGAGATACCATTCCCAACCTCAATGACTCATCATGTGTGGAAGGTCTTAATTCAGCTAGTAAATACACACACTCAACAAGCTGGTTCCTAGAGTGACTTTATGTATGTAGTAACACAGTGATGAAGATTTAAGAGACAGGTTGAGTGGAGGTGGTAGGTGACAGACACTTGAAGGTAAGACAGTAGCAGATGGATGCAGGTAGGTTTAGCAATCATGTATGGTAGCAGATGACAGAGTAGCAGGTGGACATACAAGAGAGATCAACCCAGTGCAGGAATAAGTAGCAGTAGTCTTAAGAGCTAGCAATCTAGATATGCAGATGTGATAAATAGTCTTTACTATGCAGAGCTAGATAGTGTAAGCTTAGTATAAGTTTATAGAGGGTTCCCCTGCGGGGTACTTAGCACTAATAGCAATACAGCCGAAGGTTGGTTCAGGAGGAGCGGATGATCCGGAAGCGGGATGCAGGGATCAGCGCAGCGAGGTTCCGTCAGCGAGGTATGCTTGCAAGCACGAAAGCTTCAAGCCAAGTTAGCATCCAGGTAAGGGTGTTTGAACGAACACATGTGAGTGAGAACCGGCGATTTAAATAGCCATCTAGTCCGGCGCTGAGTGATGACAGCTTCAGTCTTAAAGGTGTATGCGCACCTTTCCAAAAGAGAATGGTGGGGCGCATACACTTGTGAAAAGAGTAATTTAGGGTACCAAAGGTACCGGAACATTACAGTCATGCACCGAGGAACACGGAGAACAGAAGACTTCTGGCAGTGATGCCCTTTGGAGCACAAACACAAGGGCAAAGGACTGCAAGCCAACAGCTGATATATATAGTCATGTGTGTAACATCATCACTGAGCGATGCCCAGGCAGCAGGCTAGTGATGATGCAAACAGAGTTCATAAAAGAGAGCAGTTTGCACACGTCCAAGATGACTGCCAACAGGAAGGCATGGTAAGACCTTGACATGCTGCCACTGTGATGGAGGTCTAAGGCTTGCCATACATGTTCAATTCTCTTGTACGATTATAATTTAGATTTACCTTAACCACTTAACGCAAACTGACATAGACCTACGTCGGCTGAATTTAAGTGGTTGTACCGGGATGATGCCTCTAGCTAGAGGCATCATCCTGGTACTGTTGTTTAGAGCCACATGTTGATGTGTGCAATAGTCACACCTGTTTTGTGAGTATAATATATACGTTTTATCATTTTGATAAATGTTTTTAGTGGTAATGCACTAGGTCAGTGCGCCTCTTCTCTTTCTTGTTGATTTCTTAAGAATTAAAA
This sequence comes from Pelophylax lessonae, assembly GCF_965119305.1. Classification (NCBI taxonomy): domain Eukaryota; kingdom Metazoa; phylum Chordata; class Amphibia; order Anura; family Ranidae; genus Pelophylax; species Pelophylax lessonae. The sequence continues at coordinate 207,514,955 of NC_138776.1, read as the reverse complement.
AAGGTAGGAATCTACAACAAAGTTTGTTACAATATAAGTCACACAGAGGGGATTTTTTTTTTTTTCTCAACAAAATTGGAGTTGCGCTTTAAATCAACTGTGTAATTACCTGTTGTTCTGAGTTACGGTAAATATGGGCTCCACTCTGGAAAAGTCACTGCCTGTAACAGCAAATTGCAGTGTGCAACAAATTGTATTTCATTTTTGACCATAATGATTACAACAATGACAAATAACTAATGTAAATCACATCTTATGTAATATATCCTGCCCATGTCTAGATGCTTCTTACAATTCTTTCTGAAGTTAAATGCACATATTTTAAAGGGCTGGTAAGGGGTATCCTTATCTATATTCTTTGCCCACACTTCCCAGAATATAAATTGTTTTTGGTCAGTATGTGGACCAGAATAAATGAACATCGGGGTGTGGACAGAAACTAAATGAAACAGTCCTGCTTGAAAAAATATCTAGATAAGCTGAGTTAACTGGAACAACAATACGCCAAAAATTATTAGTCAAACCAAGATACATTTTCTATATTTTCTTGTGTTTCGTAATTATCATTCATTAAAACCTAAATAAGCATATCAATACCAATGTTTGACAAAAATCTATATCACAGAGGGTGATTGCTTGCCAATGTGGTATTAAAAAGAGCCTGTCTGTTCCTCAGAGAATGGAATATTTCTACAGGAGCGTACAGTAAATTAAATCACAAAGAGAGTAATGAGAGGTTGCAAGCTTACCGTAAGATAGATGGCAAGCCAATCTTAATATTAAATTAAACCTGCTCCACTGGAGAATAATTAGGTATGATATATTTGCCACTTTTTAATGTTCTCTGAAACAGATTAATACATTTTAAAATTCAAAGGAGTTTTGAAGTAGATATGTTTGAATAATACTTCATTTACTGAGTATCATTGTGAGGGCTTCTCATAAAAGTAACAGATTGATTCTTACTAGCACAAGTTTATCAAGCAAGATGTATGTTAAGCTTTTCTTCGCATCAACAAAATAGTTACTAGCTGGATCTCTTTATCTATTGTCCTCTGCCCAGCTTGTTTAAAGCTGAAGTTAAATCATGATTTTTTAAAATGTTTTTTTTTTTTACATAGTTACATTGGTCCAACTTGAACCAATGAAAGTATGCATATGTCATACCTGAGTAATACCTGTGGGACTTGAAAATTTTGTAGTAGTTGCTGCTATTACAGTGATAGCAGCAGTCTTTTGTGTCCAATGCCAAAAAGCTTCCCTTCTGCGTAATAACCAAAGAACCACAGAAGGTGACAAGCTCGATACTGCAACAGTTCAAGGCAGCCATGGATACAGCTATTCGCATGTCCTGGAGTGTGACATGTGACTTGAGTTGGAGCTATGTACAAGCAGTACAATATTTTATAATTAGTTTCAAGTTCAAGTACATTCTGAGAGCACAAGTTGGTGGTTTCCAAGATTTCCTGCCATTGTTGTTGGTTCAAGAGTAATGCTGAGATCCCATTTCTACATGTAGGTTTAATGGGGTGACAAGGAGCCTGCAATAAGTATAGCAGTAAGATCAGGCCTAGAGAATACAGGACGTTACAGCAATGCTTTGTTTGAAGGATGCTATAGTTATCCCTTTATCAGGGAGAGAAATCGTAGACCGTATGACGTGTTTGACAGTAGCTAAAGAATTAAGTTCTAGACAGTTTATTTTTTACTTCTAGAATGTGAAATGACTTAGAGCCATGAGCTGTCAAGCAGTAACATATGATAGTAAGCTTTACATCCATCAAAAGCCAAAATGCACACCCCGGAGTTGGATTGCAGAGAAAGGGCAGTTTAAGGTAAATGGGGGATTGGTCCTTTGACAGAGTATTCAGGGTCATCCCAAATGGTTAGGAAGTGCAGGGTGACAGGGTTACAGAAAAAGGATCTATCACATCGAAGTAACCATAACAGGTTATCAGTATAGGGGCAAAGTGCACTGCCTCAAAGGATACCCAGATAGGTACATCAATTTTGTTTGATGTTTAAATTCATGTTTAGTGGGAGCAGCCAGTTGCTCTTACTGATAGTACTTCTGCAAATGTGGGACCCCCAGACCACCCTGAGGCTGACTCTGGTAGAGGGTTTGTTTAGTTACCCTAGGTCTACGGTAATACCAGATAATGTTTAAACGTTGTTTTTGAATATCCTGTAGGAGTTTGGATTCCAATGGGCAACACACAAAATGGATACAGGACTTTCAGCAAATATGTCATCTTAATTGCTGCTATGGGGCCAAGCCAAGAGAGTGGGTAGTCCCTCCAGGCATTTACCAGTATTTTACATTTATTAGGAAGAGGGGAAAAATGTGCAGCATAAAGAGTAATAGAGAGGGGTGAGATGGATTCTCAAATATGAGTAGTGTTTGGATTCCCAGTGGTAAAGAAAAGAGCTCTGTAACATAGCTACCTGTTTTTGTGGCAGGGAAACATCTAATATTTGAGACTTGAAATGGTTGCTGAGCAACAGAGATGTTGCTAAATTGATTCACCAAGGCAGATAAGTTGGGGAGAACGATAATAGGGTTAGTGAAAAAAAATACAATGTCATTTGCAAACAGACTTTTCCTGTTTTCTTAAAGAATGAATAACAGCACAGTGGTTGTGCTGTGTAATTTGGCCCCTTCTATCACCTAAAAAACCTGGCCGATCGTGTCTGGCTATATATATTTTTGTTTTTGTTTTTTATTGGTTGATGTAGATGGACTTGTGTGTTTTTTCCTCCTGACTAACTATGTAACTATACACTCCACCCTGTAAACTGACTACAGTTTATCATGGCTGCTAAGCCCTGACACCGTGGTCAGTTTACTTGCCTCCATCATCCTCAGCAATGCTCTGTCCTCTGTGTGAGTGCCCGCCCCCTCCCCTACTGCTGCTATTATAACTACAATAACATTTTTCCATGTGACATGGACCAGTGATGCCTGGATGGGTCCTGATAATTTGCGCTAGGGGCTCTATAGTGAGGGCAAAAAGCAAGGGGGTAAGGGGACATCTCTGCATAGTGCTTTTGGAAATGGAGAAGGTTGTGGTTTTATAACCTGTTTATAAATGAGAAAAATAAAGGTCTTCTCTCCAATTCCAAAACTGCAGGCCAACGCCCAACTTCTGCAAGACCAGAAATAGGTAGGGCCAGGAGAGGGAGTCAAAGGCCTTCCCTCTCTTGAGCGACAGCAACATAAAGGGTGTATTAGGCTGCTGTTCAACTTCCATCAAAAAGGATGGCTCGGCACGATTTGTCACCTGTTTGGTATGAAGGCATGAAGCCATGAAGCCAACTTGATCTTGGATCAATGATCTTCCTTCATCCATATCCCCTTGATCCTATAGTCAGGTACTTTAGTTGATGGACTTTAAAATCTTTGTGCAATGTCCACCACTGGCAGCTTTTCCCAAGCCCTCACAGGTCACTCTTTAGCACTGAAGACTTCTCCAAAAATGTTCCATTCTCCATCTTCCTGCTTTGGTTTCCTTTTGAATTTATCTTCAACCAGGGAAGCTGGCATTCCATACCTGCCAGCAGGGGAGCCTAATTTCCTTCAGTCTTTAGCCGAGGTCCACAGCTACAGCTGGAGCAAGGACTAGAAGAAAAAGCGCTATCTGAAAGGTTCCTTCAAATTGTTCCACCATTGAACTAAAACCCTCTGATTGGCTGGGAGGATAAATATTCATAACTCATACTCTAAATTGCTACCTCTCTTACTAAACACTGGAAAACCTCCTACAGCAACAGGCAGAACTACTTAATGTCTTGAGCGTAGGAGAAATCTATCAAGCAAAGAAAACATAAACAAAGCTCAGGCTGGTTACAGTCTAGCTGCCAAGGCAATATTAGATTTATCTATCACAATTCCAGCTTAAGGCAGGGCCCTTACACAATTTAGGAAATTTAGAGTGTTACAGCTGAATTTAAAAACCACTTCCAGACTGCCCACTTTATATATGCATTGTTACTTTGACGGGGGGTTAGGGCAGCAGCTAGTTGCCATAACCCTGGTATTTTTTTTAAAGTGGGCGATTCGGCATCTGATAAAAGTGGTCCCAGCGGCGGATTCGCCACAAGAACACTTTTATAGGAGGCAGCGGGAGGCTTTCTGGTAATTTCCCAGCTTCCCAGAGCTGTCAGTAATAGGGGAAACGATCCGATTCCCTGGAGCGATGGTCAGGAAGTCAAGTGGGGGCAAGATAGCCCCCACTTGACACTATGCTCTTGAAGGACCGGAGCGATGTCTGACGTGAATTTTAGGCCAACTTTTTTTTTTGGTAAATGTAAAATTTAATTTTTTTTTTTATTATATTAAGTGTAAATGTGAGGTCTGAGGTCTTTCTGACCCCCAGATCTTGCAATAAAGAGGCCATGTCCTGCTTATTTCTATTGCAAGGGATGTTTACATTCCTTGTAATAGAAATAAAAAGTGATCAATAAAAAAAAATTAAAGCAACATTGTAAAAATAAAATGTAAAATAAATGAGGAAAAAAAATGTAAAAGGGTCCTCTCCCTCCAAGCTTGGGCACAGAAGAAATATGGTGTGACACCATTTTATTCTCTAGGGTCTCTGCTAAAAACTATGTAATGTTTGGGGTTTCTAAGTAATTTTGTAGCAAAATATACTGATTTTACCTTGTCAAATGTCATAAATAGGCTCGGTCCTTAATTGGTTAACCATTGAGGCTCGATTCACATTGCTGCAATACGGGAACCCTGTGAATCCACTGTGGGTTTCCATGTCACCCTCAACTCGCAGGCAGTTCACATTGCCATATGCAAACCACTGGGAGTGTCAATAAAAAGTTAATGATACCCCCAGATCAGTTCACATATCGCAGTGTGAACTGTCAATTCAGGCAGGAATCGGATCGCATGGGTGTGAACACCCATGCGGTCGGATTCTGGTGTGAACCAAAAAAGGGTCCTGCATGAGTTTGGTCCAAATGTGATATGAATTCAGCCAAAAAATCTGAATGGCTTAATTTGCAGAGATTAAATACAGAGATTAAATACACTGTTTGTGTTTTATCACTTGTTACAGTAACATGAAAACCACAGTACAGTGCATTGCAGTAACATTTATTTCAAATGGAATCAAAATACACCACACAGCTGGAACCTGGAAAAAGGTAAAATTGCCTTAAAAATCTTTGTTATGGGAAGTTAGCAGACCATTCCAAATAAATAAAATGAACATTAATGTATGTGGGGTAAAGCACCGCAAATGTGTAAATCCAGCTTTAATTTTTTGTTTCTGTTTAAGAAATGAGTCTAACAAAAGGCACATCATCAAAGTATATCTAAAGCCTAAACTTATTTTTTTCAAGTTTTGGATAGAGCAGGGAAGGAATTGAACAGTAGGGTTGTTCATTGCTTTCTGTGTACCTGCTGGGATCAATGTCACCGGGACAGAAAGTGATAAGAAACGAATTTTTTTTTATATTCAACAACTAAATTGGAATAGAAGGAAAAATCTTCCAATGCGGACACCTTGGAATTTTCTGATGTGTCTGGGGCAAAAGTTAAGGCGAATTGCCCCAATGTGACCAAGGCAGAACAAAAGACAGAAATTATTCCCCTTGTTTGGCAGCCAGCACAGCTGATACTGAATGTTGTAGGGATCTCCCTCCATCCATTCCTACATTTTCTCGCTGCTTTTGCTTTCAGTCACCATTCATAAATAAAATCAAGGCAAGACCCAACCAGATAATCAGTAAGTAAAATCAGCATACACTTGTTAGGCATACAGGTTATAAGTACATGGAACATAGGGCGCTTCTGTTAGGGAGATCAATCTTCAATGGTGGAAAGATAGTGTCATCCAGGAACATGTTGGGGGTGGTATACTGATACAGAGGGAGCTCTTCTGATGAGAAGAAGCAACTCCACCTGAAAGGAAAAGAAAGGAGAAGGCGCCTCTAAGTGCGGCATAAAAAATGTTTATTGGCACATGAGATAAGTAACACTTACAAGATATTAGTGTATATCAGGCATGTCTAACCAATACTTGGGTTCCATTCCTGTCCCTGTGGCTTTGTCTCCTTTGGCCATCCAGCAGCAGAAGGGGAGATGCAAGTGGAGATCCTAATCTAGGATGTCCTGTCGTCCAAGGCCATGGTGGAACACACGCCTCTCATGGACCCTGAGCGTAGCGACGTCAGGGGGTGGTAAAGCATTTTGGAGCGTGCACAGTAAAGCTCCTTTTTCAGACGTGTTCAAAGTGAAAGATGCCTGGAGATAAATAGAGAGAGGGGCGGGAAGGGGGGGGGGGTGGTAAATAGATAATAATAAGCAGCAGATGGAGAAAGAGACACAGGGGCAAGAATATGCTAAGGGAGCAAGGAAAATATGTGCATCCCAATAAAAATGTATCAGTGATAATTAAAAACAAATGATTATGTATAGATCATTATAGATACATAGTAATATGAATAATGACTTAAAAAAAAAAAAAAAACCCTTAAAATAAAAATGTATATATGCATCAATAGAATATATTACCTAATAGTTATACTTTAACCACTTGCCAACCGGTCACATTGACCGTACTGCGGGAAAGTGGCTCGATATCGTCCAGCGACGTAAACCTAAGTCGCTGGACTCCTCCCCTTGTGGGCGGCGCACGCGCCGCTGGAGGCTCGCTCCCGCTGTATTCAGTCACAGCGGGAGTCGGGCCAGGGGAAGAGCAGCAGTGATCACCGCTGCTCTTCCCCGATCTTCGGGGATCGAGTGTGGAAATCCGCCTGCTTGTGTAAACAAAGTGGGCGGATCTCCTAAGTGACAGGCAGGGACAGATTGCAGGATTCAGCATAGCTGAACCTGCGATCTGTGCCTGTGTCACACAGTCCGCTCCCCCCACACACGTTAGTAAGCACCAGGCATACATTAACCCCTTGATCACCAATAAAAGTTAACCCCTTCCCTGCCGGTGTCATTTTTACAGTAACAGTGCATATTTATAGCACTGATTACTGTAGTAATGTCACTGGTACCCCCAAAAGTGTCAAAAATGGCAGTCAAGGGTCTTATCTGTCTGCCGCAATGTCGCAGTCCCGCAAAAAAATCGCAGATCGCCGCCATTACTAGTTAAAAAAAAAACAATAAAAATGACATAAATTTCCCGTAGTTAGTAGCTGCGATAACTTTTGCGAAAACCAATCAAAATACGCTTATTGCAATATTTTTTACCAAAAATATGTAGCAGAAAACAAATTGGCCTAAAATGTTAAAAAATGTTGATTTTTACATTTTTTTTGGGGGGGGGGAATCTCATATAAAAAAATGTGAAAAATATTGTTATTTTTTCAAAATTGTTGCTTTTTTTTGTTTATAGCGCAAAAAGTAAAAATCGCACAGGTGATCAAATACCACTAAAATAAAGCTCTATTTGTGGGGAAAAAAGAACATAAATTTAATTTGGGTACAGCATCGCACGACCGCGCAATTGTCCGTTAAAGTAACGCAGTGCTGAATCGCAAAATATGGCCTGGTCAGGAATGGGGTAAAATCTTCCGGTCTTAAAGCAGTTAAAAAAATACGTTCCTTGAGAATTTTTTTGTCAAAGACATGTAGCTAAATACATTTTGGCCTAAATATATGAAAAAAATTGAATATATTGGATATTTTTTAACTGTCAAAGTAGAAAAATATTGTTATTTTTTTCAATGTTCGCATTTTTTTATTAATATCGCAAAAAATAAAAAGTGCAGAGGTGATCAAATACCACCAAAAGAAAGCTCTGTTTGTGGGAAAAAAAAAAGGACGTCAATTTCGTTTGGGTACGGCGTTGCATGACTGCGCAATTGTCAGTTAAAGTCGTACAATGCCGAAACGCAAAAAGTGGCCTGGACGTAGGACAGCAAAATCCTCCGGTGGTAAAGTGGTTAAATCAGCCCAAGTCATAATAATCCGAGCACTAATCACATATAATGACAATAAATGGGACAGTTTATCATTACGATATATAAACAAAATTCATATACTAAATGTTATGAGACCAAGATAAAAGATAAGGGGACGGTGAATATTTTACGTTATAAAGTCAATAGTGCTGCACTGCCAATTAGGTTGTGCAGTATCCTGTGTGTATTTTATATAGTGATCCAACAAAAGAAAAATTTAAATGAATAAATATCTGTTCAAATCCACAAACTCATAAACCATGCGACTCAAAATGATGAAAGGTGCATAAATAATCATATATGTACAATGTGCATTGTGCAAATCCACAAATAAAACTAATGTCTGTACATTCAAACAAATAACATGATAATCACAAATAAAGTAGTTAAATGGGTATAACAACTAAGATATAAATTGTCCTTATTGTAAATTCACGGTGTATCCCTTCACAATTTAATTGTGAGTGTCCATATATTAATATACTCTTCTTCTTCCCAGTGACACCGCTGTGCTCTCTGGCCTCTCACCTGAAGATTGCTTTAAATTAGTGTGAAGTAATATCTCCCAGTTGGTAATGCTGTATAGTTAGCTCGCCTCTAGGTGTCCTCTGTGTTCTTAACCAGTTCTCTGCTCTCTATGGTGGAAGAAAGTACTCTAAGGTGCTCCTAGAAGACCTATCTCCATGTTATCTGAGATAGGGTATATATGAAATATACTCTCATGGTGTAATAACAATTGGAACAATTTATTAAAACAAGCAGCTAAAAACTCACATTTAAAACATGAAAATTGGCAACAATTCACGAGAACTGCCATTGTTTCCATATCTAGGTCGCTTCCAATATACCTCCACTCTCACCTTACGCGTTGCGTCATGTCCACGTGACTTCTTTAGGGAATAACGGAGTATATAGGTGGTGTCCTTATATAGTCTATACTAATTGTCAATAACAGCTGCCATTTTCAAGAAGCCAATTATAATAACTGTGTAATCTATGGCGGCACCATTTTCTCACAGTCCATAGAATCTTTGTACTGTCGCCATTTTCCTTATGACTTCTTGTGTACTCCTGTCAGCCATTACACTATAGTCCCTATGTATATTGTGATCACACTCTATTTAATGAGCTATATCTATATGAATATATGTGTTGGCAATATGACACTGCTATGGGCTACCTGTATACCAAGACCAGAGCTCAGGGATACTGGGAGAGATGTATTAAATGTAATTGCAATTTAGTAAGAAGGTTAAAAAGGCTAAAAATATGAGGAAAACAAAATTACATTAAAAGTATATTACAATGTAATCCTCCACTAAAAATGAGGGACCCGATTTATCATATGTTACTTAAAGTGAATACAAACATGTAATTAGATAAAACAATTCTGGGAAAAAATGTTAAAATATACAGGGTGCTGTAGATATAGTAGGAAGAGTGCCTACATATTTTATGTGGACAGGGAACATGGTGCAGGCAGTGAACTTCTATATAAATAAGACCTGTATGTATAGTAAAGAGTGATGGTCAAATGTCATTTCTATGTGACATGCAGTGTCACATAAATTTAGGATTATATACTAACGGTATGGTAACTTTTTTAAAAAAATCACTAATAAAAAAATTCAGATCAAATTCTATATGTAACCCATGAGGAGTGAGAGTATCCGTGGGAAATATCCATTTGTATTATAGCTGGCTAAGAGTCCTGATTTTATGGTTTCCCCTCCAATGTCTTTTATGTGGTTCTATACCCCAAAACTTTAAATGGGTGGGATCTCTTTGATGCACTTTGTCAAAATGTTTGGATATGCTGTGCTTATCACATCATTTTTGTATGTTCTGTACGTGTTTTTTGAATCTTATTCTTAGTGATATTTTTGTTCGTTCTATATACTGTATTCCACAACTACATTCTAGGGCATATACTGTCCCCTCTGTATTGCATTCTATGAATTCATAATTATTTTATGCCATTCCTGTGCTGGTTGATGTAAAGCTAAACTCTCTCTCATTTGGACGTTTAGTGTGTGTGTGCATGCACAACATTTCTTACAAGGTTAAAATCTTTTTCCTGTCAAGAAGGAGAAATTCTTTTTTGGAGGGTCTATTATACTTTTTACAACTTTATCTCGGATAGTGGGGTCTTTTTATATGCAAATTTCGGATTGTTTGGTAGTACATTCTGAAGGTGTTTATCTGCTTGTAATATGTGCCAATGTCGTTGTATAATTCTTTCCACTTGTCTATATTGTACATTATAGTCTAAAATGATAGGAACTTGGTCTACTTGTTGATTTTTGGTTTCCTTATCCTTTATTAATGCTGGTCTCTCCCTTTCTTCTACTTCCTTGTTTTTTTCTTCAATGAATCCTCAGTTGTATCCTCTATTATTAAATCTCTGTCTCATTTCTGTTGCTTGTTTTATATAATCGTTCTTGTTAGTGCAGTTTTATCTCTATTTCATCTTTTGGCCCTTGGGTATATTATATAGCTAATTTTTGTGATGACAACTCTTTATTGGTAAGTAGCTTTTTCGGTCTACATTCTTGAAATACATTTTGGTTATCAGTTTGTTGTTTAATTGTATAATTTTTCAATCCAGGTAGTAAATGTTTTTCTTACTGATATTACATGCAAGTTGGATGTACAGATCGTTTTGATTTAGCTTCCCTAAAAAATTGGTTAATTCCTCTTTATTTCCTTTCCATAAAATGATTAAATCATCAATGTATCTTTTGTAAAATAGCAATTCTTATGGTGTATGTGTGTAGACCGGTTCTTCTTCCCATTGGACGGTGAATAACGATGCTGGGTGCAAATTTGGAATCCATTGCCACTCCTGTTTTTTGTTGATAATATGTCTGTTGATACCAGAAATAATTATTTTTCAGACAGAAATCTATACATTTGATAAGGTATTTCCATTGTGTACATGATTATGAAGTGTATTTTTTAAGTGCCAATTTTACCGCCTCACATGCCTGATAATGTTGAATGATTTTATATAGCTAGGATACATCTGCTGTTGCCATGATTACGGAGTCTTCTTTAGTTCAATGTTCTATAATGTTCTATAAAAGTTAAATGGTATGTTTCGTATCCTTCAAGTATGCTTTTGTATTCTGTACTACTGGTTGTAAACATGAATCTACATATTGGCCCATTAAAGATTTAATTCCATTTTCCTTGTCTTTATGGATTTTAAGCACCGAGTAAATAATAAGTATATGACAAGTTTCAGGAACCAAGTATTTTGCTTCTTTTTTCTCCAGGATTCCTCTTTTTAATCCCAAGTGGACCACTTTTTTCAATTCTTTCTTGAATTTATTCATGGGGTTACCACTTAATTTTTGGTAGGTTTCTTCATCATCTAACAATTTCAATCTTATTTTGTGGTATTTTTCTTTAGATTGTATCACAATCCCTCCTCCTTTGTTCACTGGTCTTATTACTACATAATTTATTTTCATCGATTTTTTAATGCCTTTTTGGATATGCATGGGTTCCTTTATTTTATTTTCTTGATCTTCAGATCTCTCACATCTTTCAACACTAATTTCTTAAATACCTCAACATGTTTGTTATCATTAATTGCAGGATTGAAGATAGATTTGTTCCACAAGTTGCTATATAGGATTCCCTCAGTTTTTTGTGTAGTCTTAGGGAATTTCATAGGGTTAGCTAGTACACATTTTTTAATATTCAATTTTCTTATGTATTTTTGTACTCCTATGTATGTTTGGAACTTATTTCAATTTATTTTGTGTTCATATTTTAGGCCTTTATCAAGTACCTTTAGTTCCTTCTGAGTGAGATCTTTTACAATCAGGTTAAACAACCCTTTGCCAATTATTCTCTTTTTCGTTTGTTTTCTCTTCCCTGCTCTGCATCCTCTTTTCTTTCTATACTTCTTCTCATTCCTCTTGGTTCTTCATTTTTCTTTGGTGAGGGATCTATTATATTCTTGTTCATAGTTGTTGTGCTGATGTCTATCATACCTTCCTTCCTCATAGTCATCCCTAAGGGGGGCATAGTAATCTATAACATCCCTGTTCTTGTGGTGGGCCCCTTCTTTCTCTTGGTCAATTGTTCTGTTTATGCCAGTACATTGCAAGACGTCCAAGAGTCTTTTAAAAGTAGCAATACTCCCTGCAGTTACCACCATTTGTGGTAGAGAGTTCCACAATCTTATAGCCTTTACTGTAAAAAACCCCTTGTGTAGCCTGAGGTTAATTCGCTTCTCCTCTAATCACATTGAATGACCTTGTGTCCTCTTACACTCCTTGCGACTGAATAGTTTTTTTTCTATGCTAAGATCACCGTTGAGGTATTTGTAAATCGCTGTCATGTCACATCTCTGGTGTCTCTTATCCAGGGAGAATAAATCAAGGGCTTGTAATTGCTCTTCATAATTTAGGTCTTCCAGTCCCCTAATTAGTTTTGTTGCCCTTCTCTGGACTCTCTCCAGTTCCAACATATCCTTTCTGAGGATTGGCGAGCAGAAATGGACAGAGTACTCCAGATGTGGTCGGACCATGGTTTTATAAAGTGGTAGGATTATAGTTTAATCTCTGGAATATATCCCCTTCCTTATGCATGCTAATATTCTGCCGGCTTTGGAAGCTGCAGCTTGACATTGCATGATATTGCTTAGTCTGTCTTCTACTAAGACTCCCAGATCTTTCTCCATTTTGATTCCCCCAGAGGTCCCCCCTAAAGCATATTTTGCGTTTGTTTTTAGTATTGCAAAATGAGCAATGAGTGTGGTCAGGCAGTGGAAAAATCCAATAGAATTCTAGGATGTGAAGGGGTCACCAGCAGAAGGATTCCCCTATAGATCTTTAATGAGCCCTCATTTAGAATACTGTGTCCACAGCTTGTTCCCCGGTGGGGGTGTCGGGGTGCAGACTAGGGTCACAGTCTTATTCAACATATGCTTTCAATGCCTTGGCTTTCATATAATGCTGGTTTAACCTTTTTCTTTATTTATGATTGCTTGCTTTTTATTTGATTCTTCACCTCATTATATGCATAAAGGATGCCTTAATAATCTTCGTATATGTGTTCTACATGGCCATGTAATGCTTACAGTGTTTATTGTTTGCTCCTTTTTGGCGATGTCCACAATGTTACAGTTTTTGTATTCTGTGCTAAATTTCAATAAAAATGTTTTACCAAAAAGAATACTGTGTCCAGTTCTGGAGACCTCACTCAAAAAAATATATTGATAAGATGAGTCCAGAGACAGGCAACAAAAAATGTCTGAGGGATAAAGGTTATCAGGAGAGACATTAGAAATGTAATATTTACAGTCTGGATTAAATAAGGGAAAGGGGAGACATGACTGAAACCTTTAACCACTTGAGGTCTGGAAGGCTTTTCCCCCTTTATGTCCTTACCTTGTTTTGCTATTCCGCACTTTGCTACTTTAACTGGTAATTGTGCAGGCATGCAGTGCTGTACCCAAAATAAATGTATATAATGTTTACACACAAATTGGCTACTGATTGACAACAATGATGAATATAAACATTCTCTTGTTTTTAAGAGTCTTGGTTTGAAACTGAGCACAGCATACCGGAGCTATCATTAGGGTGGGGATTGGTTTTCACTAAGGTGCAGACAGTGCAGAATAGTTGCTTTTTAGCACCACAGCTCCTAAAACTGGGGTTGGAAATCTTTGCATTCTGTATTTGCAGGCTACAGTTCATGGAATGGGTGTGCCAGCAGTAACTATTAATTGGGCTAAGGCAAAGTACTTATTACTAGGTTAGTTCAAGTTTGGGGTCTTGCCAAGGATCAAACAGCTGTGCTGAGTCAATGCCAAAGAGCAATGGTTCAGGAAATTTAGCCAGAGGCAGTTACTAGGGACAACAAGAGAAAGGGGCAAATATACAGTTTATTCCAAGAACACAACGCAGGTCAAGGCAGGCAAAGTAAAATGTAAGTAGCCATTGAAAGGAAACTGGAATACTTACCTTTTTAGGCACCCCCTGGTTGACATGACACCTGAGTCCACAAAGGCAACAGAGATTTCATTGTTTGCAGTGGAGAAGGACCCAGCAAAGGGAGTTAAAAATAAAAGTGGGAACATGGAAGTCAACCAAGGTCATTCTGAGCAATGGAAACTGGTGAGAACATCTATACATTGATGCAGCAAAGAGATACATGTTGTATTACCACCAACTGCCCAGCTAAATAACAGCCCGGCAGGTGTGCTGCTGACATATTTATTTATTTTAATTGTCAGCATATATTTAAATGTATGTCACTAGCAAAGAGAATGAAACTTGCCGTTTAGCAAATATTGGTAGACCAGCATTGCAGTCACGGTAACAAAAAAAAAAGAGAAAAAATATAATTTTTACAACAAATTGTAATTGTTAACAAAATAACAAGTTGCAACATTTATAGTTTCCACAGAGACTCAGGAGATTACTGCTTAACCACTTACCGCCCGCCCGCCGTCATATGACGGCGGGACGGTGCCGCTATTATCCTGGGCGGACGTCATATGACGTGACCCAGTAAATGCACGGCAGGCGCGCGATCGCGGGCGCGCCGCCGTGCACTGCCGGTGTCGGCGTGTCCCCGGGACACAGCCGGTCACCGGCAGGGGGGAAACAGCCAATAGGCATGGCTGTTTCCCACGTGATCGGCTGTGTTCCAATGACACAGCCGATCACAATGGAGGCGGCCGGGAGATGACCGCGCATGCGCGATCGGGAGCGCGCAGCGCGGTCATGTCGGTGGCACTGTGTTCCGTAGGAACACAGCTGTCACCGGCGGTAGTAAACAGTCACTGACAGTGACTGTTTACTAAGTGATCGGCTGTGAATCCATTCACAGCCGATCACAAAATGTAAACACAGAGCAGTAACTGACTGTTACTAGCTCTTCTCCCCTCATACAGTTTCCAGTATGAGGGGAGAAGAGCTAGAAATAGTGAGTTACTGCTCTGTACACATGTAAAAAGTAAAATCACACTAAAATCACAGTAATAAAGGTCCCCACACAGTCCCCAGCCCCCCCCCAATGTCACCTGTCACCCAACAGTCACCTCATCAGTGCCCAGAAATTGACACCCATAACGTTCACATGTGAGCGCAGCGATCGCGGGCAAAATCACCGCGATTCTGCCCGCGATCCGGAAATCATTGCAAATTGCGGGACGCCTGTGCGTTGCCGTGATTTGCAATAGCACCCCAAACGCTGTGCGATGTTGCCGCCATTTCCGCCTGCCAAATCGCAGTAACATCGCGCAAACATCGCATGACGCCCAAAAAAGTACAAGAGTTTCTTTGGGGCGTCATGCGTTGTTTGCGTGATGTTACCGCGATTCGGCAGGCGGAAATCGCAGCAACATCGCACAGCGGGCAACGCACAGGCGTCCCGCCATTTGCAATGATTTCTGGATCGCGGGCAGAATCGCAGTGATTCTGCCCGTGATCGCTACGCTCACATGTGAATGTAGCCTAAAGTTCACCGGTCACCAGAGACTGCCATCAGTACCGCCGTGCACCATCGCCCGTCACCTGTCACCCATCAGTGACCATTGCCCCGTCACCTGTCACCCCATCAATCACCGTCACCTGTCACCCCATCAGTCATCGTCATCTGTCACCCCATCAGTCATCGTAACCTGTCACCCCATCAGTCACCGTCACCTGTCACCCCATCAGTCATCGTCACCTGTCACCCCATCAGTCACCGTCATCTGTCACCCTATCATTCATCGTCACTTGACACCCCATCAGTGATCGTCACTTGTCACCCCATCAATCATCGTCACATGTCACCCGGTCAGTGATTGTCATCTGTCACCTCATCAATCATCGTCACCTGTCACCTCATCAATCATCATCACCTGTCACCCCATCAGTCATCATCACCTCTCACCCCATCCGTCATCGTCACCTGTCACCCCATCAGTCATCGTCACCTGTCACCCCATCAGTCATCGTCACCTGTTTGCCATATACATGCAATCACTTACTGACCGCCTAACGACTATATGCGTCGGCCATTAAAAGCTAAATACTGGGGTTATGGCAGAAGATAGCCCCCATAACCCCGGTATTTTTTGAAACGGCGGGCGGTCGGCTTTCAGATAAGGGTGGTCCCAGTGGCGGATTCGCCGCGGAATTACCCTTACGGTGCAGGGGAAAAGGTGCCCCCCCCCCCTCCTGCCGCGTCCCAGACGTTTTCCCAGCTTACCGGACCCGCCGGCAGCGGGGAAAACTATCCAGTCCCGGATCCTCAGAGACAGGAAGTCGAGTGAGGGCAAGATGGCCCTCACTCAACTCTATGGTCTTGGAGGACCGGAGCTACGTCAAAAGATGTTGCCTAGCAACCGGTTTAAAGGGCCGCTTTTTTTTTTTGCTTTTTTTTTTTTCCTCTTTCAACAATTTTTTTTTTTTTTTTTCTTTTTTAGTGTAGTTGTGAGGTGTGAGGTCTTTTTGACCCCAGATCTCACAATAAAGAGGACCTGTCATGCCTATTTCTATTACAAGGGATGTTTACATTCCTTGTAATAGGAATAAAAATTATCAAAACATTTTTTTTTTTTAAACTGTGTAAAAATAAAAAAATAATAAATAAAATAAATAGGAAAAAAAAAAAAAAAAAAAAATTAAAGCGCCCTGTCCCCGTTAGCTCGCGCGCAGAAGCAAACGCATACGCAAAGTCCCGCCCACATATGTAAACGGTGTTCAAACCATACATGTGAGGTATCGCCGCGATCGTTAGAGCGAGAGCAATAATTTAAGCCCTAGACCTCTTCTGTAACTCTAAGCTAGTAACCTGCAGAAATTTTTAAAATGTTGCCTATGGGGATTTTTAAGTACCAATGTTTGGCGCCATTCTGTGAGCATGCGCAATTTTGAAGCATGACATGTTGGGTATCTAATTACTCGGCGTAACATTATCGTTCACATTATGGAAAAAAAATTTGCTAAATTTACTGTTTTCTTATTTTTTAGATCAAAAAAGTGATTTTTTTTCAAAAAAAATCGCATTTGGAAGACTGCTGCGCAAATATGGTGCGATAAAAAATATTGCAACGATCTCCATTTTATTCTCTAGGGTCTCTGCTAAAAAAAAATATATAATGTTTGGGGGTTCCAAGTAGTTTTCTAGCAAAAAAATGATTTTAGCTTGTAAACACCAAGTGTCAAAAATAGGCCCAGTCTTAAAGTGGATAAATGGACAACTTTGTGTAAAGCGCTACTTGGATGTTAAGCCTATGTATGTGGCCAGGCTGTGAAAAAGTGTTACACATGTGGTATCGCCATACTCAGGAGGAATAGCAGAATGTATTTTGGGGTGCAATTTTTGCTATGTACATGCTATGTGTTAGAAATATTGCATAAATGGACAGCTTTGTGTAAAAAAAAATGTGTTTTCATTTTCTTTCCACATTTTCCAAAAACTTGTGGAAAAAAATGACATATTCAAAAGACTCATTATGCCTCAAAAATTATACGTTGGGGTGTTTGCTTTCCAAAATGGGGTCATTTTATAGGGGTTTCCATTGTCCTGGTGCTCCAGGGCCTTCAAAAGTACGATAGGTTGTCAGGAAATTATATGTGAAATTTGTGCTCCTAGAATGCCGGACGGTGCTGGTTGGATGTTAGGCCTCTGTATGTGGCCAGGCTGTGAAAAAGTCTCACACATGTGGTATCGCCATACTCAGAAGGAGTAGTAGAATGTGTTTTGGGGTGTAGTTGCAAGTATACATGTGCTGTGTGAGAGAAATAACCTGTTAATACGGCAATTTGTAAAAAAAAAATAAAATAAAAAAAAAAATCTTCATTTTGCAAAGCATTGTGGGAAAAAATTACAACTTCAAAAAACTCACCATGCCCCTTATTAAATACCTTGGAATGTCTACTTTCCAAAAAGGGGTCATTTGGGGGGTATTTGTACTTTCCTGACTTTTTAGTGTCTCAAGAAATGAGATAGGCCTTCAGTACATCAGGTGTGATCAAGTGTGATCAATTTTCAATGATTCACACCATAGCTTGTGGACTCTATAACTTTCACAAAGACCAAATAATATACACTTACTTGGGTTATTTTTACCAAAGATAAGTAGCAGTATAAATTTTGGCCAAAATTTGTGAAGAAAAATTACTAATTTGCAAAATTTTATGACAGAAACAAAGAAAAATGCGTTTTTTCACAATATTTTCAGTCTTTTTTTATTTATAGCACAAAAAATAAAAAACCCAGTAGTGATTAAATACCATCAAAAGAAAGCTCTATTTGTGTGAAAAAAAGGACACAATTTTTGAATGGGTACAGTGTTGCATGACTGAGTAATTCTCAGTCAAAGTGTGAGAGCGCTGAAAGCTGAAAATCGGTCTGGGCAGGAAGGGGGTGAAAGTGCACTGTAGGTAAGTGGTTAAAAGATCTGAAACTTAAGTTTTACAATGTAAATACAATGAAGAGTTATTTTTTTGTTTTATTCTGCAGACACATTAGTTGGCATTTATTAAACAACAGTAAACTAATAGGACTTATAAGTATATTATCCTTTTTGTTTGGGAGAATGGGCCTGATCTACTTATGTATATGATCAATCACACTTTGATGAGCAAAATCTATTGTGTGTGTTTATGAAATACTGTATGTGATTGATTTACACATAGATTACAGTGAGCATAAGTGAAATTTCTTGAGCAGGATGCTTTGCTATAGAATGCATGCTCTACTGTTTGTTGCATATTTCGTCCTTCCCTCAACATTCACTGTCAAAACATTTATTGAATGCAACCAAACCACTTATCCCCGTATACTGGAAATCTGCTTGAGTACCTTCTGTCCAGGAATGGCTCCTTAAAGTTGATACTTTGTATGACATGGAGGAAACATTAGCTCAAGCATATGACAGGGTTGAGTGATTTCACAAAATATGGTCACCTTGGTTTGCTTTCAGATTCTCAAAGGATTTTGTCTGGTGTACCTTGAACATACTTACATACTTCAGAAGGAGACTAACAATGTATCTCTGTGATGCCCACTTGGAGGTTCTATGTAGTACTTTTAGATACACTGAATCTTCTTCCTTACGGTGGAGAATCGTGGGGTTCTGCTTTCACTTTGTTTAGAAATCCTGTCTACACTTGTCTATCCATTACGTTATTCTACCTGAGGTGGCTCTGGCCTTGTCATATACAGTTTAAGACCTTATTCCTACTAATTACTGTATGATTTATGTTGGTGCAGTTTATGAGGGCTGGCAGCCTTAGGCCTGGGGGGCAAGTCCAGTCAAGTGGCCCATTTAACCACCGAATCAGCTCACCATCCATCTGCACCACGTTGCCCACAGAGAGAGAGAGGGAGACTGCTCCACATTGCCATACAGAGAGTGAGAGAGACCGCTCCACATTGCCTTAGAGAGAGAGACCGCTCCACACTGCCTGCACAGAGAGAGAGAGAGAGACCACTTCACACTACCTGCACTGAAAGAAAGACTGCTTTACAGAGAGAGAGAGAGAGACCGCTCCACATTGCTTGCACAGAGAGAGAGACCGGTTCACACTGTCTGCACAGAGAGAGAGGGAGACCACTCCACATTGCTCGCACAGAGAGAGAGGGAGACCGTTCCACATTGCTCGCACAGAGAGAGAGGGAGACCGCTCCAGATTACTTGCACAGAGAGGGAGAGAGACTGCTCCACAGTGTGAACCGGTCTCTCTCTGTGCGGGCAATGTTGAGCAGTCTCTCTCTGTGCGGGCAGTGTGAAGCGGTCTCTCTCTGTGCGGGCAGTGTGAAACGGTCTCTCTGTGTGGGCATTGTGAAGCGGTCTCACTCTGTGCGGGCAGTGTGAAGCGATCTCACTCTGTGCGGGCAGTGTGAAGCGGTCTCACTCTGTGCGGGCAGTGTGAAGCGATCTCACTCTGTGCGGGCAGTGTGAAGCGGTCTCACTCTGTGCGGGCAGTGTGAAGCAGTCTCACTCTGTGCGGGCAGTGTGAAGCAGTCTCACTCTGTGTGGGCAGTGTGAAGCGGTCTCTTTCTGTGTGGGCAGTGTGAAGCGGTCTCTTTCTGTGCGGCCAGTGTGACACAGTCTCTTTCTGTGTGGCCAGTGTGAAGCGGTCTCTTTCTGTGAGGCCAGTGGGAAGCGGTCCTTTCCTGTGTGGCCAGTGTGAAGTGGTCTCTTTCTGTGCGGCCAGTGTGAAGTGGTCTCACTCTGTGAGGGCAGTGTGAAGCGGTCTATCTCTGTGCGGGCAGTGTGAAGCAGTCTCACTCTGTGTGGGCAGTGTGAAGCGGTCTCACTCTGTGTGGGCAGTGTGAAGCGGTCTCACTCTGTGTGGGCAGTGTGAAGCGGTCTCTCTCTGTGCGGGCAGTGTGAAGCGGTCTCTCTCTGTGCGGGCAGTGTGAAGCGGTCTCTCTCTGTGCGGGCAGTGGGAAGCGGTCACTCTCTGTGGGGCAGCCTCTCTCTGTTTGGGAAATTATGTGGAGCAGTCTCATAGACTGATTGTCCCCAGAGAGATTGAGACAGGGAGCCTGCCCCTTCCCCACACTCAGTACACAGACCAAAGAGACTGCAGGAAGATTAAGACTAAAGTCTTTGCTGTCATTGCTGCCACATTAAGTGCTACTTGTGGAGTCTGGACCTTCTCTGGTGAGTGAGCGCCACACCACTGGGCAAGCCAAGCAAGCAGAGTAGCTGAGAGTCACAGTGAGCGCAGCAGGCTAAACACGCAAGTCCTGCTGTCTCCCTGGGCACAACCACCAGATTCCCCAGGCTGCAGGCTCCTCCTGTGCCAATTGCGGGAAGTGAGAACAGCACATGCTGGTGCACCGGCCCCCAGGGGCCAGATTAAGGGCATTGTGGGCCTGGTGCTGCAGTGTAGCAGGTTAAGGAGTGGCAGGGATACGACGTACAGTAAGTAACGTCCTATCCCAGATCTCCTCTTACTGACCACCCTCCTGTGTTTCCAGGAGCCTGTGCTGACGTGTCCAGACTTGGTGGCAGCCACAAAGGTGTGATGCTAGGGAAGCCTGCCATTCGATTTACCAAACTTCCATTAGAGTTGTGTGTTGGTGTGTGAAAGTTTCCAGCCATCAGAATACAGTGAATACTGCCGGAAGCTATAACAGCCAGCAGTGATCAACAAAAAAAAGAGACGCTGGTTGTACTGCAGTCAGTTGATAAATTCTGTACAACCAGTCTGTACATAGATAGATCTAATCCTGCCGGTTCAGCAGAAATTTCAATCTGTCTATGGTGGCTTGATTCCATTAGTTTCTGGGTTTAATAACATCCTTAAATCTTCTAAAAGGGATGCTCCACCAGGTGAAGAAGTTCACTTTGAACTTCACCTTAATTCCATAACCCTCTTTAGGTAAAAAATGTGCAAAGAATAAGGTGGATGGAATAGAAATAAGGTGGAGTTCAAAGTGAATTTCTACACTTAAGTGGAGCCCCCCCCCCCTTAAGTGCCATTAACCTGGAGGGACTGGCATTTAGGAAGTTAATACAGGCAGGGAGGAAATGTGATATCACCTCCTCACTGCCTGACAAATGCCTTTTGAAAAGTGATCTGAGCATGGATCACTTTTCAGTGAAGTGACAGTTCCTGCTGTAAGTGTATACAAGCCTTTGGGCTCACACAGTGTGCTGCGGTTTGGCTGCAGTGCTGATGTACTCGCAGTTTTCCTTAGCCGCAGTCCCTTAGACATCTTTTTAGGTTGTGCGCTTTTGCTGCATTTTCAGAAAATGCACCAAAGATGCAGCATGCAGGATTTTGTGTGCACTTTCAGAACATGCAGTAAAAATGTGCAGTCTAATAGGAGGTCTATGGGACTGGGGGTAACATGCAGGAAGGCTGCCAGTACACCAGCATTGCAGCCAAACCACAGCATACCAGTGTGAGCCCAGTGCATTGTGTCTATGGCAAGGTACTGCACAGGCTGCAGGAAATATACATCTCTCTGCAGAGGGGGGGAGGGAGAGACGACAGGGGGGGGGGGGGGTGAGGGGAAGTTCACTTACTTGGACAGGCAGCACTGGACATTCACAGGATTCATGTAAGGCTCTGTCTGTGTAGCCGACTGCTCAGCTTGAACTTTCCCGCCCACAGTCTCTTCACAGACACTCACAACACACAGTGTGGGCGGGCAAAGAGAGGGCAGAGCAGCCTCTACAGCCAATCCGTGTGGAGGAGGGAGGGGCTGGATAACTCCTTCCACATTACAGAGACTGTCAGCCCTGTCTCATCTGTGACAACACATCGCTTCACACACAGCTGCACTCAGCCAGCTCTGGAACTGCTCGTGTGCAGTTCTGAGCTGGCAACACAGCGGTCTTTTTACAGCAAATCAGAGCGGCCCAGGGGGAGATTGCCCTCCTTCCCCCCAGCCCAGTCCGCCCCTGGGTGCAGTTACCTGTTCATGCCTTCAAAGAGGTTGTTGTAATTTTCCTTTTAGAGAAATGCTAGACATGTACCGTTTATTGCTGCTTTGCGTTATGAGAATGTATTCTCTATGCCATTGTGCAAATTGTCTTGACTGGTCAACTTTTTCCTGCAAGAATCATTTTCACTGGTCTTACATTTTTTGTCTTCTTTGCATGATCTTTATTTCTTAATAAACTTTAAATGTTAAAAAAAATGCTTTGGCATTCAAAGTGAGCTAGTTAAGCCTAAACTAAGTGCTGCCTAAAATGAAATTATGATCATCTTTACATCTTTTTAGTTTATCTAAACTTTGTTAGCAATTTTAGAGGTGCATATTATGTAGGAGTTTACCAGCATCTAGCTCAAATATCACCTAAAGTCATCGATATTGCAAATGCATGAATCTTTGTGTGCATGCTCAGATGTCCAG
Organism: Pelophylax lessonae; assembly: GCF_965119305.1. NCBI lineage: Eukaryota > Metazoa > Chordata > Amphibia > Anura > Ranidae > Pelophylax > Pelophylax lessonae. The sequence continues at coordinate 207,492,185 of NC_138776.1, read as the reverse complement.
GTACATGATTCTGTATTATAGTGTTTGAAATAAAATTTCTAATAATAAATAATCATGCATAAACTGACTTTTTGAGTTATAACATAGCATGCAGATTATTCTGTATGCCCTAATGTTTGTGTGTTCCATTTTTTAGTGAGCCGGTCATTTTATTTACATTTCAGGTCATTTTAAAAAATATGTGTAAGTGTATTCTGTGGTGTACCTTCTGAGAACAGGGTTTTAAAAGTTTAATTATTTGGATTGTTAACGTACATGGCAAACTAACACTGCACCATACACATTAAACATACAGTATATGTACAATCAGCTAAATACATTTGTGGATTATGATTGCATGTATGAGCAAAACTATTTCTACATTCACTCAAGTGAGTCAACTGTACGCTCACAGTTTATCCCTGCTCTTGTGTTCTTTATTTAGTACATCAGCTTTACTGCATGTGGTTAATTGAGTTTGCGACTAAAAACCTAGTTGCTGCACAAACAGTGCTGAAAGCAATTTATTTGTTAACTTTTTTTAAGCAATAATAAAGTCTTGTACTGTGTAAGCCATTAATTAATGCGGAAAATTTGCAGTTGCTAAATTAAATTTTTTGAAACATACACACACATACACTAAAACTGTCAGCAAATTAAAAAGGAAAAAAAAAAGTTGCTGAGCTTGGTAAATAAATGGTTGCATAAGGATTTCTTTAAATTTATTGTAGATGTTCAGTTAAAAAAAAATGTCCTGCTCTGTGCAAGCGCAGCCTTAATCCTCCTTTTCTCAGGTTCCCAGCCAGTGCTCCTGGCTCCTCCCCTCCGCTAAGTGCCCCCCCATATGAAGGTAATTGCTATGGGGGCACTCATGCATGCCTGCTCCTGTTAATAATACAATAAGTCGCGCTAAGTGATAGAGAACAAATAAATGTCCAAAAAAAAAAAAAATAAGTGTCCCAATAGTGAATAAATGAATGTGTAGAAAACTTTGAAAATCTTGAACAATCTTCAAGGTCCCTTAGGAAATGTGCTTACCAGAAAGGCAAATTAAATCTGCACGATACATATGTTGAGGTAAGATCCACAAGCCAAGAGATTGCGTGAAGTTCAATGCAATGCCTGCTCCTGTGCTAGCTCTGTGTGTCTGTAAGACACACAGAGCATTATCTGCCAAATTCCCTGCAACCCTGGCTGTGATTGACAGCAGTGACTCCCAGTGCTGTGTCTGAGCCAATTGGGAAGGAGAGAGCCAAGAAAGTGCTGGACTGAGATACGGCTCAGGTAAGTATAAGGGGAGAGCTGGGGGGGGGGGGGCTGCATACTGATGGTTTTTACATTACCATAGAATGCATTAGGGTAAAAAACCTTCAGCCTTTAGAGCCACTTAAATACACAAGGCTGTTATAGCATGGTGAACCAGGAGGAAACTAATATTTTAATGTCTAACATTATTCCCACTACTTCCCAGCTCTAACCATCATTCATTAACAGACCCTAAATCTAACCTGGATCTCTGCTAGCCTGTGTGAGGGGAAGTCTGCATCCCTTTGGTTATGGAGAATTGAGAGGAATTAGTAATAGTTTGTAGTGGAAACAGATTATTACCAAATGCCCTGCACAGGACTGATATGAAATAAATAAGAAGAAAGTGCAAAACTCTCAGTGGCTGCTTTGACTGTACCTATTACTAGAGATGAGCATGGACATCCTCTGCGCTCCACTTTGTGCTCTTTTAACCTCCTATATTGACATAAACTGTTATAAACTGAAGTGCCTATATATATATATATATATATATATTGTATATAACTTTGAACTCAACAAACTAAAAAGCAAAAATATCTCTCCCTGCTAGCAATGTATTATTAATTATAAAATTCCACTTTTAAATCCCTCGCTGGCCAAGCGATTTCATCTCACAACCATCGCAATTGCAGGTCTTGTATTCTACCAGGTATGCCACCTTCAAGTACAGTTAGGTTGAATACACTTTCCCTGACTAACTAACTAACTAACTAACTAACTAACTAACTAACTAACTTGGTGGCATTGGTAGTAGAATACCAGGCTTGCAATGATAAGAGCTGTGAGTTCAATTCCCCTGCCAGTCAGTGATTTATTTATTGGAATTCAGAAGTCAGAGTGTCCATGATAATGCGGGAACTCGAAGTTCCCACGAAGAAGCTCATTTGTTCGTCATTCGACGAATGAGCTAACAGCCAATGTTTGAGTCGAACATACGTTTGACTCAAACTCAAAGCTTATCCCTAGTTCTAGGTCACCTGATTACTGTGATAGCTTCTTATTGGCTATCACAGTGAGCAGTCACAGTGAAGCCCGTTCCCTGTTTTTTTGCTCTCTCCTTGCAGAGAGAAAAAAAAAACTGTGTAATAAAATAATAATAATAATAATAATAAAAAAAAGCTAGATCACAGTTTGATCTAGGTCAGTGCCAGGGTTAGTTTTTGGGTCAAGTAAGGGTCAATTGTGAAGGTCATGGTCAAAGGTCATATTCAGTTTTTTTTTTGGCAGGTTTAAAAAAACATTTAAAAAGTGTTTTAGGTAGGATAAAAAAAATCAAAATGTTCACTATTGTTTTGGGGCTGTACTATGGATACATACAACTAACATGCACATATGTGGTATCATATGTGATCAGCAGGAGCATTTATTTTGGGTTGTTCTTTGGTAGAAGGTTATGATAGTAACAAGAAATAGACAGTGGAATTTTTTTAAAAAAATCGTTTTTTTTTTTTTACTATTTTGGGACAGTTTTTCTTTGGAAAAAAAAACAGGAGATTTTCATTTCAAATTTACTATAAAATGAAAGCTCAAATTGTCCTGAAAAAAAAAGGTATAATCCACCTGGATACACAAAGTAGTTGTGATGATATGTACAGTTTTGCTAACACGTGGCAAAATTGTGCTTGGGCGTTAACATTTGTTTTACCCTTAGGTGTAAAGGGGTAAATTGTACAAAGGATGCCATCTTATGTTCGGGATACTCGACAAGTGATCAATTTACTATCCAATTCTATTCCCACTACTGGTATGTGGATGGTGACGGCAGACGTGTTGTCATTATATACGATTATTCCTCATGAGTTGGGCTTGGGTGCAGTCAATATGTTCTTAAACAGAGACTCGGGTTTACCTTCTATGCAAATTTAATTAATTATGGAATTACTAGAATTCACAACCAAGCATAATTATTTTTGGTTTGGAGGACTTTTTTATAGACAGGACACGGGCGTCGCAATGGGCGCAAAGTACGCCCTGTGACTTGAGTCACTTTGGTTGGGGGGCTTGTGGAACCCCAATTGCTTTAGGGAGGTTGGGAGACTCCTTGTCCCGCATCCCCAGTCCCTCTTATGTGTAAATGTGTCTATAAGGGGCACAGGGTGACCAAAAACCCCAGTCAGGCCAGCTCTGCACTAATCAGACTCTTGCTAGTGGGGGTGGGGGTTTGTTGTTGTTGAATACCTGCATTCCATTGTTATATTGTTATTATGGGATGGGTATGTTGAGTGGATTGACTAAGGGGGAGGGGTTGTCCCAGAAGTGTTCATCTCCATGTGCTTTGTGTTTGAATAAACAGTTTGATTCTGGATGACTCCAAAGCTTGTACTGTCGAGTTCTTGGGGTAACTGTAGCCAGAATCACGGATCCCGTGTTCCAGAGCTTTAGGAAGCAGGTTACTGGCGGAGATACCCAGTCGGTGGTGTCCGGTTTCCGTCACATTGGTGGCAAGCGGTGGGATGCTTCCTGCAGTCTGGGACATCCAAACCTCCACCGGGATCCAAGATCGGGATAGCCGATTTTGGTCGACCCAACAGAGATATGGACCTGGCATCAGAGTTCGAGGGGGTGCTGCAGATCGCCCTTTCAGTATACCCCAGGACAGTGTCTGCGGATCAATACCTGGAGCTCAGACAGCAGATTCGGGTGGGGCTCTGGAGTGGCGCCCTCCAGCTTGCTGGTATATACCAGGGCAAGCGCTTTCCAACCCCAAGGGAACGGGCCAGTGTTCAACGGAAGTTGCGGATGGCATTCCTGGGAAAGCGGCCCCAGGAGCAATGGACAGGCTTTTCCAGCAGGAGATAGAGCTGGACAATCAATATTGGGCTCTGCAATGGCACGCAGAGCAGAAATATTTAGGAGAGACTTCAGAATGCTCTCCGGAGGGATATGACTTTGGTGGCCCTGGATTGCTGTGGAGAGCCTTGCAGATGCTTTTGTGTTTGGTGATGAAGGGGAACCTACCTTTGAGGACCTGCGAGAATACAGAGAGGCTATGTTCCATCTCACAGGGGTCTCAGAGCTTGAACCTGATCTAGAACACTTGCTAAGGAAAGAACAGCATCTGGAAAGGGCATACAGGAAACTGCTAGGACACGTTCAGCAGCATGCCTAATTGAGTCGGCAGTGGAAAATCCGGAGATTGCTGTTCCCAAAGCTGAAGTGCTGACAACAGGGCAGAGCTCTGCTAGCCTCTGCCCAGCACTAGTAACATCTTCTGGATTCCACAGACAGGAGATGGTGAATCCTGATCCCCAGACACCACCAGAGACTGGGGATTTAATAGACTTTTCTATTGAGGAGGAACATCCCAGTGAGCCTCCTGCAGAAGAGCTGACTTCAGAGCATGGTGCTGTGGACCCTTGCATACAACAATAGGTGGCCCTGAAAGATTTGTGCAAGGCCACCGATGTTTCACTTTACTTCCCAGTGGAACAGCTGGAAGCTGGGCAGAACGCTACTGGCCTCTGCCCACAACAATCACCTTTGCAGGAGCTCCAGGGTGAGAATGCAATCGGCAGCTCACAACTGCAGCTTGAGCTAATATCAGTGGATGGGACTAAGGTATTCACTGACAGCAATCAAGCAGAAGAGCTGGCAACAGGGCAGAGTGCTGCTGGCCTCTGCCCCCAACTAATAGAAAATGGATTCCCTGTGGTAGTGGATGGGACTTCGGTTTCCACTTACACAACCCCAGAAAAAGGTCTGGCATTGGGACAGGAAGATGTCAGCCTTGTTGTACATGCACTGGGGGATTTTCATACAGAAAAAGTATATGAGACTACTGTCTCCACCTGGATACCCCAGGGATGCTGGGTAGTCAGCCCAGATCCCCAACAGCATGATGGAGTGATCCCAGTCACCCTGTCTTCTCTCCAGCAGCTAAATGGACTCCATGGAGAAGGACCAGTCCACACTTCTCCCCAGCAGGGGTTATGTTCTACAAGAGAGTTGTTATGGGATGTTATGATGTAATTTTATTACTCTGTTACTACTGTTTCATTGTCATGTTGGTTCTTTGGAGATTGTTTTTGTTGGGGTGCACACCATGTACTCTACTATCTATTTGTTACCATATCATCTCAGCCTATACGTGTATTACATCATGATTACTCCTTTTATGCATCAATAAATATGATATAATTTTTTATCCAGTCATGTCTCATTTAAAGTCCCAACCTTTTTGTATTGTCTCAATTGATATTAGGGATGGAGGCGCACGGCCAATCCCACCGTGCGTTTCATTTAGAGTCCCGCTTTCTCCCCCCCCTTTTTTATGTTCTACAAGAGAGGCAGAGGCAGAGGTTGGCTGGGTGAGTAACGATCTGTTCTGGACAATTTGTTTGGGGTACTGTGTGGGTGCAGACATTGGGGGACTGGAACTACGGACTAACTTCAAAGTCAACCCGTTTGGGGTCTCCTTCTGTGTTAGTCTCCTGCCGAAAGGGGAGATATGTGACGTGAGTCACTTTGGTTGGGGGGCTTGTGGAACCCCAATTGCTTTAGGGAGGTTGGGAGACTCCTTGTCCCACATCCCCAGTCCCTCTTATGCGTAAATCACCCTGTGTCTATAAGGGGCACAGGGTGACCAAAAACCCCAGTCAGGCCAGCTCTGCACTAATCAGACTCTTGCTAGTGGGGGTGGGGGCTTGTTGTTGTTGAATACCTGCATTCCATTGTTATATTGTTATTATGGGATGGGTATGTTGAGTGGATTGACTAAGGGGGAGGGGTTGTCCCAGAAGTGTTCATCTCCATGTGCTTTGTGTTTGAATAAACAGTTTGATTCTGGATAACTCCAAAGCTTGTACTGTCGAGTTCTTGGGGTTACTATAGCCAGAATCACGGATCCCGTGTTCCAGAGCTTTAGGAAGCAGGTTACTGGCGGAGATACCCAGTCAGTGGTTTCCGGATTCCGTCACACGCCCCATCCCTGGCCAATTTATTTATGGCAGAGTGGGAGGAGGATGTCATCTATGGCCACAACAGACCCCAGCTGGTGTTGTGGGCCAGATATATAGATGACATCCTCCTCCTTTGGGATGGCGACAAATTGGATCTGGTCTCTTTTCTGGAATCCCTTAATGTTAACACCAGGGGCATCCATTTGAATTATGAAATGAGCCAAACCAAGATCACTTTTCTGGATTTGTCTATTTTCATACAAAATGATAAGTTTGTCACTATGACGCATTTTAAAGCCACTGATAGGAACTCCTATATACCAGTCGACAGCTGCCATCATGAGTCCTGGTTGAAGGCTGTTCCGAAGGGGCAATATATGCGGTTACGGCGTAACTGCTCGGATCATGGTGATTTTTTGACACAGGCCCAGATTCTCACTGAGAGATTCTTAGAGAAGGGCTATAACCGTGACTCTCTCAGTGAGTCTCTGGAGTTGGTGAGTGGGATGGACAGGTCTAGTTTGTTGATACCCCGCATTCCTGAGGGAGGTGCTGACGGTACTGCTTGTCCCTCCTTTATCACCACCTTTTCTAACCAACATATGGGTATCAAGAAGATAATCCAGCGTCATTGGCACATTTTACACAATGACCCTGTCTTGAAAAAAATCATGATAGAGAGGCCCCGGATTATCTTCAAGGGGACTCCAAATCTTCGTGATTTGGTTGCTCCAAATGTTATTGAGTCACCCACTAGACAGCCAACCTTTTTGGAACAGCTAAAAGGTTATTATAGGTGTAATAGATGCCAAGTGTGCCGTTTGAATTGCATTAGACAAAAAAACACCAAGGAATTTGTCTCAACCAGCAATGGTAAGACTTTTAAGATCAGTCCCTTCATTTCCTGCACGTGCACTAGAGTTGTGTATTTGCTTCAGTGCCCGTGCGGGTTACAATATATTGGGCGGACTAAGCGCCATCTGAATGTCCGTTTTGAACGAGCACATCGCGAATATACGGAAAGGCTTCGACAGACATTCAGTATCTAAGCACTTTCTGATTGCACACAATAAGGATCTCAGGAATATGTTGTTTTTGGGGATAGATACATTTTCCCCTAACTGGAGGGGTGAACCTCTGGTACGAAGCATTTCCAGGATGGAGATGTCTTGGATCCATAGGGTTAGAACCTATACCCCGTACGGACTCAATGTTGACACTGATGTCAATGCATTCATTGACACAGCTTAAGGTTATGTCAACTTTATTAATTTCCAAAGGTGGGGGTACATTACCCTTTGGATAGGACCCATATGTTTAAGGATTATTGGTTTCCCATATTTCTTTCCCCTTTCTACTTTCCTCATACAGTTACAATATTAGTGTATTTGGTATTATATTTGATTTTAAATTAACATTATCAATATTAAGTAGATTTACCTAAAATTATTGTTGTTTTTATCCATTGTATATTAGGATATATATTGGCATATGAGTATTGTAGTGTTCTAGAGGTACTACACTCATGTGACCTATGATCTATACATTTGATGAATTTTATAGTCTGACATCTAGCAGGTACTTAGTTGTACCAGTAGGTGGCGCTATGATTGAGTTGGTTTTAATTACTAACTTATTTTGGCTCCCGGAACTTATTTCATACCCGGATGTGTCGATATTCAACCTTCGATATAATTTTATATTTATGATGTTTTAATCAGTTGGTTTTAAAGTGATCTTGCCTGCAGTTAGGGCATTATCGCTGTTTTTACCTCATCTAAGATGGCGGATAGATCCGCCCTGGATGGTCACATGGGGCGCGAGTCCTACTGTTAGTGTATTTAAGCGGTGTCGGTGAGAACGTCACATTTGACGAAACGTACGTCGGTCGCGGCGTGCTGACGTCACCATCTCGTGTCTGAGGACGGGCGGAAGAGCCGACCGGCCGGCGGCTCATTCAAACCCACGCTCTCAATCTTCTATGTTTGTAAGTTGCTCTCTTTTTTTAAATACAATAAATCGTTGGTTTTACATTACTTTTTTGTTGGAACAACTTGGAGTAATCAGTTCAGCCATCCTGTTATACTCTGAAGACAACCATATGAGACTGTTTGGCTTACATATTATCAGTGTTTGGTAAGCGGGAGTGTTGTCGGTGGTGGTTTCTATCTGAATCTTGGTGGCTATTTTGGCTGTTCCCTTTCATTTGCACTGTATACCTGTCATCTGGTAAGCAGATTGGCTCTAAGGGTGCTGGCATTTCTTTCTCACTCCTAATCATCGCATGTCTGGTTAGCAAGGGTGGTGGCACGCACTTTGGGTGATCTGTATTAATCAATGATAAACAGTATTATGCTATGGAAGCTTCTTTTTCTTCACATGCATTTGATACACATCACTGAGACATCACACAAGTCAGTTGAATCTGAGGCTGTCGGATTTAATTCACCCCTGTGTCATTTGGGCAAACCTTTTGCCTATATCCGGTAAGGAGACTTCACACCTGGTGGCTTATTTAATATTTGGATTTGGTGATTCCGGATCTTCGGATTAATTTCTGAAATTTGGACATTTATTTGGACACTTTACTTGTGATTTATACCATTTTGTTTATGGTTATACCATCAACATTTTTGTGTTTTTTTATATATTTTTCGTCGTCATATATCTCAATTTAGCGCAACTTATCTATATGAAGGGGTAAATTATCTAACCTTACACATACTGTACATAAACCTGTAATTTATGTATGTATATAAGATTTTGATCAATTTTATTAACATCACTTTGCCTCCAAGGGCAAATTAATTTATGTATGTAAAAAATGTTTTGGTAAACTTAATATTAGCATCACTTTTGCCCTCCAAGAGCCCAAAATTTTGGTTGTTTGGTGTATATTCTTCTCTGATGTCTCTGTAGAAGACATACAATATACCTTTACATATAATGAGGGTGCATTGGTGAGCATTTGCAAGAGTGGTAGTGTGGGGAACAAATGAAAGTTTGCTGGTAAGAATTGTTTTTCAAATGGTAGTTCTGGAGCTTCACCTATATTGAAGGTGTACTGGTCAGTGGTGGCTCGTGCTCCATGGGCTGGGGGGGGGGGCAGCAGATGCACCACACCAGCTCCAGCCCACACACCTAACACCCCCCCCACCCTCCCAGTCGCCGGCTCACTCACCCTGGGCAGGCAGCGACGGCTTCCCCCTCAGTCTCCTCCGTGGGCTTCCCCTGCGTCTCCTCCCTTCTCCTCCTCCTTGGCGAACAGCATGGCCTCTCCTTTCGGCCAGTCGGGAAATGGGTCTCGGGACCCACTTCCTGATTGGCCAGGAGGAGAATCAGTGTGGCAATAGCAAATATTCATTCAAATCCACCCTTTTTTGAAGCCTATTAGAGCCTCTGGCTCTAATCACATGCTTCAAAAAAAACCCCATTGAATCCATGCGCCCGGTGCCCTGCATGTAGAGTAGGGGGCCAGACACCAGGCGCCCCTGCACCCTCAATAGACGGGCCACCACTGGTACTGGTGAGAATTTTCCAGAATTGTCCAGGTACTTTGCATGTAGTGAAGATTTGCTGGTGAGAGTTTTTCATTAGTGGTAGTTCAGGAACCAAGTTGAGAAAATAAGTAAGTGGTCTCAATCTTCAACAAAACTGAATAATTGTTGAACAAGAAACATTATCAATTTTAAAATGTATCCACCCAAAATGTTTTTTTATCTTGAAGGATAAAATTAAAGGGTAGAGAAAGAGGTTTGAACTCTAGGCAATTGTTGGCATATGTTAAAGCAGACACTAACATCTATACAGTGAAACTAAACTATATATATATATATTTTTTTAAAGTGCTTGAAAGTGAAAGAGTACCTTCTGCCAAGAAACTGGTTCTTTTCTGTGCACATTACCTATGGCACATGCACAGGGCATGCAGAGTGGCATAAATGTTGCAACTACTGTTCGTATTAGTTACATCAGTCAAGTGCCAGACACAGAAGTGCTAGACACTGAAGAATACCAGCAGAAGTTTCAGTGACAACAAAGATGGAAGAGGGGGGTGACGAAGGTTTGCACCTCTGGAGATGCACATTTTAGGATGTTGTGCACATTTTGGCAAAAGCAGACCCAGCACACAGATGTTTAATTTTATCATGTCTCAGATGCTAAGCCCTTGATCATGTGGATGGCTCACTACTTTATCTAGAAATCTCTAAGGTTTTTTGGCACTCTTGATTTAATATATGATGGTGGTTGATTGAGTCTCATTTAGGTTTTTACTTAACTGGTATATTATTTTTTACCAATGGCTCCTCAACTTATTATGAATACATATGTATGCAAAAAAAAAAAATAGGTTTCGGGATCTGAATGTTCCTTTTGTCTTTTAGCTTTTATATTAAATTATATGTAAACCAAAATGTTTACCCTTACCTTTTATGCTGGAGATGATTGCAATTTTTTTTTTTATTACCCATTACTTTGTTTGATGACAATGACACCAAAAAAAATATATAGGTTTAATCTCAGCAGGACACAGATAGCAATGCAAGGGTGATAGGGGTTCTACTTTATACATATTCTATCCAAAAAAAATGTTTGCAAAATGCATATACACTATATTACCAAGCGTATTGGGACGTCTGCCTTTACACACACATGAACTTTAATGGTATCCCAGTTTTAGTCCGTAGGGTTTAATATTGAGTTGCCCCCCCCCCACCCCCCTTTGCAGCTATAACTGCTTTAACTCTTCTGGGAAGGCTGTCCACAAGTTTTAGGAGTGTGTCTCTGAGAATGTTTGACCATTCTTCCAGAAGCACATTTGTGAGGTCAGGCACTGATGTTGGAGGAGAAGGCCTGGCTTGCAGTCTCTTCATCCCAAAGGTCTTCTATCAGATTGAGGTCACGACTCTGTGCAGGCACATCAAGTTCCTCCACCCCAAACTTACTCATCCATGTCTTTATGGACCTTGCTTTGTGCACTTGTCCAAATCATTTGGTGGAGAGGGGATTATGGTGTGGGGTTGTTTTTCAGGGGTTGGGCTTGGCCTCTTTGTATTCTGACGTCATAAGAGTTCCCTTCACTGGAACAAAGACATTTTGGATAATTTCATGCTCTCAACTTTGTGGGAACAGTTTGGAGATGGCCCCCTCCTTTTCCAACACGACTGCGCACCAGTGCACAAAGCAAGGTCCATAAAGACATAGATGAGCGAGTTTGGGGTGGAGGAACTTGACTGGTCTGCACAGAGTCCAGACCTCAACACGATATAACACCTTCGGGATGAATTAGAGCAGAGACTGCCAGCCAGGCCTTCTATTCAATTTGGTGCCTGACCTCACAAATGCGCTTCTGGAAGAATGGTCAAACCTTCCCATAGACACACTCACAAATCTTGTGGACAGCCTATAGCTGCAAAGGGTGGGCCAACTCAATATTGAACCCTATGGACTAAGACTGGGATACCATTAAAGTTCATGTGCGTGTAAAGGCAGGCTTCCAAATACTTTTGGTAATATAGTTTACTTCAAACCACAAAGCTCATGATAAACATGCAGTGGCTACTCTTCTAGGTATATCTAGAACTCATAAAGGGGTCACGTGGTTAGTGGGAATACTCTAGTAAGCTGTTGGTATTCACATTGTTCAAGTCTTCAGTTGACTGAACTTTATAATGCCCTGCCCACTATAGTAAGGTGTTTAGCGAATGGGAGTGAAACCTGGAATGCTCTTTAGCTCATCCTCTTTGAGTCTTGCATACAAAGATACTTTCCACACACCATTGTTGTGAAGAGTATTGTTTAATCAGTTGTACATTTTCTGGCAAGCAAGTCTGTCCTCTTGCATTTGTAAGTTGGTATTCTCATAACCAACAGTCCGTGGATTTATTTTTTTGCACATCATTTTCTGTAAACCTGAGACTGTGTGGAAAGATCCCAGAAATTATTCCATGGTCAAGCTTGCTTAGATCACCCATTATCTCTATTCTAATGTTTGGTAAAAAAAAAAGAAACTCAACTCCATTACCATGTCTACATCTAATACATATTGAGTTACAGCCACGTGATTCACTGCTTGGATATTTGCATCATTGAGCGCGAGTACCGCTTTTTATCAGAAGCATCACAAAGTGTATGTAGCATGCATAGCGCAATGAATATTTTGACAAAATAGCATGAGGAGTGCAAAGAATCAAAAACAAGTCAAGTCATTTCTTGGTCAGTGCTGTATCATGCTGTGAGGTGTACAATAATACTGCTATATACACTATTGTATTTCCAAGCTCCTGCTGGTGACATGCACTTTATTTTTAGAAAAAAAAAGGCTGCATAGAAGACTCTTTGTGCCAAATAGCCATAGCACAGAACACAGTCTGTTCCTAGAATAGAACATTGCTTTAACTCTTCAAAAAATCTGATGCTATTCCTCATGTTATGTTTTATTTTTAATCATGAACGCATAAACACACAATAATATTTCAAAATTAATGAACAGCATGAAAAGTTCTGATTTCTGAGAATTTTGTAAATCTGATTAGGTCAAGTTCCCAACCCAACAAGGTTACAGGATACGCCTTAATGGCATATACTGTATGGCAGGAAATTGCATGCCAGTTAATCCATTTATATTAAAGCAAACATACCAAAAGTATTGGGGCGCTTGCCTTTACACACACACATGAATTTTAAAGGCATCCCAGTCTTAGACTGTAGGGTTCAATATTGAGTTGGCCCACCCTTTTCAGCTAATACGGCTTCAACTCTTCTAGGAAGGCTGTCCACAAGGTTTAGGAGTGTGTTTATGGGAATTTTTGGCTTCAATGATTTTTATTGTTTTCAAAATGTATATCAAAAAGACAATGAGAAACATTTAACATTTGCAGTTACATTTGGTAGGTGATTACATAAAACATGGAACAGTCATGCAGTTGACAGTGTCTAAGAATAAATCTTTACAAAAGGTCAGATTTATTACATATAGAGAGTATACAGAGAAGCAAGAAAAGTGCATTGTGTTGTGAGCCGTCATAAGTAGAGTTGAGCGAACACCTGGATGTCTGGGTTCGGCCGAACTTGAAAAAAAAAAGTCCGCGTTCGTGACCCGAACTTTACCCCGATCCCAAACCCTGTTCAAGTCAATGGTGACCCAAACTTTTGAGCAGTAAAATGGCTCTAAAAAAAACATGGAAAGGGCTAGTGGGCTGCAAATGGCAGCAAAATCTTCTTAAGAGCATGGCAAGTGCTCTGAAAACAAATGTGGATAGGGAAATAACTTAAAATAACATAAAAAACAAAAAAAAAATCATCTTGATCTAGGAGGACAAGGCCCATATGGAGTAGGAGGTTGAGGTGGCGGTGGATGTGGCTGTGTAGGTGGAAGTGGCGGTGGAGGAGGAGGAGGTAGCCAACACTGGTTTTTAATTTTAAATTTCTTTTTAAATTAGGGTACACCCCAAAAGAGTGAGAAAGATCAAAAATACAACAATGGCTGGGTAAGGCCAGTAATGTCTATTCTGCACAAGGTATGGACAAGTCCTGTAGGATCCATGCCTGGTTCATTTTAATTTTTTATTTTTCCCTTTAATTGGGGATTTTTGAAGAGCAGATTAGAACAGCAGTGTCTAAACGCTGTATGTCAATGTCACAGTAAAGTATGAATGAAAAACTGAAAATGAATTGTCCCCTTAAATTGGTGCTTTTTGAATAGCAGATTAGAACAGCAGTGTCTAAACGCTGTATGTCAGTGTCACAGTAAAGTATGAATGAAAAACTGAAAAATAATTTTCCCCTTAAATTGGTGCTTTTTGAATAGCAGATTAGAACAGCAGTGTCTCAACGCTGTAAATCACAGTACAATATGAAGGAAAAAACGTTTTTCTTTTTTAAATCCAGATTAAGCAGACACATATGCACTGAACTTGCATTACATGGCCACTACATGCTGCACACCGCCCACCTAACAGACTGATGAAAGTTTTTTTTTTTTTTTCTCCCTCCTCCTCAATGGGCTCAGGTCAGAGCAAAAAGATTGTGTACTGCACCCCCCCCCCACAATAAAATCAATGTATATCGCTGTCTGATTAAAGAAGATTCTTCCTATTCTTTCCCTGAAAGCAATCTGCAGGCCTGCCCCTACAATAATCTCCTATCTCTCCCTAAGCAGCATCAGGAACCTCTCCCTACAGTAGTTAGAGCAGAGTGACGTGCGGCGCTATGTGACTCCAGCTTATATAGAGGCTGGGTCACATGCTGCACTGGCCAATCACAGCCATGCCATTAGTAGGCATGGCTGTGATGGCTTCTAAGGCCACGATCCCGAACAATACAGTGCATGTTCGATCAACCCTAGTCATAAGACTTTGAGGTAGTATTTGCTGTCTGTCCACCACCCGTGAAACTTCCCAGATGTAGTATTGCTAGGGCGGGGTTTGGGTTGATTAAAATGCCTGTGGTTTCCGAAAGGATTTCAAAGATTTTCCTCCAGAAGCAAGTTATATTTTTACAAGACCAAAATGTGTGTAAAAGATTGCGGATTTGTCCACAGTTTTTCCAGCATTGAGGACTGAGTTTATTAGAAAATAGATGGTATGAAGTCAGGTACCATCTCATAAGTAACTTCTGTGATTGTTCCCACACAGTGGGTTGATGAATAATTACAATGAATGGTATGTAACCATTGTTTTTCAGAGAAGGCTTTTTGAAGGTCTTCTTCCCATTTAAGCATATGAGGTGATTTAGAGAACAATATTTTGTGTTGGAGAGTGTTATAGAAGAAGGTTATGCCCTTAACAGTAGGGTTGATGGCAGTGAGAAACTGCAAGATTTTACTAGGTATTTGCAGTTGGGGAGTAGGATCTTTGGACAGAAAAACTATTCTGGTGTATAATGCGGTACTAGACCTAGTGATTACCAACAATACGGACCTGATCATGGATATAGAAATGTGGGGCAACTTGGGAAACAGTGACCATAGGTCAATTAGTTTCAGTATAAATCATAGTAATAGGAAACACAAGGTTACTATAAGGACACTGAATTTCAAAAGAGCAAACTTCCCTAAACTGTGCTCTATGCTAGACAATATCAAATGGGATAGAACCCTGGGAACAAAGAACACGGAGGAAAAATGGGAGTGCTTCAAGAGCATACTAAACAGAGGGGCGTGGCATCCGGCACTGAAGATGGCCGCTTAGATCCTCAGCTCCGCTCGGCCACCCGGGACATCTGCTCACTACAGCCACCACAGCGGGCACAGATGCCTCTATGCGATCCCCAACACCTCCGGGCATCATGAGGAACAAAAAGGGATCCTCGCATTTCTACAAGCTGGATGGATTCCTCTTCTCTAACTCGGCCGGGCTCCGGCAAGATGGCGCCGGCAGGCCTCCACCACGCTCATCCAGCCAGGAAGGAGATCGGGATGGACCAGCACAGCCGCACAGGCAAGTAGCCAACCCTGACAGCGGGAACTCCTCGGGTTCCTCCACTCCACCATCTCCCTCCTCAAGGAGCCCGGCAAAGCAGCGCCCACACTGGGGATCTCCTCCTCCTGATCCCACCCAGCCGTGCGGGATGGATCATGCTGCGGTCCCTTCATCGGATCACAGGGCCCCGATTACACCGCCTGCTGACCCCTTCACAGCTTTCCCAGTGGGGGACCACCCAGTCTCTGCCACACTTTTGAAGGACATGTTCCACTCCCTCTGGTCCTCCATGCACATCACATTTGGTTTGGGCCAGACCCTGCACCACGTCCATGTGTAACAGCTGGAAGAGAGAGTTGACAAAGTTGAATCCTCCATGTCTAAATGCACCCTTTCCTTTAATACCCTCATCACTGCCCATAATGGTCACTCTGATGACATTTTTTGGATTAAAGATAAGCTCGCGGACCTCGAAGACAGGTCCCGGAGAAATAACTTAAAATTAAGGGGGGTCCTGGAAACAGTCCAACCTCAACACCTGCGTAAAATGGCTACTGTTCTCTTTTCTGTATTGGTCCCTTCCCTGTCAGTGGCTGACTTGGAGATAGACAGAATCCACAGGATTCCTAAACCAAGCTTCATAGCACAAGACCTACCCCGAGATGTTCTTCTCCGTGTACATTTTTTCCAGACAAAAGACAAGGTGCTTATGGCTTCCAGACAGCTCCAAGCTCTTCCTGGGGACTTTCCTTGAGTACAGATCCTGCCAGATCTCTCCAGGCACACGCTTCAGAAGCATAGGAATCTTGCTACTATAACCAAAGCCCTAAGACCTCACCGCATCATGCACAAGTGGAAGCATCCGGCTCTTTTAACAATCACACACCAAGGCAGTACAGTCCCAATCTCTTCTCTGGAGGAAGGAATGGCCCTATTGAACCGTTGGGGAATCATCCCGGACACTCCGTCCTCTTCATCTCGGTCTTCCAGATCTCCCTCGCCGCAAGTCCTCTCAGATGATTGGCACACTCAGATAACACCCCACTTCAATATGTGGTATTGGGGGGGGGCATTGGTGTATCACACCAGTTCCAAAAATTGGCCAGTGAGTTTGGTGCTGTGTGTACCAGACACTTCACTCAGCAAATGAGGTAATATTGTTGCATGACACAAATACACTTGAAAAAGTTTACTCAGATAACACCCCACTTCAATATGTGGTATTGGGGGGGACACAGGTTTATTACACCAGTTCTACAAATAATTGGCCAGTAACTGTTGTCACTGTGTGTAGCACTGTTTACACAGCAAGAGGCCAAATATTTGCAGGACTAAAATACACTCTTAGAAAATTATACTGTTAAATAACACCCCACTTCAATATGTGGTATGGGGGGGGGGGCATTGGTGTATCACACCAGTTCAAAAAATTGGCCAGTGAGTTTGGCGCTGTGTGTACCCGACTTCTCTCAGCAAACGAGGCAATATTGTTGCATGACACAAATACACTTGAAAAAGTTTACCTCTCCCTATACTAAAGAGACTGTAATACTAAAGAGACTGTAATAGACCCTATAACGACATTGCAGCACTTTAAATGACTTTTGTGGACATTAACAGAGCGATTTGTGTCACTGCAGATGACGATCTCTAACTGCCCCTACAGCACAGACTGAATAACCTGTCCCTATACTGAAGAGAGACTGGACCTATACTGAAAAATACCAGCCCTGAAAAGGACTTTTGTGGACATTAACAGAGCGATGTGTGTGACTGCAGCCAATCTCTAACTGCCCCTAAAGCAACCACTGGATACCTCTCCCTAAACTCCAAAGATACTAGTAGACCAATACCGAAAAATACCAGCCCTGAAAAGGACTTTTGTAGATCTTCACAGCGCTATATGTGTCTAGCA
Source organism: Pelophylax lessonae (assembly GCF_965119305.1). Taxonomy (NCBI): domain Eukaryota; kingdom Metazoa; phylum Chordata; class Amphibia; order Anura; family Ranidae; genus Pelophylax; species Pelophylax lessonae. The sequence continues at coordinate 207,474,663 of NC_138776.1, read as the reverse complement.
AACTCTCCCTGATGAGCACAGCAGACCTCTCCCTACACTGGCAAAAAGCGGAATGTGAAATGACCGCCAGGTCAGGTCTATTTATAGGGTAGGGGGACTGTCCATGTGCTGGAATGTTTCAATTGGCTGTCCCGTTCCACCTGACGGCTGTGTGATGGATCAAAGTTCTCCCCAATGTAAACAAATATGGCCGCCGCGAACGACGCCATGTGTTCGCAAATTTGGCGGGTAGCGAACAAGCAAAATTTGCCGTGAACCGACAGCCGGGCGAACCGCAAGGCCATCTCTAATCACAATCCTTAAAGTGGTTGTAAACTCCCGGATACTGTAAATATCTTCTAAACTTTAACCGTTTAGGAGATATTTACATTGTGTGCAGCCGATGACATCATCAGTGCATGCACTCTGAAGGAACGGCTGCCCTTACCGTTTCTTCAGAGCCCAGTGCTGTGATCAGTGGCTCCCTTGTGCATGTGCGGGAGTGACGACAAGGGGCTCTGGCTAGTAGCACAGCCGGAATCCACAGACCCGGAGGGAAGACAGGCTAAGATGGATGAGGCCTCCAGCGGGGATGACGCGGCCTTCTTTGCAGGTAAGTGTCACATAATGTGCTAGTACTGTATGTGTTGCATACTAACACATTATGCATTTGCTTTGCAGGTAAACAAAAATATATTTTTTTCAAGACTTTACTTCCTCTTTAAATACAGCTGTTATGCCCTTGCTTGCTCTCTAGCGATATATATTCCTTAGGTTTACAGGACAATACTACAAATATTTATATAGTGAGGTGTAATTCTCGCGCTGTCCTGTAGGTGTATACAAGTTGTGTGTATGTGATGTAAAGTGTCTTAGTGATAAATAATTAAAATAATCTATTATGGCTTGTGTATAAAATCCTTATAAATAATGTCTAAATGATGGCAAATGTTTAAAATCACACTTACTATATATATATAATATATACACATTATCATATAAATATGACCAAACTCTAAAATATCTCGATAAACGGTGCTTATAGTGATATAAATGAATCAAAAAGTGCTCTGTGCTTCAAAAATATTATTTTCACTCCATATACTGTATATGGTGATGCAAGTGTCCATATATATTCACAGGTGATTAAACGCTGCTGTGCAATATAAAGTGCTCCAGTGTCCCATATAGTGATGAAAGTGATAAATGTCTTCCTTTTATATTCGGTGCATACAGGTGCTCTTCAGTGCATGTGACCACTGGGTGTGCTAAATGCTCACCTCCATCTTTTAAATAATGAGCCTTGTTTGGGATCTCTTAGGGGGTGTACGTCTTCCTCCTCTCCTTCTCTGGAGTCCTATGACAGTGATGGCTGCTGATATACTTCATGCAATGGGGATCAGTTTTTGAGGTCAATGATGGAGCCTCGATTCTCCCAAAAATAAAGGGGCCAATATAGTGAAGTATTGCTAAGCATTTATTTCAATATAAAAAATAATTTCACTCACATAAGGTTGTTAAAAACTGCGCTCATCTGATGCGGGACCGTATCTGCCCGTTCCCCCGCTACGTCACTTCCGGTACTATGCCCTACGCATTATGCTACGTCCTCACGTAGCTTCTTCAGGGGACCTGAACCGGAAGTGACGTAGCAGAGAAGGGGCAGATACGGTCCCGCATCAGATGAGCGCAGTTTTTTAACAACTTTATGTGAGTGAAATTATTTTTTATATTGAAATAAAAGCTTAGCAATACTTCACTATATTGGCCCCTTTATATTTGGGAAAATCGAGGCTCCATCATTGACCTCAAAAACCGATCCCCATTGCATGAAGTATATCAGCAGCCATCACTGTCATAGGACTCCAGAGAAGGAGAGGAGGAAGACGTACACCCCCTAAGAGATCCCAAACAAGGCTCATTATTTAAAAGATGGAGGTGAGCATTTAGCACACCCAGTGGTCACATGCACTACAAATATTCCTTTATCAAAGGAACCACAACCATGATGCCAGACTAAATGCCTTTCAGCATTGGGTAGGTGTTTTAAATAGGGCCCAAGAAAAAAAAAATAACCATTCCAAAATTGATCCTAGCCTTTTGGACAGTGTGCTCTTCACAGGCTTTTATGTGTAACCAATCCCATCTTGCTGGGAACAGGTACAATTCTTACTCCTTGCCTAGTAAACTAGTCAAGGAAAATAAGGAACACAAAGAGTCAGTTCAAAGTTAACAGATGTAAAGCAGCTTTGATGCATATGAATGAAATATAATTTTGTGACATGTCAAAACAATTTGAAAAAAGCAAACTGTGCCTTGTACAGCACATCCCCTCACTGCCACTACACATTGAACACCAGTCTGCATTCTAAACTGCCCATTTTAGTATGTAGGCTGGTGTGAACATTCCCTTAGGGGTTTCCCAAAGATGACTTTATGAGCATGTCATATGCTAAACTGCCCCATTAGATTGTGTTATAATGATTTTATGCAAATTGACTGTATCCCTTGCTACATTGATTGATCATATAGAAGCTTCTACAGCACATGACCTTGTCTTTCAAACTGACAGCTGTGGCCTCAGCAGGACATGATGTTAGAACACTGGCTGTATATGATACTAAGATTTTAACAGGGGACACATTGTACACACAAGATCTTAAAGAGGTAGTAATTGCAGAAACATTTGAAAAAAGGCCAGTCCTCCAGCACAATAATGTCAAACTGTGCTAGTATAGAGACCCTCCTTAAGACGCGAATCTGCGAAATACATTGTGGTCTGTAGGCTTTCTGACACTTCTGGGTCTATCCAGTGACGTCACATCCAGCTCCTGTGGAACGCACACCGGCCCCGACCACAGCAACGATTTTTGCAGGGTGACAAGTCAGCTGAGGAACGGAGGGGGAGAGAAAGACAGTTCCTATATCTTTTTTTTTTTCCCCCATAACTTTTTTATTGAAGATGTTATAGAGGGGTTTCAGGTATGCTCGAAAAAAGGGGGGAAGATAGAGAAATGAGAGAGAAAGAAAGGAGGGAGGAGACAAAGGAATGAGAGTAAGAGAGAAAAAAAAAAGGGGGGATAACAAGATAACTCTACAGAGGAATGTCCGTGCATCGCTTTGCACTGTAGATTGGCCTCCCCGGTCTCCACTGGGAGCAGTCGAGTTCTGCAAGTATAGAAGCTTAATTAATAAATATACATGTTTCATCACAACATACTGACATTGATACATCATTGCTGGTTGATCACATTTAATAATTGCATATTAGTCATAATATCATATTGAGTTAATAAATATACATGTTACAACATAATGACAATGATACATCATTACTGGTTGATAGCATTAATAAATGCATATAAGTCAGCCCATTACAGCATAGCGTGTTATGATTGCACATAATGATGTCAATGATGTCAATGGACTAGCACCAACATATATGATATATAAATTAATAAATTTGGGGTTAAAATTTATTGCAATACATAAAAATATGGTAGGCACATGATAGTCATAACATAACATCCTAAACAGCTCTACGCGTTTCATGGTTGTGACCAATCATCAGGAGCAGATGCAAAATTTATAAGTATGTGCGTGTCTAAAATAAAATACATAGTTGTTAGTAAAGTATGACAAAAGACCAAGAGGGGAGGGGGGGGGTAAGGGAATAAAGCCCATCTTTATGTAGAGCAACAAGACTTTTTTTTAGATCATCAGAGAGTTCTTTGCCATGAGGTGTCTTGTTGAACTTCCAGTGACCAGCAGGAGAGAGTGAGAGTGATAACATCAAATTTAACACACCTGCTCCCCATTCACACCTCAGACCTTGTAACACTGAGTCACATGAGACCAGGGAGGGAAAATGGCTAATTGGGCCCAATTTGGACATTTTTAATTAGGGGTGTACTCACTTTTGTTGCCAACGGTTCAGACATTAATGGCTGTGTGTTGAGTTATTTTGAAGGGACAGCAAATTTACACTGTTATACAAGCTGTACACTCACTACTTTACATTGTAGCAAAGTGTAATTTCTTCAGTGTTGTCACATGAAAAGGTATAATAAAATATTTACAAAAATGTGAGGGGTGTACTCACTTTTGTGAGATACTGTAAATACATTGTATCGTCTTTGAACATTATTGGTGGTGAATCCCAGCACATACACAAATTTATACAGCGCCTTCTTTCACCATTAAATATTCTATTTGGGCACGTGTTCATTCACATTTAAAGGAGCAGCAGTATATGTTGGTTATTTAAAATTCAGGGGTTTGACGCCTTCATTATATTTTATAAAATGTGCTAGTATGCATCGCACACTAGCACGATATAAAAAGGCTTACCTTACAGTGAAGCCCTCCAGTGGCATTTTGTCACCACGGACAGGGATTCCATCTTCAACAAAACTTCCTTCTGGGTTGTGTGCTGAGGCCGCTTGAATGCCCGTGCCACGATGACGTCATTCTCGCACATGCACGCAGGAATTTCGCCCGCAGCACACAGCTCTGAAAGAATGGCATGGGTATGCTATTCCTTCAGAGCACATGCGCTGCTGAAGTCACCGGCGGCTGTAAATATCCCCTAAACAGTGTATATATACTGTAAGAGATATTCATTTTACTTACAGATAAGCTTTATTATCACTTTATTTTACTATCACTTTATTGCATTACAAAAAAAAAAAAAAATACAAAAAAAAAGATCACTAGATATGATTTTGAATGAACAAGTTAGAAGAAGTTGATCAGATGCTCTAATATGCAAGCATATCATGACAGTACTGGAAAAAAAAAAAAAAAAAGCTGATGAATTTGGGTGTATATTCTGAATGTATTATGACTAGAGAGAAATTGATGTGTAAGTACATTATAAGTGTGAGGAGAACTATTGTAGTTCATGATGATGTATTGTATGCATCAAGATTGATTTAAGAAATGGCATGTGATTTTGTAATATATGTGAAAATAAATAAAGTATGCAATGGAGAATAATAAATAAGTTTATTTAAACCTAAGAATATAATATTATTAGTAGGCCTGGTTTACTAAACTTTGAAGTGCTTCTTGGCTTGGTGTCTGGTTGCCTACTCTGAGGACTTGTGAACAAGGAAATTATCCTTTTTTTTTTTAAACCTTCTCGCTACTTTCACAGTTTTTCCATTTTTCGCTCATTTGAACTGGTAAAGTGGTGCTTCGGACCACTTACTAGTTTAAATGAGGAAATTGGGATGCAAACCAACTTTTGCTTTTAAGTCCAACAGATAATCTGCAAATTCTGACTGGCAAAAACAAACTTTTAAAGATTTCTAACCAGGAATTGTTTTTTGTTTAACCCTTCATTGCCGTCACAATTTTTTCATTTTTCCCACACCATTTTAAAATGCACATTTTGGCCTTAAGATTACTTAAATTATATTTTTGTAAAGCAAAAGGCATGTGGAATAAAAACATCATAGTTGAAAATCTTTATCTTACAATATTTGTGCAGCTGAATATATGTTCATTTTAGGTAAATAAAAAAAAGAAATACACTAAAGTTCATGTTAGTACACACAAACATAATAAAATCTCACTTTTATTGTAAAATATTAAGATGAGATTGTGTTAATAAAATAGATAGTACACATGTCAAGTCTAAAAATTGTGTGTACCCACAAAATTGCAACAAACTATGATACGCAATGTTGCCCATAGGTAATACTTTAAAAATCTTTACAGGTTTCAATTTATTAGTTTACAGTAAGGGTTAACTGTAATTCGGGGCGTGGCCAGCCGCGGACTGTAATGGCAGCGTGAGAGAGGAGCTCTGACATCCAGGGACATTAAGCGGCATATTGCAGACATCCAGGAGCCTTTTCAAACACCCCATCTGGGCGATCCACCCTGCAGTAACCCAGGGACTAGGGTTGAGCGAACCTGGACTGTATTGTTCGGGATCGTACCGGACTTTTGGGTATTCGGTACCCGGACCCGAACCAGAACATTTCACTGTATGTTCGGGTACTGTCCATTGTTCGGTAACGTTATTTGATGTTTTGGCGCAGTTTTAATGGCGCAGTTTCAACAGGTGCAAGGCTGCCAATCAGCAAGCATTTAACTAGTGTGCCCTAGGAGCCATCACAGCCATGCCTACTAATGGCATGGCTGTTATTGGCCAGTGCAGCATGTGACCCAGAGTCTATATAAGCTGGAATCACATAGCGCCGCGCGTCACTCTGCTCAAACTATACTAGGGAGAGGTTCCTGATACTTTTGCTGAGGGAAAGATAGGAGATTAATGTAGGGTGAGGCTGGAGATTGCTTTGAGGGAAAGCATAGATAGGAACAATCTTCTTTAATCAGACAGCGATCTGATTGTATTGTGTGGGGGTGCAGTGCACAATCTTTATGCCCTGACCTGAGCCCAGTGAGGAGGAGAAAGGAGAAAAAAAAAACTTTTATCAGTCTGTTAGGTGGGCGGCGTGTGGTGCTGCACATTTAATGCAAGCTCAGTGCATATGTGTCTGCTTAATCTGCATTTAAAAAAGAAAAAACATTTTTTCCTTCATATTTAACTTTGACATACAGTCTTTAGACAGACACTGCTTTTCTAACCTGCTCTTCAAAAAGCACCAATGTAAGGGGAAAATAATTATTTTTCAGTATTTAGTGAAAAAAAAAAATATTTTTCAGTTTTTCATTCAAATGTTTTTCTTATTCAATAGTGGAATAGAACAACAACAGTTTTCAACCTGTTGGTCGTGCGGTGTGTATCGGCCATTTACTGCAAGCTGAGTGCATATGTATCTGCTTAATCTGCATTTAAAAAAGAAAAAAACTTTTTTCCTTCATATTTTACTGTGAAGGAAAATGTTGAGGCCAGAACAAGTACAGGAGATAGTAGATTGGGTTGCTGACAGTGCCTCCACTTCCTTCACATTGTCTCCCACCCAGTCTTCTGCTGAAAGGTCAGAGTTGGCACCTGCAGCAAATGTCCATCAATCTTTCACCTCACCCCCTTGTAAATCAGCCAAGCAGTCTGAGCCCCAAGTCGTGCAGCAGTCTCTTCTTCTTTTTGATGACTCTGTTAGCATGGTTTCCCAGGACCATGCACCTAGCCCTGCCTCAGAAGTGAAAGAGATTGAGTGCACCGATGCCCAACCACTTATGTCTCCAGATGAGTACATGGGAGGACCATCGCAGCACGTCTTGGATGATGACGAAACACAGGTGCCAACTGCTGCGGAATTCCGAATTGTGGAGACCGACATGGAGGGCAGGGGTGAAGACTGGGTGGAAGACAATGTGGAGGACGATGAGGTCCTTCGACCCCACATGGAATGAACATCATGCAGGTGACCTGAGTAGTTTGTAGGAAGAGGCGGTGGTTGCACAGAGCCCCCAGCACAGCAGAAGAGGGAGCAGGGTGCAAAAGCGGAGCGGCCGTGCCCTAGACACTACGCATGCTACTGCCCAATGCAGCAAGGGACCGAGCACACCAAAGCCAGTTCACAGGAGTTCCCTAAGGTGGCAGGTCTTCAGGCAATGTGATAATGACAGTACACGAGTGGTTTGCACGCTGTGCAATCAGAGCCTGAATCGAGGCATAAACGTTCTTAACCTGAGCACAACCTGTGTGACCAGGCATCTAAGTGCAAAGCACGAGCTGCAGTGGAGTGCACCCCTCAAAAACCTAGAAAGGTCTCTGGCTCCTCCCGCTTCCTCTTCTGCTGCTGCAGTCTTGGCCTCTTCATCCACCTCTGTAGTGACAGTGGCACCTGCCACCCCGCAAACAGAGGATCCACCAGCAACACCACCACCTGGGTCACCAACAACCATTTCCATAATGTCACGTGGAAGCGTTCAGCTTTCTATCTCCCAAACCCTGGAGCGGAAGAAGAAGTACCCCCCTACCGACTCATGATCCCTGGCCCTGAATGCCAGAATTTCAAAATTCCTGGCCTTTGAAATGCTGTCATTCAGGCTGGTGGAGATGCAGAGTTTTAAAAGCCTTATGGCAGTGGTTGTCCCACAGTACGTCGTGCCCAGCCGCCATTACTTTTCCAGGGAAGCCATCCCTTCCCTGCACAACCAAGTGGGTGACAAAATCAGGTGTGAACTGCGCAACGCCATCTGTGGCAAGATCCACCAAACTACGGATACGTGGACCAGTAAGCACGGTCAGGGACGTTATATCTTCCTAACAGCACACTGGGTAAATGCAGTGGCGGCTGGGCCTGAGGTGGATAGCAGTTTGACGCATGTCCTTCCACCACCGAGGATTGCAGGGCGCTTCAGTTTGCCTCCTGTTCCAAACTCCTCCTACTCCGCTTCCTAATCCTCTACCGCCTCCTCTTCCGATCAGCATAACACCTTCACCATCAACTTCAGCACAGCCAGGGGTAAACGACAGCAGGCAGTTTTAAAACTTGCCTGTTTGGGTGAAAAACCACACACCGCGCAGGAGTTGTGGAGGGGCATTGAACTGCAGACCGATAAGTGGTTGCTGCCAGTGAGCCTTAAGCCCGGCCTGGTGGTGTGCGATAACTGGCGAAATCTCGTAGCAGCTCTGGGCCTAGCCGGTTTGACACACATCCCTTGCATGGCACATGTGCTGAATTTGGTGGTGCAGAGGTTCCTTAGAAATTACCATGATATGTCAGAGCTTCTGCAGAAAGTGTGGGCCGTATGTGCACACCCTGCTGCTGCTCACCTTTCAGCGCTGCAGTGTAACTTCGGCCTTCCCGCTCACCGCCTCATATGTGATGTGCCCACAAGGTGGAACTCCACCTTGCACATGCTGGCCAGACTGTGCGAGCAGCAGCAGGCCATAGTGGAGTTTCAGCTGCAGCACGCACGCGTGAGTCGCTCTGTGGAACAGCACCACTTCACCACCAATAACTGGGCGACCATGCGAGACCTGTGTGCCTTGTTGCGCTGTTTCGAGTACTCCACCAACATGGCCAGTGCCGATGATGCCGTTCTCAGCTTAACTATCCCACTTCTATGCCTTCTTGAAAAATACTTTGGGCGATGATGGAAGAGAATGTGGCACAGGATTAGGAGGAGGAGGATGAAGAGGCAACATTTCTAAGGCTTTCAGGGCAGTCATTCGCAAGTGGCTCCGAGGGTGGGTTCCTGCACCCACAAACGCCAGAGACACAATTGTCCAGCAGGGGCACAGTTCTGGAGAATGACGAGAATGAGAAGAAGGAGACGGAGGAAGATATGGAACCATGTTCACAGCAGGGTGGCACCCGGGCCAGCTCATGGCCATCAGTAGTGTGTGGCTGGGGGGATACGGAGGACACAGAGGATACACCTCCCACAGAGGACAGCTTTTCGTTGCCTCTGGGCAGCCTGGCACACATGAGCGATTACATGCTGCAGTGTCTCCGCAACGACCGCCGAGTTTCCCACAAAGTAATTTGTGCTGATTACTGGGTGGCCACCCTGCTGGATCCCCGTTACAAGGACAACGTACCGTCCTTAATTCCCTCACTGGAACGTGATCGGAAGATGCGCGAGTACAAGCACACTTCCCACCTGACAGCGGGGGCACAGTGGAAGCACAAGGCCAAGGCAGGGGAGGAGGAGGAAGAAGTAGTCAACGCTGCCAGGGTACCGCCAGCACCTCAGAAGGCAGGGTTAGCATGGCCGAAATGTGGAAAATCTTTGTCAGCTCGCCACAACAAGCAGCAGCACCAGCAGCTGATATGGAACGTCTCAGCAAGAGGCAGCATTTCACTAACATGGTGGAGCAGTATGTGTGCACACGCCTAGACGTACTGAATGACGGGTCTGCCCTCTTCAACTTCTGGGTCTCCAAGTTGGGCACATGGCCTGAGCTTGCCCTTTAGGCCTTGGAGGTGCTGGCCTGCCCTGCAGCCAGTGTATTATCTGAACGGGTATTTAGCATGGCTGGGGGCGTTATCACGGACAAGCGCAGCCGCCTGTCCAGAGCAAATGTGGACAAGCTCACGTTCATTAAAATGAAGCAGGCATGGATCGATTTTAGTGCTCAAAACTTCGGCTCTCCATTGACTTCAATGGGGTTTGGGATCGGGGCAAAGTTAGGGTTAAGTCCGGTTCACGAACCCGGACTTTTTTTTCAAGTTCAGTCGAACCCGCCGAACCCGGACATCCAGGTGTTCGCTCAACTCTACCAGGGACCATGTAGAGGAAGTGCAAGGACGAAAGGAAACCAAAGAAGTTGACTGAATTCTTCACTCAGCAGCAGCATAGAGGTAGGCAAGATGGCTCCAGCCCATCCTCAACCCCTGCACATAGTACCCATCCCCAGCCACCCAAGCCTAATATTAACAATAGAAATAGTGGCTCCAATAAAAGCACACAAAACTACCCTCCTACACCTCAATCTGCTAGTCCTGCCAAGGCAAAGTTCAGGATGAATGGCACTGGATGCAGCCCAGCAGCGATCCCTGTCACAGATTCTGGGGAGGATACAAGAGAACCTCCTGACTCTATTGAATAATTTCCTACCATGAATCAGCCTGTTATGAACACTGTACTAAAAGATATGCTGTTATCTTTGTGGAGCTCACTCCAGGCTGACATGATGCCTTGTATGCACAAATTGAATAGTGAAATCCAAGCATTGGATTCTAAAGTGGATCAAATTGAATACAAAATGGGGAAATTCGCATCCACCATTAATGACCTTGTAGATGCTCATGAAGGTAAAGAGGATGAGATGGAATGGCTTACAGAAAAAATGGCAGATATGGAGGACAGATCCAGGAGGAATAATATGAAGATTAGAGGGATTCCGGAATCTGTTCAGCAGAATCATCTGCATGCCTATGCCGTTAAATTGTTCAAAGAAATCTTGCCTGATCTCACTGAGCTAGATTTTCTTATAGATGGAATCCATCGCCTACCTAAACCAACATATCTCCCTGACCAGATCCCAAGAGATGTGATACTGCAGTTGCATTTTTACCATGCCAAACAAAAACTCATGGCAGCAATGTGTAATAAAGAGCAAATTCATCCACAGTAACAGAATATCTAATTTTATGCGGATCTCTCCCAGTACACTCTCCAAAAAAGAAAAAGCCTTTCCACTATTACTAAATCCCTTAGGAATCACAGGATTGGCTACAAATGGGGATACCCAACAAAACTCCCCATCACTAAATAGGGTTCTAAATACATAGTGGATTCACTGGAAAAAGGCCTCACTCTACTTAAGGAGTGACAGATTATCCCTGAATCAACCAATCATTCCAACTCCCCAAGGAATGTTCCACCAGTAGAACCTGAGATGGTTACTGCTGAAAAATTCTAAGAAACACATTTGAACCTGGAAAAGCAATAACATGATCTTTATGTTCTTCCGGAAATCAGAGTTCTTCTCCAACACAAACTCACTCCCTACTTAACCTGAGCAGCAGTGAGCTGCTTTCGGGTACAAGATACCCTTTTTTGGTTTATGGAATGTTTTTTTTATAATAATATTTTTACTTAATTACTATCACATGGAGACTGATATGGTCGCTGTGACGGGAGTCACTTTGGGTGGGGGGGCCCATGGAAACCAGCTTACCTTAGAGAGGTTGGGAAACCCCTGTCTCAGCTCCCCTGGTCCCTCTTATGTTTAAGTCCCCCCATGTCTCTTAGGGGCACAGGGTGACTGAGAAAATGATGGACAACTACTTAATGGACACTGAGAATATGGTTTGGATTACATCAAATAGGACAGTAATATGTATCAACAATATCCCTTAAGAAATACATTAAGATTTAATCCCACTTTACACTGTAAGACTTATAGCCTGTTGTAGACCATTGCCATGCAGTCTGTGACTCCTGATTAATTAAAGCAATGTCTAGGTGTGGATTCCCATTCACCTATTGTTTCTGTCTGATGGCTAATTTGATTAACTTTTGGAGGATCCTCTATGATGGGATTAGCCTTGTGCCAGCTGTACCTCAATATCTAAACCATTGTGTGATGTTTTAGGTAAATATCTAGGTCATCGTTCATGTGGTTGTTGTTTAGCTATGGTAATTATATTCCTATGTGCAGTTTGTATTGTTAGGGTAATATGACCAGGAGGGGGATGTCCTCTTGTGGGGTATATATTCTGTGTGAGTTTGTTCAATAAAGGTTTCAGATCTCATACAAGCTATTTGTCGGCTAGCCTTGTATGTTATGTGGCTATAATATCTGATATCTATGTTCAAGACTGCAGGAAGCGGTATACTGATGGAAGCACTCAAGCACAGTGTGGGTCGATTCCGTCACAGACCCTATGTGATAGTATTGTGCAGTAACTGGTTCTTTTTATGAAGACATCAGAGGTCTATTGGACCCCTAATGTCTCCACTACTCTGTCTGAGCTGATGGAGACAAAGTCCCAAATTAGACCCCACAAAAGAAGATGTAGGTTGTCACATGACAGCTGCGAACATGAGTGCTCAGAGTAGAGCACTTTCTGGGCTAACTTCATGGAGGAGAAATAAGATATGTGGTCCCATCTTCATTCACACCAATTGCCATCCAGAAAGGTGTTTTTGTTGTCCTGAGCTCTGCTGTTTCACAAATGGGCACTTCCACCACATGTAGAAAGGATTGATGAGAGTCTTTACAGCTGTCCAAATCACTTCTACTATAAAGCCCAGAGCCTGTTGATACCATTGAAAACAAGCTCCTGGCTACAGTATATTGAAGCCATAAACTTATTTTAACTCTTTTAATTTTGGGACCTGTGGTCAAACTATGATCTGAAAATTATACTTATTGGCCAAATGTTCCGAACTTTACATCTAAAACAGTTTTACAGTAATGCAAATAGTAAATATCTGAGCCCTCAGTACAACTCTCTAAACTGATGTGCTAGGTATAGGTGCCCAAAAGTAAATGCTTGCTAATAATGCTGGGAAAAAAAATTGACTAAAGTGTGTGCATGTAAATAGTAGATTGAGCTTTGGGAAGCTGGAATAAGGAGTGAGAGCTATTGTTAGACAGACTCTGTGACATGGAAGGTTGGGAGAGTTTAAGGAGATAAACCAGAAAAACAGATGGTATAAAAAATAAATTTGCCAAATACACTCATGCAATATGATTTGCATCTATTAATGGGGGTGGAGGGCTGCCCATCCTGGCCTGCAAGGCTGAAAACTCGGATAAGGGTCTAGTATATAGCTATATATATTTTTTTAATTTTGACGTGGAGTTCCACTTAAAATCTATACCAGACCCAAAGGGCCTGGTATAGATTTTGGGGAGGACCCCATGCCATTTTTCTAATTCTGTCATAGGGTTCCCCTTAACCACCTAAATACAGGGAACTTTCACCCCCTTCCTGCCTAGACCAATTTTCAGCTTTCAGTGCTTATTGGCATCTATGGAAAATTTTGGTCAGCTTGGCATGGCCCTGCTCACGAACTATAAGTGACAGGGACACAAAACTTGGGGAGCACCGAGAGGGGACCCAGGACTACAACATATTTATACATTTTAAAAGTGGGGTATAACCTGTACACTATACTGACTGCACTAATATATCTCAACACACTATACACTAGCTACCTGCCTATTCTCTATTGTCACACACTATACACAGCTGCCGTGTAAGCAGCAGCCTTATATAGTGTGTGCCTTTGGCCAATCATGGCTCTGACAGGACATTGTGCTGTGATTGGCCAAAGCATACAGGTCAGGTGCATGCTTTGGCTAATCACAAGCACTTAATGCACTGCAATCACAAAGTGCTTTATAGGGCGCTCATTGGCAGGTGAACTTGCCGCCGAGTGTCGCAGGTCTAAGGGTCACTTGGGGACTAAGAATATGCATGCATCATACATACTAGGGAGTAGAACTGGGGGAATCAATAGCAGAGAATGATCTGGGTGTTCTGGTAGATCCTAAGCTTAATAATAGCATGCAATGCCAAGCTGCAATTTCCAAAGCAAGCAAAGTCATTTCTTGTATTAATAGATGCATAGACTCCAGAGAGAGAGATACAATTTTGCCCCTGTACAAATCATTAGTAAGACCTCATCTGGAATATGCAGTTCAGTTTTGGGCACCAGTTCTTAAAAAGGATATCAGGGAACTGGAGAAAGTGCATAGAAGGGCAACCAAACTAATAAGAGGCATGGAGAAGCTCAGCTATGAGGAAAGATTAGAGGAACTGAATTTATTCTCTCTTGAGAAGACGAGATTGAGAAGGGATATGTTTAACATATATAAATACATATAGTGAACTTGGTGTGGAGTTATTCACTTTAAGGTCAACACAGAGGACAAGGGGGCACTCTTTACTAGAGTTGAGCGGATACCTGGATGTCCATGTTCGGCGGGTTCGGCCGAACTTGACAAAAAAAGCCCGGGTCCGTGTCCCGGACTTTTTCCGAACTTTACCCGGACACCGAACCCCATTGAAGTCAATGGGGACCCGAACTTTCAGGCACTAAAATGGCTCTAAAACACAAATAGAAAGGGCTAGAGTGCTGCAAATGGCAGCAAAACGTAGTTAAGAGAATGGCAAGTGCTCTGCAAATAAATGTGGATAGGGAAATAACTTAAAACAACAACAAAAAAAAAAAACAGAAAAATAAAACAATGTTCTTCATCTGTGAAGGACGAGGCCCATATGGAGTAGGAGGGAGGTTGAGGTGGTGGTGGATGTGGCGGTGCCATAGGCGTGCGCACAGGGTATGCCGGGTGTGCCTGGGCACACCCTAATCACCTAGGGCACATTAGCATTATCGCTCTGTTTGCCAGTGAGGAGATGGGAAAGATCTCCCTCGGACCTGCTCTGCCATAAGAGAAGTGCCACACACTTCTATTTCACTTTGCCAGCAGGGAGAGTAATGTACCGGGCCATATACATGTAGGCAAACACATGCATGTGTATTTAAACTTTGGGGTGCACACCCTAATGCAATAGGCTGTGCACACCTATGGGCGGTGTAGGTGGAAGCGGCTGTGGAAGGAGATGCACCAAACAAATTTAAAAAGGTGTATCTCACATGTACCGATACAGACTATGCCATAATTTAATTTTTTACACTCAAACAGGGTGTATATTGAATAGCGGAATAGAAAAATTTTTATAAAACGGTGTATCTCACACGTACAAACACAGACTAGGCCCCGATTACAATTTTTTGTACCCTAAAGACAGGATGAGGAGTAGGAGGAGTTCGGAACAGGAGGCAAACTGAAGCACCCTGCAATCCTCGGCGGTGGAAGATGCGCCCCAAAAGATTGGAAGGTGTATCTCACACGTACCGATACAGACTATGCCGCAATTTAATTCTTTTTACCCCAAGGGTGTAGATTGAATAGCGAAATAGAAAATATGATATTAAAAGGTGTATCTATCTCACACTTACAGACCCAGACTAGGCCCCGATTACTATTTTTTGTACCCCAAAGGCAGGATGAGGAGTAGGAGGAGTTCGGAACAGGCAGGAGGCAAATTAAATCACCCTGCAATCCTCGGCGGTGTAAGATGAGCCCCAAAAATTTGAAAGGTGTATCTCACACGTACCGATACAGACTATCCCGCAATTTAATTCTTTTTACCCCAAGGGTGTAGATTGAATAGCGGAATAGAAAATATGATATCAAAAGGTGTATCTATCTCACATGTACAGACCCAGACTAGGCCCTGATTACTATTTTTTGTACTCTAAAGGCAGGATGAGGAGTAGAAGGAGTTCGGAACAGGCAGGAGGCAAACTGAAGCACCCTGCAATCCTCGGCGGTATAAGATGCGCCCCAAAAATTGGAAAGGTGTATCTCACACGTACCGATAGACTATCCCGCAATTTAATTCTTTTTACCCCAAAGGGTGTAGATTGAATAGCGGAATAGAAAATATGATATTAAATTGGTGATTTTTCAATAGCACATGTGAACACAGCAGTGTCTTATGTCAGTCAGCTCTGCTGCAGGCTATGAAGGGGGAAAAAAAAGAAAATTCCCCTTTAAGTTTGTAATTTTTAAATAGATTAGTACAGACTATGCCACAATTTAATTTTTTTAACCCAAAAGGGTGCATATTGAATAGTGGAATAGAAAAAAGTGTATAAAATTGAAAATCACTAGCACATGTGAACACAGAAGTGTCTTATCACAGTCAGCACTGAAGCAAAAACGCTGCACACAACTGAATGATAAAAATAGATTTTTTCTCCCTCCTCCTCAGCGGGCAAAAAGACTGTGTTCACTGCACCACCCCACACACAGCAAAATCGATGTAGAACACTGACCCTGCCTATTCTCCAGCCTCGCCCTAATATTGTCGATAAGATCGTTCACTGGCACTGCACAACCAACCCCCCACACAGCAAAATCGATGTAGAACACTGACCCTGCCTATTCTCCAGCCTCGCCCTAAAATGCCTGCACTCCGACCTGACCCTGCATTCTTTTAGGACACAATACAAATTTTCACTGTCTGTCCCTAATCAGCAGCCAGCACGTATGATGTGTGCTCTCTTCCCTAAACTACAGCAGAATGAAGCAGCGCTCTGGGGCTCTCGAACTTATAAAGACATGGTCACATGCTTCAGATGGCCAATCACAGCTACTATTACATTAGTAGGCATGGCTGGGATGGCTTAAGGCACACCAGTTAAATGCTTTTTGATTGGCTGTTGAAAGCCCGCCATTAAAAGCGCGCCATTACATACAAACCCGGAAATAAAATGACCGAACACGGATTTTAAACCCGAACATACAGTAAAGTTTTCGGGTCCGTGTTCGGGTAACAAAAATCTAATTTTCTCTGTCGCTCATTGACAGACGTAGTCTTCTTGATTCACATCAATTGGGTTATGTTGTCTCCGCAGGAGTAGGACTAGGCAGAAAGAAAAAACGTTCTGGCTCCACCCTAGGGGCAGTCCCAGAGGGTATATCCTCCCTCTCTCTGCTACAAGGAATCAGTTTTTTTCTGTCTAGTCAGGAGTAAGGACCTAAGTTCCTTGCTGGGATCTTTTGGTCCTGACAAGATTTTTTTTTTTTTAGAAAAAATATTTTTTTAGGTAGTTTTCTCCAGTGTTTTTTCCTGTGAGATCTTCAAGCAATTATGCCGGATCTGGGCGACACTAGTGGTCACCCCAGCCGGCCTACGAGCGTGCGCAGACCATTGCATCGCGCTTGGTCGGCCGCGACACATTCAAGTAAGTATGCGGGGCCGGGCGACGGGCTGGATGTTGAGATCCAGTGGTCACCCCGGTTTCTGCCTACGAGCGCGTGCAGACCAGAGCTCCGCGCTGGGTCGGCCGCGACGGAGTCCCATTGGAGGGACTGACCTTGCGAGTTAAAAGTCTCGCTTGGACGCCAGGAACCAGAGAGTCGAGGCGTCCGGAGTGGTCAACAACCCCCCACCCCGGTGGAGAGGGTATTGTGAAGAGAGGGTGCCTGTCGGTTCGGTATGGTGAGTAAATGTTTCCTTTTTTCCTCGTTATGAGGCAGTATGGAATATGGGCCCCTCCATACATGGTCAGTATCTATCTGACACTAAAAATCCCCCTTGTAAATACAATGGGCAAGCGGACTTGGTTTGGGAGCTAACACTCTACCCAGCAGACTGCAGTATTGCAGCAGACATAGGAGGTATAATCCCACCTTAATTGTAGTGGACCTCCTGCAGATCGATAAACCGCCATCAGCATGATATACAGGTGGATGTGCTGGGAAAACGAGACTTCGGCAATCCGCCGCCATTTTGCTGTAGACCAGGTACATGTATGTCCACAGGTCACGTCGGCCACCATTTTTTTGGAGTCTATTGTCTCCTGTATGGGGGCGGCCATGTTTGAAGAGCCCAGCTAACCTCAAAGGGGGGGGAGGGATGGGAGGCGTACACAGGGGGCGGAGCCACTTCCTTCTACCCGGGAAAACGAACACAGCTCTTTCCAGTCTGTAAGAGACAAACGCTGACTGCAGTTGGTAGGAAACTTCTCTGCATCGGGTGGTGAGCCTTGAGGGTCCCTCTCTCTCTCTCTGTGGGGATCAAGAAGCAGGTACTCTGAGGGGCGCTATTGCGCTAGGGGGATACACATTAAAAAAAAAAAAAAAAAAAGGGTTTTTTGTTTTTTCTGGCAGAGGTGTCCTGAGTTAACATGGACCCTGCCACTCATGTATCTCCACCGGATCCCCTCGAGGTGTCTGCAGGATCCTCCAGCACCCCACTGACGATTGAATCATTGTCAGCTATTATGGAAACTTTTGTGTCCCGGGTGGAAGTGGCTTGTCAGGGACAGGGTGCAAGAAAGCGACCCCCGCCTAACCCCATATTATCTGAAACTTCGGATTCAGAATATGAGCCTATTTCTGCAGTTGCAGGTACCTCATCTGGGATTGGTGTCTCGGGTACTGTCTCTTCAGACAGTGAGGAGGATGTTTCGGCATCAGCCATAGCCCGAGAGGAAGCGTTGGTAAACGCACTCATTGTATCTGTTCAAGAAACCTTAAGATTACAGGGTACTCCGTCGGAAATAGCTGAAACTGAAATCCCCTTTGGGACTAAAAAACGCATCAAAGTGGCGAAGGTTTTTCCATTGCCCAAATGTTTTGGCAATCCAATCAAAGAAGAATGGAGTCTGCCAAAACGCACTTCTGCTATTTCTAAACGCATTAACAGGCGTTATCCGTTTGAGGAAACCCTCATTAAGAAATGGACAGAACCACCTGTGGTGGATTCACCAATTGCTAGATTGAATAAAGCCACGGTTATTCCTTTAGAAGACGCTCCGTCTTTTAAAGATCCGGTGGATCGCAAGATAGAAGCTATGTCTCGCACCATGTTTTCCTTGATTGGATCAGCTTTCAGACCAATAATTGCTATTGGGCTGGTTTCGCAGACTGTAACTGAAGGGACCAAATGGTTACGCCGGGACTTAGAAGAGGTCCCTCAGGCGGTATCAGATTTGTTGGAACAGATGATACAGGGGTTACAGTTTGTGTGTAATGCGGCGTTAGACGCCACTCCATTATTGGTGCGAGCATCAGTTTCAGCAGTGGTTCTCAGGCGTACACTGTGGCTAAAAGGTTGGTTAGCCGACCAAGGTTCCAAAAAAGCATTGGCTAAAATCCCCTTTTTAGGAGAGCTTTTATTTGGAGCCAACTTAGATGAGATCATTAAGGATCTCACGGGAGGAAAGAGCACCTTTTTACCGCAAAATGTTAAGGGTAAAGGACCTCGTCAAAGACGAGGGCCTTCTTTCTCTGCTCACAAAAAATTTTTTCGCCCCGCGGGTGAAAAAATTAAGTCCTCCAAAGCTCCTTCAGGAGGCTTCAGGGGTCGTTGGTCGGGCAAGCAAAGGCCCGCCCCCTCCAGACCTGAAGATAACTCTACCAAAGCCTGAAGGTGCGCCCCCACCCATAACTGGGGTGGGGGGACGTCTTCGCCGGTTCCCGGATCCATGGCTTTCCAGAATCCGGGACAAGTGGGTTTGCGAAATCATAAGGTCAGGGTACAAGATCGAGTTTCGATCTCTCCCACCGGCGCGATTCTTCCCTTCCAATATCCGACTATCCCCGGATCGTTTAGAAGATCTGCGGAGAGCAGTCACGGATTTACTACAACAAGGAGTGGTAGTCCACGTTCCTTGGACAGAACGTTTTCAGGGGTTTTATTCAAACCTATTTACAATACCCAGGAAAGAGGGCAAAGTGCGTCCAATTCTGGACTTAAGGGCACTCAATTCCTTTTCTCAACATAAGAAAATTCAAGATGGAATCCATTCGCACAGTAGCAGCCTTCCTGCATTCAGGGGATGCCCTAGCGTCCATAGACATCAAGGACGCCTATCTTCACATTCACATTTTCGCAGGACATCAGCGGTTTCTACGTTTTTCCGTAGAAGAGAACCACTATTAGTTTGCGGCATTACCTTTCGGTCTCGCCACGGCTCCTTGGGTCTTCACGAAGGTGTTGGCCCCAATGTTTGCACTACTGCGTCAAAGAGGCATATCGATTCTAGGTTACCTAGACGATCTCCTGCTTCATGCAGAGTCTCCTCAGACCCTGCTACAAAACATAGAAATTACTATAATTTCTTTACAGGAATTCGGGTGGCTGGTGAACCAGCAAAAGTCATTTCTGGTTCCCACCCAGAGGCTCGAATATCTGGGTCTAATTCTAGACACAGTCAGGACAAGAGTTTTCCTTCCGGTAGGGAAACTCCGGAAGATTCAATCAGCAGTCCAGTTGTTACTATCCAACAGCTGGTCTTCCCTTCGGACTTGCATTAGGGTTCTGGGGTTGATGGTGGCTTCCTTCGAAGCAGTCCCATTTGCCCAGTCCCATACCCGAATTCTTCAGCAAGAGATTCTCCTCAGATGGAATCGGAAACCGGAATCCCTGGACTATCGGATCCGACTGAGCGAACAGACCAGAGAGTCTCTGGTCTGGTGGCTTCGGTCTCCGATGCTCAGCCAGGGAAAGTCATTTCTGCCAATATATTGGATGATAGTGACCACGGATGCCAGCCTATCCGGATGGGGAGGAATTCTCGGTCAGTTATCCGTTCAGGGACTTTGGTCCCCGGAAGAATCTAGGTTACCGATAAATGTATTGGAACTGAGAGCGATCAGACTTTGTCTGATTCACTGGACCGAGCAGCTCCAGGGCAGCCCGGTTCGGATCCAGTCGGACAACGCCACGGCTGTGGCTTATGTCAATCACCAGGGGGGCACCAAGAGTGTCCGGGCGGCCAAGGAGGTGGCTTGCATTCTTCGCTGGGCGGAACGGTTTGTTCCAACTATCTCTGCGGTGTTCATTCCGGGGGTGGAGAATTGGCAGGCAGATTATCTCAGCCGTCAGACTCTGGATCAGGGGGAATGGTCCCTCCATCCAGAAGTTTTCCACCAGTTGTGCCTACGTTGGGGCACCCCGGATGTGGATCTGTTGGCATCACGATTCAACAGGAAAGTACAGAGATTCGTGGCTCGCTCCGCGATCCTTTAGCAGAGACCGCAGACGCACTGGTCGCCCCGTGGGGGCAATACCAGCTAATGTATGCCTTCCCTCCTCTCGGGTTACTGCCAAGACTTCTTCGCAGGATAGAGGAGGAAGGAATTCCAGTAATCCTGGTAGCTCCAGACTGGCCTCGCCGAGCTTGGTACGCCGACTTGGTCAGACTGGTGGCGGACGTCCCGTGGAGACTTCCTCTCAGGGAGGATCTACTGTCTCAGGGACCGATCTTCCATCCTGCTTTACGATCGCTGGCTTTAACGGCCTGGCTATTGAGACCCAGGTGCTGAAGGACAAGGGATTGTCAGCTTCAGTTATTCCTACTCTAGTTAAAGCAAGGAAAGCGACTTCCAGAAAGATTTATCATCGCACCTGGAAGTCCTACATTGCATGGTGTGAACCCCTGGGGTTCCACCCACGATCTTATTCGGTTAGTCGAATATTAGCTTTTCTGCAACAAGGGGTTGAGCAGAAACTGGCTTTGAGCACTATCAAGGGTCAGGTCTCAGCATTAGCTATCTTCTTTCAGAAGCCTTTGGCTACTCATTCCTTGGTGCGGAATTTCATCCAGGGGGTGCGACATCTGGCTCCGCCAGTGCGCGCGCCGTTACCACCCTGGGATCTTAATTTAGTATTGTCGGTTCTTCAGAAACCTCCCTTTGAAGATATTAGGGAGATTCCTCTACCTACGTTGTCCCAGAAGGTGGCCTTCTTGGTGGCTATCACTTCTGCACGCAGGGTGTCAGAACTGGCCGCATTATCTTGGTGGTTCATAGAGATAAGGTGGTTCTTCGTCCGAATCCATCCTTCCTACCAAAAGTGGTTTCAGAATTTCATCTGAATGAAGAAATTGTATTACCTTCCCTGTGTCCTAAGCCCAGTCATCCTCGGGAGTTTGCTTTACACTCCTTGGATGTGGTCCGGGCGATCAGGGTATACTTGAAAACGACAGACTCGTTTCGCAAGACGGATTCACTTTTTGTGATCCCGGATGGACCCAAAAAGGGGTTGCCTGCATCTGCCGCGACTATTTCCAAATGGATCAGACAGACGGTGGTACAGGCTTATTCTATTAAGGGTCGGGAGCCCCCGTTCCCTGTTAAGGCGCACTCCACTCGGGCACTTAGTGCGTCATGGGCCTTTCGCCATCAGGCGTCAGTGGTCCAGGTGTGCAAGGCGGCTACCTGGTCGTCAGTGCATACCTTTACGAAACATAAAGTTGATGTAATGGCATCGTCTGATGCCTCGTTTGGCCGCAAGGTTTTGCAGGCCGCCATTTGAGGAGACCAGTGGTCTACCTCGAGGGTTTTTTTCTGTTGGAATTTTTATTTGAGTCTCATTCTTTGCTTATAATGAGCCTTTAAAACTTCTAGTTGGCACCGGTTGGGCCTTCTAGATTGGATTTTGATTTCTGTCAATCCCACCCCTCATTTGTGGCACTGCTTCTGGATGTCCCAATTGATGTGAATCAAGAAGACTACGCCTGTCAATGAGCGACAGAGAAAATCTGATTTTTGTAAGATCTTACCGTAAAATCCTTTTCTCTTAGCTCATTGACAGACGTAGTACCCGCCCCTCTATCATTGAGTTGGGTTGGGTTAAATTCTCTGTTGCTGCTTTATAACAGAACTGATTCCTTGTAGCAGAGAGAGGGAGGATATACCCTCTGGGACTGCCCCTATGGTGGAGCCAGAACGTTTTTTCTTTCTGCCTAGTCCTACTCCTGCGGAGACAACATAACCCAATTGATGTGAATCAAGAAGACTACGTCTGTCAATGAGCTAAGAGAAAAGGATTTTGCGGTAAGATCTTACAAAAATCCGATTATTCGGTACGAACACGAATAATACAGTCCGTGTTCGCTCAACACTACTCTTTACATCTAGAGGAAAAGAGATTTCATCTCCAAATATGGAAAGTTTTTTTTTCACAGTAAGAGCTGTAAAAATGTGCAATAGACTCCCTCCAGAGGTGGTTCTGGCCAGCTCAGTAGATTGCTTTAAAAAATACCTGGAATGTTTCCTCAGTGTAGATAATATAACTGGGTACTAACATTTAGGTAAAGTTGATCCAGGGAATATCTGATTGCCTCTTGGGGGATCAGGAAGGATTTTTTCCCCCCCGTTGTAGCAAATTGGATCATGCTTTACTGGGTTTTTTTCACCTTCCTCTGGAAGGATTGTGTATATAGGAATTTATGGTTGAGTTTTCTTTACTGTTTTAATTTTTTATTGGTTGAGCCAGATGGACTTGTGTATTAACTATGTACAGTATCTCACAAAAGTGAGTACACCCCTCACATTTTTGTAAATATTTTATTATATCTTTTCATGTGACAACACTGAAAAAAATACACTTTGCTACAATGTAAAGTAGTGAGTGTATAGCTTGTATAACCATGTAAATTTGCTGTTCCCTCAAATAACTCAACACACAGCCATTAATGTCTAAACCGCTGGCAACAAAAGTGAGTACACCCCTAAGTGAAATTGTCCAAATTGGGACCAAAGTGTCAATATTTTGTGTTGCTACCATTATTTTCCAGCACCGCCTTAACCCTCTTGGGCATTGAGTTAACCAGAGCTTCACAGGTTGCCACTTGCGTCCTCTTCCACTCCTCCATGATGTCATCACAGAGCTAGTGGATGTTAGAGACCTTGTGCTTCTCCACCTTCTGTTTGAGGATGCCCCACAAATGCTCAATAGAGTTTAGGTCTGGAGACATGCTTGTCCAATCCATCACCTTTACCCTTAGCTTCTTTAGCAAGGCAGTGGTCATCTTGGAGGTGTGTTTAGGGTTGTAATCATGTTGGAATACTGTCCTGCGGCCCAGTCACCGAAGGGAGGAGATCATGCTCTGCTTCAGTATGTCATAATACATGTCGGCATTCATGATTCCCTCAATGAACTGTAGCTCCCCAGTGCATGCAGCACACATGCAGCCCCAGACCATGACACCACACTGCACTTATGCAGCCCCAGACCATGACACTCTCAACACCATGCTTGACTGTAGGCAAGACACACTTGTCTTTGTACTCTGGTTGCCATCACACATGCATGACACCATCTGAACCAAATATGTTTGTCTTGGTTATATTAGACCACAGGACAGGTTCCAGTAATCCATGTCCTTAGTCTGCTTGTCTTCAGCAAACTGGTTGTGGGCTTTCTTGCGCATCATCGTTAGAAGAGGCTTCCTTCTGGGAACACAGCCATGCAGACCAATTTGATGCAGTGTGCGATATATGGTCTGAGCACTGACAAGCTGACCCCCACCCATTCAACCTTTGCAGCAATGCTGGCAGCACTCATACATCTATTTCCCAAAGACAACCACTGGATATAACGCTCCTATTAACTGTCCTATTAAACCGATGTGTGGTCTTGGCCACCGTGCTGCAGCTCAGTTTCAGGGTCTTGGCAATCTTCTTTTAGCCTAGGCCATCCTTATGTAGAGCAACAATTCTTTTTTTTTTTTTTCAGATTCTCAGAGAGTTCTTTGCCATTAGGTGCCATGTTGAACTTCCAGTGACCAGTATGAGAGAGTGATAACACCAAATTTAACACATCTGCTCCCTATTCACACCTGAGACCTTGTAACACTAATGAGTCACATGACATAGGGGAGGGAAAATTACTAATTGGGCCCAATTTGGACATTTTCACTTAGGGGTGTTCTCACTTTTGTTGCCAGCAGTTTAGACATTAATGGCTGTGTGTTGAGTTATTTTGAGGGAACAGCTAATTTACACTGTTATACAAGCTGTACACTCACTACTTTACATTGTAGCAAAGTGTAATTTCTTCAGTGTTGTCACATGAAAAGATATAATAAACTATTTACAAAAATGTGAGGGGTGTACTCACTTTTGTGAGATACTGTAACTATGTAACTATATGTGTGTTTAGCAAACACACGAACACCCGATGTTCGAGTCGAACGTAATCAAGCCCATCTCTATTAGTAACACTTGAAAGTGTTACTAAACCCAGATCCTGCATTCAGTATATCTGGTCTCCCACAGTACACAGAACATGGAAATGTAATTATTTTAGTAAGTATAAACTGCTAAATACCTTTTCTTATTATAGCAGTATTTAGCAGCCTTGTGACTTGTATCAGTTCCTAGTAAAACTTGTAGGAGAAGTTTTTGTTCTCCTCTGATCCTTTGTCTGGACAGTGCTGATTGGCCCTGTGCTGATCACATGCACTCTCCCAAGAAAAAAATAAAACTCTATAGCAATACACACCAAACTGAGCATGTGCAACCCATCCCCTGGCTCTGTAAATATCAGGGTATTTTTTGGAGACAGTGACATCCTCCTTGAAGACAGGATCAAACATCCTTTATACACAATGCAAAGGATTAACCATTTAGATTCCACAGTGAGTATAACAAGCATGCTTTACTACATATACAGGCTGATTTTACTGTTGTGGGTCTAGTAAAAGTTAAAATGTCACCACCCTTCCTTTCTCAGATGAATACTTACCTCAATCCAACAGTTGCAGCCTGCAGTGTTTGTTGACATACTTCACCAGAAGCCTTTCGGTGTACTAGCCAAACCTGCACAGTAGCTTCTATGGGGTCATCTCCCAGAAGCCCAGAAGTTTATGGGGATCTACTGAGTAGAAGCCATCAGCTTGTAAAAACACCTTCAAAACAGAATACAGCCTTAAAATTGAGTCAAGTATGTATCTGGAGAGGAGAAGGATGGACTAATTCAGGCCAGGGAAAGATGGAAAAGGAACATTTGTTTTGAAGTACTCTCATCTTTTATAGGCATAGCTGTGAAAAATCAAAACTTATAAAACTTACCAATATCAGGTTTCGGTTTCTAATTAATGATCAAATACATTAATAAAAAGACACAATGCAAGGGGAAGCGTGGGAGTTTATTAAACGTCCATGCTCTCGTATAGCAAAAAAAAATATGAGTCACTGTGAAAAATCAAGATAAACTGAAAAAAAATAAATGAAGAACAAAAATGTCAAACAGCGCTCAGGAGCTCAATGTTATGTAAGGTGTGTAAACCATGGGATGTGAGCACATGGATAATTTCAGAGCCAATTGAAAGCACTTCAGTTTATTAATCGCAAGAACTATCTGTCATGGTCTCACCTTCTTGCTGTTCTCCTTCGTTTGACATGTGCTGGCGGCCATCTTGGTTTCTGGGTTTCTTGTAGCCTCCCACCCTGCGGCTCCTCCTTCCCACTGGGAGGAGCTGGATGCCTAGCTCATATATATAGGAGGTCTGTGGCTTCAGTTCCCTGCTTGGTCCTCCTGTGTTCACATGCTACTAAGACTGCTGCTACTTCTGGTTCCTGTTCCTGGCTTCGTCTGACTACCCTGTTGGTTCCTGATCCTGGCTTCGTCTGACTACCCTGTTGGTTCCTGATCCTGGCTTCGTCTGACTACCCTGCTGGTTCCTGACCCCTGGCTTCGCAAAGACTCTGCATCGGTTTCGCCATCCGTTTGGACTTTTGCTTTATAGCTTGTTTTTCAATAAAGCTGTCTTATTTTCACTTATCTGTTGTTGTACGTCTGGTTCATGGTTCCGTGACATTAGGACCAAGCCATGAATTCTGACGGTACAGGGCCATCCTCGCTACCCACGCTGGTTGCCAGACTTGATCAGCAGGATCACCTGTTGGGTCGGTTCGCCGTGGCATTGCAAACCCTGCTTGAACGCACGGTACCACAGGCCACGAATTCTGACGGTACAGGGCCATCCTCACTACCCACGCTGGTTGCCAGACTTGATCAGCAGGATCACCTGTTGGGTCAGTTCGCCGTGGCGTTGCAAACCCTGCTTGAACGCACGGTTCATTTCGCTCCCGTTGCCGATGGGTCGGTTGTTGCTCCTGGGTCCGCTCCTACTGCCGCTCCGGTTGTTGCGCCAGACTCTACCCCGACACCTGTTGTTGCGCCCGCGGTGTTTCGGGGTATGTCCGGTTCTGCCCCCCTTCCACAGCGCTTTGGGGGAGAGCCAACTCAGTGCCGAGGTTTCCTTAACCAGGTGGGCATTTATTTCGAGTTGCTGCCACATGCCTTTCCTACTGAGAGATCAAAGGTGGGCTTCTTAATCTCGCTGCTCTCGGACAAGGCCTTGGCCTGGGCCAGCCCTTTATGGGAGAACAACAATCCGGTGGTTGCCGAGTTTTCCGGTTTTGTTGCTTCTCTTCGGAAGGTATTCGATGTGCCGGCTCGTGCTGCCTCTGCTGCGAAGCTCCTTATGTCCATCAGACAGGGTTCACGATCCGTAGCTGAATACGCCATTGAGTTTCGTACCCTGGCAGCAGAGGTGGGCTGGAATAATGAGGCTCTGGTCGCTGCTTTCTCTCATGGTCTCTCGGATGCCTTGAAGGATGAGGTTGCAGCTAAGGACCTACCAGTGGAGCTCGAGTCTCTTATTTCTTTCCTGATTTTGATTGACACCAGACTCAGGGAGAGACCTTCCTTTAAGGAGAGTCTGCGGAGGCCTCCTAACAGATTGGCGCCTACCTTTATTGTCCCACTCGTGCCTCCCTCTCCTCCCACGCCTCCTGGGGATGACTTGTCTGGGGGTGAACCCATGCAGCTGGGGTTTGCTCGCCTGTCCGAGGGGGAGAGGGTACTCCGGAGACGCGAGGGCCGATGCATGTACTGTGGTCTCGGTGGGCATTTTCGGTTGGCATGTCCGAACCGTCCAGGGAGACGCTCGCACCTGAGATCCTGTCGGGGGCAGATCTTGGGTGGAGTCTCCTCGTCCCCGGTTTCCCGTGTTGACAAACCACTGATCACTGTTGTCCTTTCCTGGGTCGGGGGCTCGGTGACGACCCAGGCGTTGGTGGACTCTGGTGCTGGTGGTTTGTTCATTGATAGTGTGTTCGCTGCCGCCAATTCCATTCCTCTGCAGGCTCGAGGTTCTCCTCTGGCTCTTGAGGCGATAGACGGCAGACCCCTTCTGCCGCCACACGTGACTCATGAGACCCTTCCAGTGGGGTTAGCCATTGGTGCCGTCCACAGAGAGTCGGTCTGCTTCCAGGTTATTTCGTCTCCACACTACTCGGTGGTCTTGGGGTACCCCTGGCTCCAGAAGCATAATCCGATTTTCGATTGGAGATCGGCCGAGATCCTCTCGTGGTCACCGCAGTGTGGGACTAGTTGCATCCATGGGCCTGTCAAGTTGCTGTGTACTTCCTCGGACTCTCTGTTGCCCCCTGAATACGAGGAGTACCGGGATGTATTCGATAAGGTGCGCGCGGTTGCCCTACCTCCGCACCGCCCATACGATTGTGCCATCGAGTTACAATCTGGTGCCGTTCCTCCTCGTGGCAAAGTCTATCCACTGTCGGTAGCGGAGAATGAGGCCATGGAGGAGTACGTGAGGGAGGCGCTTTCACGTGGACACATTCGCAAATCCTCGTCCCCAGCAGGGGCTGGATTTTTCTTTGTGAAAAAGAAGGGCGGTGAGTTGAGGCCTTGCATCGATTACAGGGGTCTCAATCGCATCACGATCAAGAACGCTTACCCGATACCCTTGATTTCCGAGCTGTTCGATCGCCTTAAAGGGGCCACGGTCTTTACCAAACTCGACCTGAGGGCGGCATATAACCTCGTAAGGATCAAGGCGGGCGATGAGTGGAAGACCGCGTTTAACACCAGGACCGGTCATTATGAATCCTTGGTTGTGCCCTTTGGGCTGTGCAATGCGCCCGCAGTCTTTCAGGAATTCATCAACGATGTTTTCCGTGACCTGTTGCAGCAGTGTGTGGTGGTCTACCTGGATGACATCTTGGTATATTCTGAGTCCATGGAGACCCACATTCTGGATGTCAAACGAGTGTTGCAACGGTTACGAGAGAACAAGCTGTTCGGTAAGCTTGAGAAATGCGAATTTCACCGATCCCAGGTAACCTTCTTAGGTTACATCATTTCCGCTGAGGGGTTCTCCATGGATCCTGAGAAGGTTTCGGCTGTCTTACAGTGGCCCCAGCCCAGTGGTCTTCGCTCCCTGCAGCGCTTTTTGGGCTTCGCCAATTATTATCGGAAGTTCATCAGGGACTTTTCCATGCTAGCCAAGCCTCTCACGGATCTGACCAGGAAGGGCAGTAATTCCCAGGTCTGGCCGCCCGAGGCCATCCGAGCTTTTGAGGCTCTAAAGTCCGCCTTTGTGTCGGCTCCGATTCTGTCGCATCCCAACCCTGGGTTGCCCTTTGTCCTCGAGGTGGACGCGTCTGAGACGGGAGTAGGCGCCCTTCTGTCTCAGCGTAGAACACCAGAGGGTCCTCTGCTTCCTTGTGGGTTTTACTCCCGGAAACTGTCTTCCGCGGAGTGCAACTACCAGATTGGTGACAGGGAGTTATTGGCCATCGTGCAGGCTCTTAAAGAATGGAGGCACTTGCTCGAGGGTTCGGTGGTTCCGGTCCTCATCCTGACGGACCACAAGAATCTGACCTACCTCTCTGAGGCCAAGAGATTGACACCACGTCAGGCCAGATGGGCTCTGTTCTTGTCACGTTTTAATTACGTGGTCTCCTACCTACCCGGTTCCAAGAACATCAGGGCTGATGCCTTATCACGGCAGTACTCCGACCTGTCCAGGGAGGAGTCGATTCCGACTTCGGTCATACCTCCGAATCAGATCCTGGCTGCCATTCGCACCAGCCTGACCTCTCCCCTGGGTGAGCAGATTTTGGCGGCTCAATCTGGTGCTCCCTCTGGGAGACCCAACGGCAGATGTTTTGTGCCTGAGGAGTTGCGCACTCGGTTGTTGCGAACCTACCATAACTCCAAGACCGCGGGGCATCCTGGAAAGAATCAGCTGTCCTGGGCTGTTTCAGGTCTGTTCTGGTGGCCTTCCCTACGTTCCGACATCGCCGCATATGTAGCAGCATGCTCCGTTTGTGCCCAGAGTAAGTCCCCTCGGCACCTTCCGTTGGGCCTTCTGCAACCCTTAGCCACCGGGGAGCGCCCATGGTCACACCTGGGGATGGATTTCATTGTGGACCTCCCTGCATCCCGAGGCCATACGGTCATTCTCATGATTGTGGATCGGTTTTCCAAAATGTGTCACTGTGTTCCTCTCAAGAAGTTACCCTCTGCACAGGAGTTGGCCACGATTTTTGCCAGGGAGGTCTTCCGGTTGCACGGTTTGCCCAAGGAGATTGTGTCGGATCGGGGGAGTCAGTTTGTGTCCAGGTTCTGGCGCGCCTTTTGCTCCCAGTTGGGGATTCATCTCTCCTTCTCCTCGGCCTACCACCCTCAGTCCAATGGGGCCGCAGAACGATCCAATCAGGCCTTGGAGCAATTCCTTCGTTGCTATGTCTCCGATCACCAAGACAATTGGGTTGACCTCCTGCCTTGGGCTGAGTTTGCCAGGAACACGGCGGTGAACTCTTCCTCTGGGACGTCTCCCTTCATGGCCAACTATGGGTTCCAACCTGCCGTGTTACCGGAGGTATTCTCTCCCCAGGATATTCCGGCTGTGGAGGATCACCTTTCCGTCCTACGTGCTTCTTGGGTACAGATCCAGAAGTCCCTTGAGGTCTCTGCGCAGCGCCAGAGACTCCAGGCTGATCGCAGACGAGCGCCTGCTCCTTCCTACCAGGCCGGAGACCGTGTATGGTTGTCCACCCGCAACCTCAACCTTCGAGTGCCCACTCCCAAGCTGGCGCCTCGCTTTGTTGGTCCCTTCCGAGTGCTTCGCAGGGTAAACCCGGTAGCCTATGCCCTTGCGCTTCCTCCTGGCATGCGGATCTCCAACGTGTTTCATGTCTCCCTGTTGAAGCCTCTGGTGTGTAATCGTTTCACTTCCTCGGTTCCTCGGCCTCGTCCGGTCCGAGTGGGCAATCGTGAGGAGTATGAGGTGAGCAATATCCTGGACTCACGCCTGGTCCGCGGTCGGGTGCAGTTTTTGGTTCATTGGCGTGGTTATGGTCCAGAGGAGCGTTCCTGGGTTCCCTCCGCAGATGTCCATGCTCCTGCCTTGCTCCGAGCCTTCCACGCACGCTTCCCTCAGAAACCGTTCTTTACTCCGCGGAGGAGGGGCCCTTGAGGGGGAGGTACTGTCATGGTCTCACCTTCTTGCTGTTCTCCTTCGTTTGACATGTGCTGGCGGCCATCTTGGTTTCTGGGTTTCTTGTAGCCTCCCACCCTGCGGCTCCTCCTTCCCACTGGGAGGAGCTGGATGCCTAGCTCATATATATAGGAGGTCTGTGGCTTCAGTTCCCTGCTTGGTCCTCCTGTGTTCACATGCTACTAAGACTGCTGCTACTTCTGGTTCCTGTTCCTGGCTTCGTCTGACTACCCTGTTGGTTCCTGATCCTGGCTTCGTCTGACTACCCTGTTGGTTCCTGATCCTGGCTTCGTCTGACTACCCTGCTGGTTCCTGACCCCTGGCTTCGCAAAGACTCTGCATCGGTTTCGCCATCCGTTTGGACTTTTGCTTTATAGCTTGTTTTTCAATAAAGCTGTCTTATTTTCACTTATCTGTTGTTGTACGTCTGGTTCATGGTTCCGTGACACTATCATGCTATTTCCACGGGCACTGGTGGGTCGCTGTATCCGAGTCAGCAAAGGTCATAAACTGGGGAGGCACAAACCACCATATCTACGGAAATGGAATGGGCTACTATAGTTTACCAAGCTGGACCTCGCCGGCGCATGCTGATGATGTCACCAGGGTGGCCAGGTGGAAATATGTCACCCGGAAGAAGCCTCGTAGGACCAGCATGGAGCGCACGCGTTCCTGTTGCTGTAACAATGCATTTTGCAAGCATGCGCTTTGTCAGGTCACGGGAGAGCCAGCAAACAAGGATTTTAGGCCCTATGTGGGGGCAGGGAGTGGGCAGAGCTAAAGGGAAGACAGAAAAGAGATCGACCACCACAGGACACCTCTTCCCCCCCTCCCCACGCCTTTTTCTTCCTTTCTCTCAGCGCCTGGAACCCAGTGTTGTTTTATGTGAAAAAAATAAATACATCAGGGGGGAGTAAGTGTAAAAATTACTTATGGACAGGGGTTTTTTCTCAGAAAATAGGTGAAGGAACTCCTTCCTTCCAAGTCACCCCTTGACTCTGCCCCCTACCCACTTCCAAGCACTGTTCCTTGGTTCAATCTCCTTCCCACTTTCCAGTACCAACCCTTTAGAACCAAGCATTATTTTGCAGTGCTAAATATTTTGTATGGAATTTGTTAATGATAGCAAGAAAGGCAGTACTTTCGACCCCCAGCAACAATAGACACCCCAGTGACAATAGATCCAACCAAGCAACAATGGACTCCTAACAGTGTATTGACCCTTCAGTGCCAGCAATATTGGTCCCCTCCCTCAACAGTAGAACCCTCCCAGAAGCGATTGATCCCCTACATAAGACCCACCCCCAGCAACAATAGATCCCCTCCAGCAACAGTAGATTCCACAGCAGCCAGCATCAATAGATCCTCCAGCAGTCAGAAAAAAAGACACCTCCCTCAAAAGTAGATCTTTCCGAGCAATGATTAACCCTCCTGGCAACAACTGACACCCCCAAGCAACATAAGACCCACCCACCGCAACAATAGATCCACCACGATCAACAGAAGACCTCCCCAGCAACAATAGACCCCCTTCCTCTGCAAAAATAGATCCCCTCCAGGAATAACAGATTCCCCAGAAGCCAGATCCTCCAGCACACCCTAGCACCCCTTGCCATTTTGCCATTACATACATTCAGTTCTGTAGGTGCCAGAACCATGTTCAACACATTCCTGCTGAAAAAAAGCTCCGCTAATGGATTATAGTAAAAACATTTTTTAATGCTGCGAAAGGTAGCTTCCTGCATTTGTTTCTGGTAGTGCTACCTTGTGTCATTTCACCTTCATCAAAAAGTATATCATCACCTTCCTAGTATGCTGCAAGCCATCAAAAAGAAAATATACTTTATTCTTCTTTATTTTCGGCTTCCCTGCTGTTGCTACCTTGGTGCCTCTGCTTGATGGTAAAATGTGTTTTTACCTTCACTTTCTTACATGACTAATATTTGCAGTACAAGTAAATTTACAATATAGAAATTCCCTTAGAAAAAATGTTTCTCCTACATTTTCATTTGTGCATCTTCTAAATTCAGATTAAGAAGAGGTGGTAGGTATGTGAAGTGTCAATTGGAGTATTTGTCTGCTTTTCTACAATAATCTAAGAGAAACCTTCGAAGAGGACAATTGGGAAAATTCACAGATCTAACTCAGAACTCTCTTTAAAGTCAAAACAGAAGGAGTGAATTGTCAGCAGAAAGGATTTAAGAAGTTTGTATCTAATGGGAACTTAAAGTGGAGTTCCACTCATATTTGCAACTTGCTTTTACTAACATGCCCACCCACAGTGCAGCTCTAAATGGATATTCATTTTTTTTAAATTATGTCTAAATAACATTATTTTAAATAAGTCAGCAGCACTTCCGATCCCAGCCGCCTAGGCAATGTAGTTATCAGGCAATTCCCTTGGACTCCTGGGATATCGGCGTCATCAATCCCAGAAGTCCAAGGGAATCCCCTGATTCTCTTTTGATTGACAGGTTGCCATAACAAAGGTGCGAAAACTTCCGCTGCATCTGCCATGGCCATGGCAACCTGCAATCAGAAAACTGTTGTGCGCAGTGTCATCACTGCGCAGGCGCGAGATCGGGAGGTGCATGCTGGGTAGTCAGCTGCACCTAATCCCGGAAATAGACACAAGCGGGCCTCCGATGCCCAGAACAGCGATGGCCCCTGCCTCCTTCAGGTCATTTTTTACAGATTAAAAAAAAATTACACATAGTTACATTTGCAACAGTATCCAGATAGTACAATCTGTGCCAATCATGGGGGTGCTTTTAGAAAAAAATTGATTAAGGTGACTGGAGCTCCGCTTTAAAGTGGACCTAGAAACAAATAGATTTTAATATTTTTGGCATGCATGCTAAAGAATATGTAAGTGTAACACTGTGGGTAAAACTACCTATTGAGATCTGCTTTTTCTCCAGGAGGACATGCTATCATTACTCAGCCATTACCCAGAGCCACTAGTTATTTCTTGTAGAGATACCTTGAGATAAGCCTGTTCCTAATGTATAAATATGTAAAAAATTCCTCAGCCTTACGCCTAAACTGTGAATTAATCTCCGCGTTCCAGGGAGAACCAGCACACCGGCTGGTAAAAAGTTAAAACCAATATAGCAGCTACTTAAACAAATATACAGTATATTTGATAATAGAATGATCAAAGAATAATAGTAGCGCTTGAAACAATGTTTAAAAGTCTCTAAAAATAAACCATAAAGAATCCCCCAAGATGCCAGTCTGGTTAGTGTCAAACTCCTCCCAGCATATGGAAAATAGTCCTGCAAGGTTATTCAATGTTGGTAAATCAGAACATCCGTCCCCTGAGACTCCAAAGCTCCAACAATTCACAAACCGCAAATCATTTGTGTAGTACAACAGGGTCACCACTATTCCACCACCAAGTGCAGGGGGACAATAGGAAATGGCCACTCACCAGATCATGTTGCTCACTTACTCTCATAAGTGAGCACACCTCGCATATAATAAATGCCCACGTGAGTAGAGATCAGCAAGGGTTAAATCCAAGATTGGTTCAGTGGTTCTCTTCCTCTCATGCTCCCATGTGCGTGGAAAACATAAAAAACATTCCCCACTAGTGAAATATGTCTGATAAAATTTTATTCAAAAAATAACAGCACAGCATACATCACACTCACTTGTAAAGAAAATAGTAAAAGCTTATCTGTATAATGGCAGGTTCGGATCCTCCACTGCTACTACGATGTGGCTCCACGCCAGATCGGGTAGTCCCGGAAGTCCTCCGCTGTCGTGGTCCGCGATTGGGTGCGTCGTCTGGCCACGCCCCGACGCGTTTCGTCACTTCCTGACTTCAACTGGGGGAGCGGCCAGACAGGCGCTCCCGATCTATTTATGCTTCGCCTCACGGCGTCGCACCCAATGGTGAAGCAATCAGGTCACCCAGAAGGACAACTCGCCTCATGATACCGGAAATTGAATGCAGACTGGGAACTTCCTGTCGGGCGATGCTATAACACCTCCTCTGCAGACACCAATACAAATGAGTCTGATCCTATTTGTAAACCCCGCCCCGGGCCATCCCAAATAGGCGTGCAGTCTAATCCTGTGATCTGCTGCTTCCATCACCTCGAGTACCGTCGAAAGTCACTTAAACAAGTGAATAACCATCCGCTGGTATCTCGGCGCACTCTCAATAGTATACAATGCTGTAGGTTGCAATAAGCCCTGAAACAACAACTATGGCAAGTTAATGCGGACCAATAAAGTATAGAATCTCATGAGTATAATATACTGTAGCAAAGAAAATATTGCTAAAAATTAGCACATTGCTCAAAATTAAAAATCAGATATCAAATCCAATAAAATGTATAAAATCAAATATCACTATCAAATAATTGAAATACATTCAATATGGTATAGGTCTAAAAAATCTTGGATACAGAATAGGGATGATGGTATATATCTCCTCAAAAGTTACAGTCGAAAATAAACTAAGAGTCACTGATGAAACAATTGAGGTCAAGTTCGATGTTCAATCCCACCGGCGCGAGGGATTGGGTCAGGTAAATCCATTTAGTTTCGCACTTAGAGAGTTCCCTGACCCAATTAGCCCCTCGCCACGGTGGTGTGACTCGTTCAATGCCCCAGAATATCAGTTCACTGGGGTCCTGGTGGTGATGTTGTCGAAAGTGGGCTGACACATTGTGCTCCCGTTTGCCATTGATAATGTTGGTGATATGTTCACCAACACGAATTTTCAAAGTTCTTTTGGTTCTCCCTATGTACACCAGCTTACATGGGCACATAAGCCCTTAAACGACATGAGTGGTGTCACATGTAATAAAGGATTTTATTTTGAATGTTTTATCAATGGCTGGGACAGAAAAAGATGTACGTCTTCTCAAATTATTAGGTGTAAGAGAACATGCTCTGCACCTCCCACATGTAAATGAGCCTTTCAGGTCTGGGAAAAAGGCGGTATTAGGTGGATCAATCACCTTTCTCACCACACGATGCCCAAAATTGGGGGCTCTACGATAAATGAAAGAGGGGTTATTGGGTAGGGCCGGGCCTAGGGTCCTGTCCATTTGCAGTATCGGCCAATGTTGTTTAAATATAGCTTCTACCTTTCTATAGTCATTAGAGAAGTCAGAGAGGAAACTCCATTGTTTGGGGTCATTTTCTGGTGCCCCAACTCTGACTCTCTGACTCAGAGGCCTAGGTGCCTCCAGAATGTTGGTAATCTCCCTGTCCAGCACAGACTCCTCGTATCCCTTGGCCACAAATCTCTCCTTTAAGATTCCCACCTGATCCAAATAGTCATTTGTAGATGTGCAATTCCGCCTAACGCGTAAGAATTGCCCCCTAGGAATTTTCTTAAGCCAGTTGGGGTGGTGGCCACTTTGTATGGCGAGGTAGCTGTTTCTATCTGTGGTTTTGAAGAATACTTTAGTAGAAAGGACATTGCCCTCCCTCTTTATTGTAACATCTAAAAAGTGAATTTCACTCTGACTGTAGTTAAATTCAAGTCTGATGTTATTCTGGTTGTTGTTCAAGTGCTGCATGAAGGCCATAAGATTTTGCTCCGATCCCTCCCAGATAAAGACAATATCATCTATGAACCGACGATAGTATCTTAGCTCAGGTCTAATGATGTTAAACACAAATTTGTCCTCCCACTCTGCCATAAAAATGTTGGCCAGACTGGGAGCAAATTTGGCGCCCATTGCCACGCCAGTTCTCTGGCTGTAAAAATTGCTGTCATGCCAGAAATAATTATGGCCCAGGCAAAAATCCAGGGCTCTTCCAATAAAGACCTTTTGTTCCCATGGCAGGTCATCTCTTTTGCTCATAGCCCAATTGAGGGCCAACAGAGCATCGTCATGTTGGATGATGGTGTAGAGGGACGACACGTCAGCCGTCACTAAGAAGGCCGGCGAGTCGTCCCTCAGCAACACATCATCCAATGACAAGAGCAGGTCAGCTGTATCTTTAAGGAATGCCTTAGTTCTTATCACGCTGGTTTGTAAGAACTTATCCAGGTACTGGCCTAGTCTGGCATTCACTGACCCTATCCCGTTGACAATGGGCCGAGGAGGTGAATTTTCTGGGTTTTTGTGAATTTTCGGTAATGTGTACAAAATTGGGATACGGCAAGCACTGGGGAGTAAGAAGTTCCTCTCCTTTTTAGTTAGAACTCCCTCCTTAAAACCCAAGCCAACTAGGATTTCTAGATCCTTCACAAAGTTGGCAGTGGGGTCACCTGGTAATCTGGCATAAGTGAGTGTCATGGTCTTACCTTGTTGCTGTTCTCCTTCGTTTGACATGTGCTGGCGGCCATCTTGGTTTCTGGGTTTCTTGTAGCCTCCCACCCTGCGGCTCCTCCTTCCCACTGGGAGGAGCTGGATGCCTAGCTCATATATATAGGAGGTCTGTGGCTTCAGTTCCTTGCTTGGTCCTCCTGTGTTCACATGCTTCTAAGACTGCTGCTGCTTCTGGTTCCTGATCCTGGCTTCGTCTGACTGCCCTGCTGGTTCCTGATCCTGGCTTCGTCTGACTACCCTGCTGGTTCCTGATCCTGGCTTCGTCTGACTACCCTGCTGGTTCCTGATCCCGGCTTCGTCTGACTACCCTCCTGGTTCCTGACCTCTGGCTTCGCAAGGACTCTGCTTCGGTTTCGCCATCTGTTTGGACTTTTGCTTTACAGCTTGATTTTCAATAAAGCCTTCTTATTTTCACTTATCTGTTGTTGTACGTTTGGTTCATGGTTCCGTGACAGTGAGGTCATCTTCCAACATCACCTGTATTTGGTTGTGATAAAAAGACTCGTTCATAATCACAACACTCCCTCCCTTATCCGCAGGGCGGATGATGATCTCCTTCCTAGCCTCCAGTGATTCAAGGCCTTCTTGTATGTGCCTATATTTCTTTTCTATCTCATAACCAGGTTGTAAAGCCTGGAGATCACGTATCACTAGATTCTTAAACACATCCAGGCACTGATTACTCTGGGGTGGTGGGTTAAACAATGATTTATTGCGTAACCCACTATTGACTACTGCCCCGTCCCTAGAATTACTACCGGACATAATGGGATTATTCAGGAAATGTTTTTTAATATTCAACTTCCTCATGTATTTGTGTGTGTCCACAAATACATTAAATTTGTTAATGGCCCTTTTCGGGGCACATGTCAATCCCTGGTCTAGGATGTGCAGTTCATTTTTATTTAGGCTTACATCACTTATATTAAAGATCCCCTCATTCACCAGTCCCTTCTTCGTTTTTTTGTGTTGTATCCTTCGCCCGGCCCGTACTCCTCGGTATTTTCTCTGTGGGATTGGCGATCGGATTGCTGGTTCCGATTGTACGGTCGGTGTCTGCCTCTCCCTCTTCCCCGTCCTAAAAAAGGCTGATGGGGCTGGTTTTGGGGAGTTCTGGGTCCTGGGATAACATCACCATCATTCGGCCTATCAGCCAAAGCCGAAAAGTGGTTATGAGTAGGTACACCCGTTGGTTGAAAATTCCCTCGGTTTACACCCCTCTTACTCCTATTGTTTTTGTTATTTCTATGGTCTTTATTGGCTCCCTTAATCGGAGGTCCTGTCCACTCCGTGATTGTCCTCATAATGGGGCAGGGCATAAGCACCTTTGGTCTAACAACTGGGGCCGCAGATTGAGGACCAGATGGATGTTCAGGTAGTGGTTCGCTGCCCCCCCCACTGGCACCAGCCTCCATGGGAGACTCCACCTCAGGGTCTGCAACCACAGTGGAGGTGGGTAGGGTGGCCTGCCAACAAAAAACCTGGCCATTCCTGAAATCCTGTAAATCTCGTGTGTATTTCTTGACCTTCTTCAAATGGGTTTCCTTATCAACCTTGTCCAGTTTCGTTTTCATGATACTGTTAAATTCCCTAATCTCTGGAATATCCCCTTTAGCTTCAATTTTCGTCTGTAACTCCAAGATTTTTTTATT
This sequence comes from Pelophylax lessonae, assembly GCF_965119305.1. Taxonomy (NCBI): domain Eukaryota; kingdom Metazoa; phylum Chordata; class Amphibia; order Anura; family Ranidae; genus Pelophylax; species Pelophylax lessonae. Next base: position 207,435,716 of record NC_138776.1, on the reverse strand, counting down.
TAAAATTTCCATTTTATGTTTTTTCCTTCTCAATACCAAGGCTTGTAATTCTAAACCTGCTTGATGGAAAAACCTATACCACTCTGAGGTAGACAACTCATCGTGTAGGCCATCCTGTGGTGTCATATCCCACCGGAGACCCCTACTCACGATTCCCTCCGAAATATAGGACTCTAGTGTGGTAATGTCCCACCAGGCCCTCCCCTGCTTTTCAAGGGTGAAGGACAGGGTTTTGAGGGTAGCATTTATATCCTCATCCACTGGTGTGACATGTTTGATGGTAAAGATGTTCTTAAGATCAAGTTGCCTAGTAATAAGGAACTTGATAGCTTCCATGGCAGCAGAGTGATGAAGGTGCACAAATATGTAAAAAATTCCTCAGCCTTACGCCTAAACTGTGAATTAATCTCCGCGCTCCAGGGAGCACCAGCACACCGGCTGGTAAAAAGTTAAAACCAATATAGCAGCTACTTAAACAAATATACAGTATATTTGATAATAGAATGAACAAAGAATAATAGTAGCGCTTGAAACAATGTTTAAATGTTTCTAAAAATAAACCATAAAGAATCCCCCAAGATGCCAGTCTGGTTAGTGTCAAACTCCTCCCAGCATATGGAAAATAGTCCTGCAAGGTTATTCAATGTTGGTAAATCAGAACATCCGTCCCCTATTTTCCATATGCTGGGAGGAGTTTGACACTAACCAGACTGGCATCTTGGGGGATTCTTTATGGTTTATTTTTAGAGACTTTTAAACATTGTTTCAAGCGCTACTATTATTCTATGTTTGTTCCTAATGTATGTATTGCTATATATATATATGTCCTAAGTTGGAAGTTTATATAGTATAGAGCAGGGGTAGGCAACCGAGGTGGAGAACTGCCTGAACAACATGGGAGAAGTCAAAGATCACCTGGCACAGTGTCGCCCCCCACACCTGATTCAAACCTCTAATTTCTGTGCTACTAGGTTGCAATTGCAAGCATTGGACAGCAATCATAGGTTTAAATCAGGTAGTGAGGCAACCTATCACCTCTTCACCACCTGTCAAACACACTTGAATCGCTTCTCAGAGGAGCAGCAATTCCTGTTGCATTTGCATATGAGCCCTTAGTTGCATTCAGCAGTGGCTCATCTAGGGCTTGTTCACATAAAGTTTAGGGTGGTAAAAACCTTGTGATTGAGTCATGGTTTTACCTACCCCAATCTATACCGAGGCAGCAACCAAAGGTGTTCACATGCTGCAGCAGGAGTTAAACCCTCTGTTGCTTTTGGTGGATGCTACCACCTGCCAGTTGTGACCCATTCAAGTAAATTGGGCCACTCTGCAAGTGCCCCACAACAATATGCTTTTGCAGGGTCCAAGGGGTTAAAGCGGGTGATGAAAAAGCAACACAATGCTGCCTGCTTTAACCCCATTTTTGCTGTACTGCACAAGGTTGTAGGGCACTTGCAGAGCGACCTCATTCACTTGAATGGGTCATGCTTGGCAGGTGCTACACTCACTAACCATGACAGGACATAAAATTCCGGCTGTGACATGTGAACACCCCTGGCCACTGCAGCTTAATGGGGTGCGGTTGGGACGAGGGTGGTAAAAAATGTCTTCACTATGGGGTTTTACCACCCCAAGACTGAAAAATGTAAATGAATCCTTACTGTTTGAAGCGCCCCCATAAGGCTGCTTTCACACTGATGCACTGCGGTTTGCGGTTTACGCGGGTGAAGTGCATCTGCTACTTTCCTGAGTTAGCTGCGCTTTGCCATAGACATCTATTATATCATGCAGGTGTGGTGCAAAAGGTGCAGCAAAACACCTGCATTCATGAAAGCAGCCCTATACAATTATGCCCAGTGTATTGCTTCACCCTGACCTGATGATCTCTTCTTTCCTGCTGCTGGCACCACTCTGGAGACCACTAGACAGGATGAGAGGTGGAGTGCAGTTGGTATAACTCCGCATAGGACAGGAGTCAGCACTACAGAGGAGGCATCGGGTAATGCGGTTCTTGGTCGTCCCTACTACAGCTCCAACTGTACAAGTACTCATTCTGCATTGCACTCTATTTGATGCTCTGGGATGGTGGGTCAGCAAGCCCAGACCACGATCTACCAGTCTCCTAGCTGGGATCTACTGGTAGATTGCGATCAATAGGTTGCTGATCCCGGGTTTAGAGGGACTACACTTTGTACTGATATGGCGTTACAAATACTTGAACATGTATGCATTTTTAACCATCAAGTTATAAGATGTTTATTAGGTATTTTGCACTGATCATTTGGATTGACTGCAGAAGAAATTTGGTATTCTTCTGAGTTTTGCCTTTCTTATATGCACATCCTTTTGTCTGCTTATAAACAAATCCATGTGACTACCATTTTGTTTTCTGGCTTGGAGATGATACAATTATGTACCCTCTAATGCTCATGCAACTTTTGACAAAGGTCTGACACAGATCACTTGATCCATTTTTTTATAAAAAATCCTGGATGAAGAGGTTTGCAGAGGTACCCTTGATAGAGCTGGTATTTTGTGTCAGTTGTAGGTCCAGTATACAAATCCTTCTTTCTGCAAGAAAAATGTTATTAGACACTGTAGCAGGGTGCTGGTAAAACAGCTCCAAATGGCTGGGGAAGTCTTTGATGGGATCTAAGTTCCGCCACGGTTTCTTCGATTTTTCAATCTAAGGTAAAATCAGCAAAGACGTTTTGGTAAAGAGTGCTAGTTCTTTACCCTTTATTAGTAAAGTCTGCTCCGGGGCTGGTTTTACTGGGAATCTGATTGTGCTCTGGGTGGGGCAGATTTCCAATTCCGTGGACCACAGTTTGATAATCTCTGGATAGTCCTTGATGACGGCAGCTGGACCTGGATCTCAGTGAGGTGGTGGATGTCTCCATTAGAGGAAGCAAATGGGAGCATGGCTTCTGATCCCTGAAAACTTGGATCCCAATGTTTTGTTCCAGAAAGGACACTTACCTTTGAACAAGGACCTTAAAGGACTACAAACACAGTAAGGCTTAGCTGAGCGAAAGTTTACTTTTGTTTGTTTGGCCAGGAGCCAGTTTCTTTTGTTATGAACTTGAGTGTGGATTAAACATGACATTTTTTTGCTAAAGAAACCGTGAGCGTGTCCCTGCCTTAAGTCTGATCCCCTACAGACACCAATATGTTATGTAATCAATGTTCAATAACCTTTTCCATGAACAACATTAAGACTTGTACCCTGGCACTTTCCTATCAGCATCCATAAATACCATTGACACAAATCCCCCATTGTGCCGCTGACTCTACAAACATCTTCATGCACTCATCAAGTTTCTATAGACCATGAGCATCTGGAAGCATTGAGAGTGACCACCCAAGATTCTGAGTGGACAGTCATATTCTCCACAAGCACCTAAAAAAGTTGTGCCATACTACTTCCTTATGGTCACCCGTAGCCTCAACAATGCAAAATAACATTGAACCCAACTTTATTGGGATTTAATAACCTTATTGCTCTATAAAAGCTCTCTTTTCACCCCCTCCTTTGTTTTCCCTCTTTTTCTATGCATATTTCTCAAGGTCCACTGAAACATTTGAAATTCCTGGCACACACCAGCGCAGAAGTTGATCTTGTAGCTTGCTACAAGGTTATGATATTGAAAAAACCTTCCAGCATTGGTCTCACCAGCCCCCTCTAAATACTTACCTGGCTCCTCTTTCTATCCAGCGCTGTGCCCAACAGCAGCATTGCCCACATACGCTACCATTGGCTCCTGCTGCTGTCAATCAAATCATGTGAGGAGGAAGTGAGGGGTGGGGCTGAGCTGTGCTGTGTATGTCCATAGACACACACAGTCTGGCTTGGGAATGAGTCTATGTGTCTGCACTAAAAGCAAATGTTTGCCATTGGGGCAGACACAGAGGAGGAGGAGCAAGCAACATTAGTGAGGGACTGCAGAAGAGGAGGTTCAAAACCAATGAATAGAGCAGGTAAGTATAATATGTTTATTATGTTTAACCACTTCTGGACCAGGCCTTTTTCTGTCACTTGTTTACAAGTTAAAATCATTTTTTTTGCTAGAAAATTACTTAGAACCCCAAAACTTTATATATTTCTTTTTAGCAGAGATCCAAGAGAATAAAATGGAGTTCATTGCAATTTTTTTATTGTACCGTATTTGCGCAGCTGTCTTACAAATGTAATTTTTTTGGAAAAAAAAAATCACTTTTTTTAGTTAAAATAAGAAAAAAGAAAAGTTAGCCCATTTTTTTCTTGATAATGTGAAAGATATTGTTATACCGAGTAAATAGATGTCCAACATGTCATGCTTCAAAATTGCGCACGCTCGTGAAACATTGGTACCTAAAAGTCCCCATAGGCAACAATTTAAAAATGTCTACAGGTTACCAGTTTAGAGTTACAGAGGAGTTCTAGGGCTAAAATTATTGCACTCGCTCTAACGATCGCGTCGCTACCTCACATGTGTGGTTTGAACACCTTTTACATATGTGGGCGCGACTTGCGTATGCGTTCTCCTCTGCACGCAAGCTAACGGGGACAGGGCACTTTCATTTTTTTTCCTAGTTGGTATATCTTTTATTTATTTTTTTCACACTTTAAAAAATAAATAAATAAATGTTTGATCACCTTAAGGGCTCTTTCATACGGGCGGTCTGATATGATCTGCCTGTCAGTTTTTTAGGCGGATCTGATCGGATGCCCCATTCAGCCCTATGGAGCAGCGGATGTCAGTGGTGACATGTCCGCTGCCATCCGCATCCGATCCTGTCCGTGAAATCCGGACGGATGGAAACCCTATTTTCCATCCGTCCTGGGGATCGGATGGGATCGGATAAGAGCGGACAGGCGATCCGCTCTCATCCGATCCCCCATAGAGAGCAGCGGGGGCTGTGACACCTCCCTCTCCGCACTGCAAGCGGAGATGGAGCTGTCATCCGCCGGCCCAGCGGGGATCGCGGATCGATCCCCGCTGAGCAGCACGGATCCGCCTACGGAGGCGGACCGTGTGAAAGAGCCCTTATTCTTATTACAAGGAATGTAATAGAAATAAGCATGACAGGACCTCTTTAATGTGAGATCTGGTGTAAAAAAGACCTCAGATCTCACATCTAGACTAAGCCCCCTTTCACATATACGGTCCGTTCAGTTCATCAGTTCAGTCACGTCAAAATTTATCAGTTTTCCATCCGTTTTCCATCCATTTTTCGTCCATTTTTCATCCGTTTTTCGTCAGTTGTCATGCGTTTTTTGTCAGTTGTCATCTGTTTTTCGTCCGTTTTTCGTCCATTTTTCATCCGTTTTTCATCCGTTGTCATCCGTTTTTCATCCGATCCGTCTTTTTGACGGATGAAAAATAGGGCATTCATCCTTTCAAAAAAATGGACATTGACGGAAGCGGATGAAAACTGATGTTAACTGATGATCATCCATTGTCATCTGTTTTTATATAGAGATACATTGATGTCCATTTTTCATCCGTCAACGAATGGATAAAAAACGGACAAATGGACACCATGTGTGAAAGGGGCCTAAAAAAGAAAAAAAAAAAAGTCATTTTTTTTCATGATAAAATAAGCTTTTTAAATCCATTGCTAGGAAGCGACGTATGACATCGCTCTAGTCCTCCAAGACCATAGAGTCAAGTGGGACCATCTTGCCCTCACTCGACTTCCTGCCTGAGGGGACAGCAGACCGGATTGTTTTCCCCCGCTACCGGCGGAAACGACCGGGAAGTGGCGGGAGGGGGGCACCTCTCCCGCCGCCCATAAGGGTGATCCCACAGTGAATCTGCCACTGGGACCACCCTTATATTAAAGCAGACCGCCGCAGTTTAAAAAAATACTGGGGTTATGACAGCTATCTGCTGCCATAACCCCATGATTTAACGTCAAAAGTACCGACGTAAAACTGAGGTGGGCGGTCCGTAAGTGGTTAAAAAAAAAAAAAGCTGAGAATTTACAATCTCTAACTTTAGGATTGCGGGTAAATCAATGCAAATCATTTCTTTTTGCCCCTGAAGCCAACTTTTCATCCAGAGCTGTTAATTTATAGCACAGATACAGCCTAAAAGTATAAAGCCATTTATTTTAAACTGTGTACAGCTGTTTCAGGTTTGTTGGTCATAATCACTGGCGTGTTTCTCACCAATAAAACTAATTGAGTAAATGAGTGCTAATGTGACATGAATTGTACATGGATTTGGACAGCTTGAATATTTATTATATTTGTTTTCATACACTTTAAAAAAAAAAAAAAAGATCCCTGAACACTAAATACGTTTGTGAATATTTTACATTAGTTTCATACTGGTAATACAAAAACTCATTTTTTTTTTTTAAATAGAAGTCATTGCAAAATAAAAGAGCTGAAATCCGCAAACACCGTGACAATGGCAACACTTATTACCATGATTCCAGAACTGATTAAAAACAAGTCCAGATCTGTCTAGACTTCTTGAGCACTGTATCTGTGTTATTAGACTCCCTGCCATTCACATAAGATTGGGATGTCAGGTGACAGAATTTTAAAACAGCAAAGCACAGCGTGAAGATGATAACCTTTGTTTAGTGCATGCAGAGACTTGGTTTCCTAAAAAAAGAAATATATATTTATATACAGTCACTGACATTTAAGACAAAGAAAAAATAAAGTAAAACTGCACTCCTGGTATCAGTTCTTGTTTGTGAGACAGTTGGGAAAAATACCAAGGGGGTCTATTACAGTAAATCTAGGCATAGTCACCTTTTTGAATTCATTTGCATTGATAGCATTTGATTGAAGCAATGAATGAATGAAAGTTTGGGTACTTGGTGACTCTTTGGTGAATCTAGTACGGTTCTCTTTTGACAATTCCTGCGAATTTACTAGATTTGTTGGTCCAAAGCGGGGATTAGTAATATGGGGATTTTTGTTGTGAATGTAACATTCACAACCTTAAAAACATGACTCATGATGTGGGTGAATGATACTTCACTTAACAGCACCACATCTCTGGAAATGGAAAACTTGCAAATGGAGGAATTTGTGGGACTTTTAATGGTTCTGGGTAACCCCACTTTAATGGGGAAAAAAATAGAAAACAAAGAAAAAATAATATAGCGTGTACAAGTGCGACATAAATCATATTGTAATTTATTACAAGTAAAGATAATATTTAGCGGAAATCTGTAAGAGCCGGTTCACACTGAGGCGACACGACTTCGGGGGGCGACCTGTGACGTCGCGTGCACCGTGACTTGCAGGGACTTCACATAATGGAAGTCTATGCAAGTCGCTCCGAGGTCGCCCCAAAGTAGTACAGGACCCTTTTTCTAAGTCGGAGCAACTTTTGTCGCTCCTATTAGAACGGGTCCTGTACTACTCAATGTATATAAAAAGATAATCAGCGCAAACCAAACCAATAATAAATATGCAATCAAGTGTACTAGGCAGCAAGCAATCAGTGCCAAACACAAAAACACCTGTAAACTCAATATATCAAATATTGCTGCGCCAAGTGAGCGTAAATAAATGAAGATAATTCAAATCAATCAGTGACAGTAATAATATACATGTGAATATATATAGATAAACATATATAAATCCAGTGCAAAAAAAAGTCCAAATCAGATAGTATATCAAATCAGTATAGTCCCAAAATCATAATTTGTGCCCAAACGTGATAAATTTCTTCATCCAAATATAAGTGATTAATGGTGCTTGCATGCTCCACTCAAAAAGTGCTCCACGTGACTGGTGACACACTAGCAGCTCACCTCAAGGATAGGCTCCTAAGAGCCAAAACACGCATATAATTGATATATCCCAGCAGCCTGGTCCTCCTAACACAATCTCCTGTTCATCTCTCCAGACATACCAGCATCGATATAGGGGACAAAAACAAGAGATCTAGTGCTCTCTGCTTGAAATGGGTTTTATTTAGGCAAAAGATAGGAAGTGCACTTGCATTTGTTGGCACTCATAGCAGTGCGGACTAACATCACATCAGAAAACAGTCTCTACCAATGTTCTTCCGGGTATCGGCGTGATGACGCATAGGCTCCTCCCCCGTACGCGTTACGTATTTAACTTCGTCAGCGGGGTGGAGCCAAAACGTCTTTCCCAGGCTTATATAGCACTAGTGATGCCGCAGCCCTTCCCTACTCAGGGCGGAAAATACCATGTACCGCAGCGCCATTACTAGATTCTGCCAGCATTCTTTATACTGCGCAATCCCGCACCCCCCGGGGCGGAAGGAATGTAAATACGGCGCCGTGTCTGGACCCAGCCTACATTTATAACCATTTAGATGCCGGTGCAGACCAATACATTGCAGTATTCGTAAAACGGCTCACATAGACCAACCGATCTGCAAGCCAATAAATGCATGGATGAAATTGCTTTCATTAGGAGCCTATGGACATCACGCTCCCAGAAGAACACCTATCATTATTATGGCAGACATATATATATAAAATAGTAAATTACAGTATTATGAATATAAATAGCCCTCTTAAACCCTTGACTAAAAGCATTTAACCCATAATAATATTTAAAATCAGCAATTAAATAAATTTAATACCATAGGTTTAAAAACACACATAATCCCCTCACATTACTAAATTCATCCTAATAAGTACATAAATACCACCCAATCTCATCCCATTTAATAAATACTAAGTGAATATAATGCTTCATTATTAAAATTAAAGATAAACATTTTTTTAGTAAAAAGGATAAAATTTATCAAAAAGACAGATAAAGGAATTTACTTATCACTTATAAAACAATTCAGGTCGAATTCAATGTTCAAACCTCTGGGGGCCAATACCTTTGCCTCGTAAATCCAATAGGATTCACGTTTACTTAATTGTCTGATAAAATTGCCCCCCCTCCAGTGTCTGGTTACCCATTCAATCCCCCAAAATTTGAGGGATCTTGGGTCCCTATTGTGTACTATTCGAAAGTGCTTGGATACATTATGTTCGATGGAGCCTTTTTTGATGTTTTTAACGTGTTCTCCTACCCTTACACTTAGACTCCTGGAGGTCCGACCTATATATTGCAGACCACATCCGCATTCCAGCATGTAGACCACTCCCGTGGTCCCACATGTGATGAGGTCTTTTATAGGGTATAATTTGCTAGTGCTGTTTGATCTATATTTCTTCTTCTTTTTTTGGTTAGAAATTGCATGTCTACATGCAGGACATTTCCCACAGGCATGAAACCCAGTGACAAATGAAAACAATCCCACCTTCTTCTGTATGGGTGGATCTATAGCACCTGGGGCAATCAGATCTTTCAATATAGGTGCCCTTTTGTAAACAAATCTCGGTGTATCCGGTAATACTGGCCCTAATACCCTATCTTTCTTCAGGATATTCCAATGTCTCTTCACGATTTTTTCTATCTGTTTATACTGTACATTGTAGTCGAGAATAATCCTGAATTCATTATTCATTCGCTTTTCTCTTCTTTGTACTCCATTTACTCCTATTAGGGCATCCCTATCCATTTGCTGGACTTGAGATCTAGCCATCTGGATGTCTTCTGCTTTATAGCCTTTATCTTGAAATCTCATACCCAGCATTTCCGATTGGACTTCAAAATCCGACTCCTTGGTACAATTTCTTCGCAACCTGACAAATTGTCCCTTGGGTATATGGCAGAGCCACAACTTGTGATGGCAACTGTCCATTGGAAGATAAGAGTTTCCGTCTGTCGGTTTAAAATGATTCCTAGTAAAAAGCTTTCCTTGGTGTTTAAAAATTTCTAAATCTAAAAACACGGTGCTTTCATCGCTGATGTTCCAGACAATTTTTAGCTTACCATAAGAGACCCTGTGATTTGGCTTTGTGACCCTTTTTAGGGTTGAATGTGTGAGGTGAGAGGTAGTTTTTGTCTTTGGTGGATGGGTTGAGTTTCACCATACACAGCTGCATGATATTTGAAATCACTCCTTTCCACAAGAGGCCGTATCGTTTACATTACCTTTTGGACTTTTACATGTGATATTTATATTTACACTATATAATTTTTTTATATTGTTTTGAAAATGCGCTGCATTGTTATGTTCCAAATTGTAATTTATTGTTATTAAAATGTACCTTTCCTTTTCAATCTGCAACGGATGTAATTTTCTGAAAATGCAATGTAATATGGCTACTTGGAGTTGTTCTGTACACAAAATGTGTACTGACCACACACACAAACATAATTTCGTGCTTGTGTGATTGACTGGCTCACCAATTTTCCGAGAAGTCTGCTTACTATGATAAAAGTCAGATTTTGCGCATCCCTTGCAACAAAAAGTCATATTTGGTGATCTACTCCCAATAGGAACATGTCTAAAGGGATGCAGGCCCAACAGATTTCCTCATTAGTGCTCTGCAGCTTCACAGCTGAATGATAATTATGAAACCACTCCCATTAGACCCACTCAGCTTAGGGGCACAGTGGAACAATCGGTGTTAGGAATCTGCAACAAAGGTTGTTATAATCCTTGTAATGTACAGAGATCACCCGGAGGGGAATGTTTTTTTCTCAACAAAAGTGGAGTTACGCTTTAATGTAAACAGCAATTAATTATAATAAAAAGTTAATTATTTATTAATTCACAAATTTTAAAACATTTCATAGTAAAATCATACACAATCTGTAAATAATCTTGTTGTAGTTATTTCCATAGTGGTATAGCAGTGTACATTCTCAATGTGTTTTGCCCTTGAGGGCTTCTCCAGGGGAAATGATAACCACTAATAATATGGAAGCCTGTACTCTGTCATGTATTAACTGCTTGCTGATCGTCCACCACAGATATACTGAGGTCGGCTAGCTTGGCTGCGTGAATCGACGTATGGGTACGTCGGTTCACGGGAGCGGTCCTGGGAGTGAGCACGCCCTCCCCCACTAGGCAGTGGGGATGCCGATCCATGGGACCAGCGGGACAGATTGCCGCCGGGCACCCACAATCGCTCCCTGCTGAGCGAGAAGGACGGTCTGCTGTTGTAAACAAAGCAGACCGTTTTTCTCTCTGAAATTATCACAGAGTGCCTGTGATCCTTTGCCTAGTTTATAGATGCAATAACTTTTATGCAAACTAATCAAAATACGCATATTGCGATTTTTTTTCTTTCCAAAAATATGTAGCAGAATACAAATTGGCCTAAAGTGATGAAAACCTTTTTGATTTTTAATTTTTTTTTTTTTGGGGGGGGGGAGGGGATGTTGCCATATTTTCCGGCCTATAAGACGACCCTCCTACTTTTCAAATTAAACATAGGTTTTGGGCTATACTCGCCGTATAAGACTACCCCCCTTGCAAGGCAGAGCAAGGCAACACCATGTACTATATACGTCGTGTATAAAAATCCCAAAGGTGATTAAGTGTAATCTATGAAAGCGCTGGCTGTCTGTGCCCCTATTCATCTGCAAGGTACCATAAATATATTCTCTTGTAAATCTCCAAGGTATTGTAAGTACCTTATATACAAAATCCCAAAGGTAATTAAGTGTACCATAATCTATGAATGCCCTGGCTGTCTGTGTCCTCTTCACCTGCATGTATTCTCATATAAATCTCCATGATATTGTAAATACTAACTTAAGTATTACCAGTAGATGTGTCATCTTTCAAGGCGCTGGCTGTGCTGGAATCCTGTACCGGTTTGTACCGTAGCTTCAGCTACGTAGTATACCGCACTGAGCCAATCACTGTGAGCGATGTATTCTATTATTGAATGCTAAGCCTGCTCGGATTGGCGGTGTCAGAGAGGCGGGATTATGTTACTCTCTCTGACTACATAGCCGAAGCTACGGTACAGTATACCGGTACAGGATTCTTGCACAGCCACCAGGAGAAGATTATATATCTACCGGTAATACTTTTACTTACAATACCTTGGAGAGTTATAAGAGAAGACATTTACGGTACTTAGGATACCTAGATTACACTCAATTACTATACTCGGCGTATAAGAATCTTCTGTACCATGCCCCTAGCATTGCATCTCCTGTACTATGCCCACAGCACTGCCTCTCCTGTACCAAGCCCACAACCCAGCATTATGCCTGCAGCCCTGCATCTCCTACACCATCCCCCTAGCCCCTGCACCTCCTGCACCTTCCCCCAGCCTCTGCACCATGCCCGCAGCCCCTGCATCTCCTGCACCATGCCCGCAGCCCCTGCATCTCCTTTACCATGCCTGCAGCCCCTGCATCTCCTGCACCATGCCTGCAGCCCCTGCATCTCCTGTACCATACCTGCAGCCCCTGAACCATATCTGCAGCCCCTGCACCATATCTGCGGCCCCTGCACCATGCCCGCAGCCCCTGCACCATGCCTGCAACCCCTGCATCTCCTGCACCATGTCTGCGGCCCTTGCATCTTCTGGATTATGCCAGCAGCCCCTGCATTTTCTGCACCATGCCCGCAACCCTTGCATCATGCCCGCAGCCTCTGCATCTCCTGCACCATGCCCGCAGTCCCTGCATCAATTTGTAACAATAAAAATACATCCTGCATATCAGATATTTACATTACGATTCATAACAGTAGCAAAATTACAGTTATGAAGTAGCAACGAAAATAATTTTATGGTTGGGGGTCACCACAACATGAGGAACTGTATTAAAGGGTCACGGCATTAGGAAGGTTGAGAACCACTGTTCTAGGGAGTATGTTAATGGTTAAGATAAAGTTATTGTTGGTTGTAAAATTTTTAAAGAAAATGTGTTTAGGAAAAAACAAAGGCTGCCATAGGACTTCTGAAGTTTCCTTACTACTAACTGAGTCACTAACCTGAAACGGTATGCAGGTCAAAAGTTCTGAATGTAGAGTCTGAATGCTTGCTTTAGGTCAAATTCTTAAATTACTATATACAGCAAGACAAATATTGTTTTCAGGAGATGAATAATGTCAAACCAAATGTTAAAGTCAATAAAGCTTAACTTTCAAAGTTAGATTTGGGAATAATGTTAGATGGGGTGTTCAGGTAAGTATCCCTAGGTATCTTATTAAGGGTTCATTTTTAGTATTACATACATAGTTACATAGTTTGTGAGGCTGAAAAAAGACATCAGTCCATCCAGTTCAACCTATGATGCGCGTGCGTGTTTGCTGTTTACCATACATTGTATACCCCTGTATGTTGTGGTCTTTAAGGTGCCCATCTAATAGTTTTTTGAAACTATCAATGATCCCTGCTGATACGACTGCCTGTGGAAGCGAATTCCACATTCTTACTGCTCTGACAGTGAAGAACCCCTTACGTATTTTAAGGTTAAACCGTTTTTCAGGTTAAACCGTTTTTCCTCTAGTTTTAGTGGCCACTTGTCTTATTGTATTTCCTTTCTCTAAAAAGTTTGTTCCTTATGCTAGGGTCGCCAGTACAGTATTTGTACATTGATATCATATCCCCCCTCAATCGTCTCTTCTCCAGAGAGAATAAGTTCAGTTCTTGTAGTCTTTCCTCATAGCCGATGCCCTCCATTCCCCTAATTATTTTTGTTGCCCTTCTCTGGACTCTCTTATTTCTGGAGTGAATCCACTTTTTTATACATGCCAGTATTCTGTTGGCTTTGCTTGCAGTGGCTTGGCATTGCATGCCACTGCCAAGCCCCAGATCCTTTTTCATCTTAGACTCACCCAGAGGTTTCCCCCCTAGTGAGTAGCTTGCTTTCGTGTTTCTGACGCCCAAGTGCATTACTTTACATTTTCAACATTAAGCCTCATCTGCCATGCAGTTGCCCACCCCATTATTTTGTTCAGGTCTGCTTGTAAGGTTTCCACATAGAAGATATTGGCATGCTTAGTTTAGTATCATCCGCAAATACTGAGATTGTACTAGATATCCCCTCCTCTAGATCATTTATGAATAAATTAAACAGGATTGGTCCCAGGACAGAACCTTGGGGGACCTCACTTTCCACACCCGCCCAATCCGAGTACTCCCCATTAATCGCCACCCTCTGGACTCTCCCTCGGGTCCGCCGGTCACACGCGCGGGCTTCCTAGTAAACGAGCGGGGGCGGGAGCGCGCCTCCGGCGGCGCGCGCTCGCCCCCTATTGGCTCCCAGGCTAGTGACGTAAAGGTACGTCACTTTGCCTGGGAGGGTCTGACCGCCGCCGTATATAGTCGGGCGGCGGTCGGCAAGTGGTTAAAGAATGGGCTGGACATGCATTGATGTTCCCTTTAAAATGAATGGCATTACAATTCATTAACTAATGCATGGTGCACCACTATGTCTTGCAGTAACATGGGTGTTTTATTATGCATTAATACATTGGGGGTAGTGTGAATGAGTCCTAAAATTGCATTATGGTGGGTAGGATAGGTGATAAGGAAAAAATAAATAAAAATGGGTTAAACGCCATCTTTAGGCAAAACTTTTCTTGTTTTTGTAGGAGCAACTTGCTTTGTTTGGTACTCTGTTTTCTGCCATGACTCCACTCTGTCTCCACTGACACATCTGGATATCCACTTGCCGACCACCTAACTTTAAAAATACATAATTTGCTTGGCTTTAAATACTGGGGATATGGCTGCAGCTAGATGGCATAACCCTTATATTTTCTTTTCACTCAGATGCCAGACTTAAAAGTGATCCCCGCAAGAGGGGATCACGTTTAGAAGCGACGGGAGGGGTGCTTCCCCTCCAGCTGCTTCCCAGGCTTACGTTACCAAACGCTGAGCCTGGGAAACCATTCGGCAGCTTCGGTGGCTTGCCATAGAGATATGCAAAGGCAAGATGGCCGCCGTTTATCTCTATGCCCTTGGAAAACCGGAGCGACATGATGTCACTTCCGATTCTCAGGTCATGTAAACATTCTTTAAGCAAAAGATTAAACAATTTTTTTTTATCTTTTATTTTTAAAGGTATAGGAGATAATAGCGGTCTTATTGACCCCAGATCCTTCCCTAAAGTGGACCAGTCATCCTCTATTCCTATTGCAAAGCATGTTTAACCACTTACGGAACATCCACCATGTATTTACATCGGTACTTTGACGGTAAATACTGGGGTTATGGCAGCAGATAGCTGCCATAACCCTGATATTTTTTTAAACTACGGGCGGACTGCTTTAACATAAGGGTGGACCTAGCAGTGGATTTACTGTAGGATCACCTTTATGGGTGGCAGGAGAGGTACCCCCCCTCCCGCCGCTAACCGGTCATTTTCCCCGCTTAAGGGACCCGTCAGTAGTGGGGAAAACGTTCCGGACCACTGTCCCCTCATGCAGGAAGTCGAGTCAGGGCAAGATGGCCCTCACTTGACTCTATGGCCTCGGAGGACCGGAGCGACGTCATACGTCGCTTCCTAGCAACGGATTTAAAGAGCCCATTTTTTCCATCATGAAAAAATTACTTTTTTTTTTTTTTTTTGCGTAGATGTGAGACCTGAGGTCTTTTTGACACCAGATCTCACATTAAAGAGGTCCTGTCATGCTTATTTCTATTACAAGGGATGTTTACATTCCTTGTAATAGGAATAAAAGTGATCATTTTTTTTTTTTTTTTAAAGGACAATGTAAAAACCAAAAATAAAAGATAAAATAAATAGGAAAAAAATTAAAGCGTCCCGTCACCGTTATTTCGCGTGCAGAAGCGAACGCATATGCAAGTCGCGCCCACATATGTAAATGGTGTTCAAACCACGCATGTGAGGTATCGGCATGCAAATTTTTGAGTTACCCTAAACTGGTAACCTGTAGAAATGTTTAAAATGTTGCCTATGGGGCTTTTTAAGTACCAATGCTTGTCGCCATTCCAAGAGCGTGCACAATTTTGAAGCGTGACATCTTGGGTATCTAATTACTCAACATAACATTATCTTTTACATTATAGAAACAAATTGTGTATTTTATAAAAAAAAAAAAAAGCGTCTGTAAGACCGCTGCGCAAATACGGTGTGATAAAAAATCTTGCAATGATCTCCATTTTATTCTCTAGGGTAATTTTCTAGCAAACAAAAACTGATTTTAACTTGTAAACAAGAAGTGTCTGAAAATATGCCCAGTCCAGAAGTAGTTAATTTCTTGCAATAGCAATAAAAGTGATTTAAAAAAAAAAGGAAAAAAATAAAAAATGTTGAAAAAAATAAATAATAAAAAATGAAAGCACCCCCGTCACCATGTGCTCGCGAATGGTGGTAAAGGCATACATAGGTTACATCCACATATGTAAACGGTGTTTAAACCACACTTGTGAGGTATTGTTGCGAACATCAGAGCGAGAGCAATAATTCTAGCACTCTTCTGTAACTCTAAAGTGGTAACCTGTAAACATTTTTAAAAAGACCCCTAAGGAGATTGTAGTTTGGTGCCATTCCATGAGCATGCTCAAATTTAAAGCATAACATGTTGGGTATCTATTTACTTGGCCAAAACATGAGTATATTACAACAGCAGTAACATTGTACAGGAAATGGGCCATGAACAACTTGAGAATTAATAAAATGAATGTATTGTTGAAGGTCAAGCAAATGCAATGCAAAGAACAAACAAACAGGACAATATAATACATTAGATTACCTGACTGGGGATTGCGGGTTGGCCCCGTAGTGGAGCGGATCTCTTTATATGCCGATGACACTCTGTTATACTTGAATGACACCACTGATTCTCTGGTGGCGGCCTTGAGTATAATTGATCGCCATGGTGGATACTCTGGGGTGAGGATCAACTGGTCCAAATCGAGCCTACTCCCTATTGATGCTGCGACGGTTCCTCCCTCCCCCCCTGTGGCCCCGCTGGAATGGGTCTCTCATTTCCGCTATTTAGGGGTCGTCGTAAAACTGGATCTCTCCTGTTACCTAGCGGATAATCTGGAGCCGGTGTTTCGGCAGCTGGTCGCTAAGTGTCAGGTTTGGCGGACGCTCCCCCTGACCCCTGTGGGATGCATCAACTTATTGAAAATGACCTTTCTCCCCAAGTTTTTGTACGTTTTTAGAAATACCCCCGTGCCCATACCGGCGTCTTTTTTTCGTCGCCTGGACAGTGTGGTCTCTTCCTTCGTCTGGGCGGGGTCGGTTCCGCGTATCTCTCGACGGAAACTAGAGTTGCCCTTATCCTCCGGGGGTCTGGCCCTGCCCTGCTTTCGGAAATACTACTGGGCTGCGGTGCTGGTCTCCGTTCGTTGGTGGTTCGCCCAATCCAGGTCCAATGTGGCGGTCAATCTCGAAGCGGCAATTCTGGGCTCCTATGCGGCGCTGACTAACCTGGTGTACAGGGGGGCTGGGGCTGCCCCTCGGGTGACGCTCCCTATGCGGACGGTGGTGCGAGTGTGGGACCAAATGTTGGGAGCCACGGGGGAGGCTGGCACGATATCGCCCTACACTCCTCTGTGGGGTAATCCCAGGTTGCCTCATTTTCGCTCCATTCCCGATCCGGCAGTGTGGGCGCGGTATGGAGTGACCATGATACAACACATAATGCCCTCGGGTTCCCTGCTGACCTTCCAGGCCCTGCGAGACAAATTCCATCTCCCGTCCCGGATGCTGTTTCGGTTTCTACAACTTAGGCATGCGGCCCAGGCTCAATTCCCGACATCTCCTACACTTGCCCCCCACGTGGTGGAGAGGTTTTTGACCACGCGTAATGCTGATAAACTGCTGTCCTCTATCTATTTTAGACTTACTTGTGGCTGGCTGGCTCATGACCCCCATCTGCTCCGACAGTGGCGGCAAGATGTCCCCACATTGTTGGAGGATGATTGGGATCACTGTCATCCTCATTATATCCCCACGGTAATCTCGGCCAGAGATAGATTTATCCAACTGAAGTTCTTGCACAGGGCATACTACACCCCACAACGTTTGGCTAGGATATACAGCGCCCACTCTGACTTATGCACCAAATGCCAGCAGGCGGTAGGCACATTTCTCCATGTTACGTGGGAATGCCAGCTCCTTCAGGATTATTGGAAGGGCGTTGTCCGGGAGCTCAGCGCGGTGCTGCAGGTGCCGGTGCCCTTGGACCCTAGGGTCCTCCTTTTGGGGATGGGGGAGCTGGTTACCCAGGCGAAGTATTCTAACCTTCTACTGTTCTTCCTCTGCTTCTATGCCCGAAAGGCGCTGCTGCTGAAATGGAAGGGGGCTGACCCCCCCACGGTTGCACAATGGAGGGCACTGGTGGATGCGGCTCTGCCCCTCTATAAGCTGACCTATATGGGACGTCAATGCCCTCAAAAATTTGGGAAGATATGGGATGTTTGGATTGCAGCTAGACCACTGTAGACCCAACCCTGGTATGCTGCTGTTCCTTCCGGGGCCCTGGTGGCATGGTTGTTACCATGTGGTTCTGGGACGTGGGGGGGTGCGGGGGCGTTTTTTGCGTCCCGGCTCCCCCGCGGCTCGACCCCCTGGAGCTCCCCCCGACTCCTCCCCCTTCCAGGGGACCCGGGGTCTTGGGGGACTGTGCATTGTTGAGGCCCTGAGGTTCATACTGTCTCTTTAGATGTCGGCCAGTGTGTTTCTCTGTTTCATCAATATGTTTGTTATTTATGTGCATTTGCTCTCTTTGAATTGTATGTTATCATTTTTGCTCATGGTGTATCTATACCTTGTTGGCACTGTTAATTTATAACTTGTTTTAAATTAATAAAACGTTTCTGTTAAAAAAAAAAGGTTACCTGAATGGCAAGTTAGCCTCACCTACAGCCATTGACGCAATAAGTCCATTATACTAGTTCACATAGTGTGAGAAAGAATATCATCAACCATGAAATCATGAATGGTTTAAAGGAAACCTCACTGCAATTATTAGCAACAGATACTCACACAATGTTCCTGCATGCACTTTATGCATACAGCCTCAATAGCGGGTGAGTGTATGTGCTAAGGGGTACCCCTGGTGGTGTTTTAAGTACCTGGTGCCAAATTGTCAGTGTTGGCTGGCCCTTCTGTAGGTGTTGCTCATGTAGCTGTCCCTTTAAGACTGCCCCTTATGTAGCAGCCCATCAGCCATCGCTTGTGTACAGTCTCAGTCTCTTCTCTAATGTGGTGGCACACGGCGATAGGTCTCCCCAGGTCAGTTTTCAATACACAGCAACTCTCTGTGGCTCAATCTCTTGCTTGAATCCTCACAACCCTGTCCTCTGTGGAGGAAAGCACAGCACAGGTCCGTTCACACTGGTTTCCCTACAGTGTCTCAAAATACTTCTGCACTCATGTGGTGGGTCTGGGGATGTATAGTACAGATAACTCCTTTCTACGCCAACAGCCTTGCTGCCCTCCTTAGGACAATGGGTAACCTTAAAACCATAAAATAACAGCAAGAGAAGGGCTCACTGATTTAGCACATTACTAAAAGAAATGTTATTCTAAATAAAAATGACAATTGTTGTGCTCACACACAAACATTGTATACATTGCACATTACAGCAAAAACAGATGCAAACAGTTGAATCATCACTTTGATTCTGAGGAAGAGGGTCCTCCCTTGAAATGCGTTAGCTATTCTAAACACCTCCTGGTCTTCCGGCATTACCGGTTCTTCACATCTGACCTGAGGATGACCGTTTTTATCTGTTTTTGCTGTGATATGCTAATATACAATTTTTGTATGTGAGTACAACCATTGTCATTTTTATTTAGAATAAAATTTATTTTGGTAATGTGCTAGGTCATGCGCCATTCTCTTGCTATTATTCCCCACAGTGTCTGCCTATGCAGACCCCAGCAACAAGTCTGCACTGTTTCGTTCCCCATGCCGGTCTGTCTGAGCTCTGTTAATCTTGCCTGGGAAAATTCTGTATTTCTCCTCCTCTGTATGTATGGAATGGGGGGCCTGTGGTTCTGCAGCCATGAGCCTCCACTCAATTGTATTTAGCAGTGCCCCTTTAAGCATGACAAATCCAAGGATCCTTAGTGGCTGCTCCACACTTGCCCATGATTGGTTGCTAGAAAGGGAGGAGGAGTGAGGAATCCACAGAGAGTTTCTCTGTCAGCGGCTTCTGGCACATAGCAATCAGTGGGGGGATATCTCACAGCTCACACACAGCTTCAATCCCAATGCAGCTGCCTGAAGGGGAAGTAGTGCAGTGTTGTGGAAATGAATGGGTTTTGGAATGTAGAAATTCTCTAGGTGTGCTGAAGACTTCACTGCGCTGAAAAGCACACTAGTGGATATTAATATGCGCCAAGCGCCATTAATCCCTTGTACTGCAAAGTACAATGTACAGCTCTTTTGTTTAAGGTTATCCCAGTGCGCTCGGTGACCAGGAAAGAAACAGACGTTCGCTGTGTCAATTCAATGTCAACTGAAGTATATCTGCTTTTTACAGCAGATCTCAGGTTTATTTATAGCCTGAGAACAAAAGGGGGTTAAGGTGAGTGGCTTCAAGACCACCAATCACAGACATGTATACATTAAAAATACGATAGGAATTGGAGTGCATGTTCATGAATGAGCGTACCCGCGTGCCTGAGTTTCCTGCCGTTGGGTGCACAAGTGACCATGTACTACTACTACAATGAAACCTACGTGTAGAACAAAATGCCCGCCAAACGCTATGCAATGGAACTAGCGTGTATCTCATGAACATTGTCCCGTTAATACGTGTGCATGCACTTCTATCATACCCTGTTAGAGTGGATCCTATATAATATAGTTCATAAAGAACCATATTTGATAGTGATCATGCTATTGTTCCAGTGAATGAGACTTACATGTAACTATATCTTCAAAAGACAATAGCAGCAGTATTTCAATCATATGGATCGAATATGACAGAAAGGTGCCAGCCATTAATCCTGGTAAAGGGCAGATATTATCAAGATGATGAGAGTTCCATATCACAAACATATCTCCGTCAGTGAATACCGGGGCCCCGGTTGGCTGATATACATTTGTGCGGTGGAGCTCTCCCCCCCCTGCACTGCCATAGATCCGAACCAGCACCGCCAATGGGGATGATCAGGCTACAAGTAGCGTGCTGTCTCCTGTAATTTTGGAAACCTTCCATTAAATGGTCTTTCCTCAATGCCAGTTAAAACAATATTCGCTGTGCATAGCGATTACTGGTAAACTGGGAGACATAATGGCAATTTAACTAAAAATACATCCTAAAGAAATGTCCACATTAATATTAATACAATTTCCACAACATGCAGGCATGACATTTCATAGCTGGGAGAGTGCAGGCACAGCCTGTGCTCCTTCAGCTGGCTCTGTCTATGATCTCAGCCTTGGGAAGGAAAGAGGGTGCGCTGGGGATCACACAAGCCAGCTGGCATCCGGTTACATTTGCTAGTTTATGTCTCCATTAGTACTATTTGTACTAGTGACCATTGCCAATGAAAACGAACCTGAAGGGAATTTCAGGATGTTAGCCAAAAAAGAGTTTTGGCTATACATACACTTTAATTCCTAAGGTTGGGGAGAAAGGGTTAACTGTAAGGGTGACGGCAAAGTATGGAGCTGATGCAGTGTTTCTCAACTCCGGTCCTCAGGGCACACTAACAGGCCAGATTTTAAGTATTACCTTGTGGAGATGCAGACTAGAATACTGCAATCACCTGTGATGTATTTCAGTTTTTTTGCAAACCTGGCCTGTTAGTGTGCCCTGAGGACCGGAGTTGATGGGTACTCCCATATATTCTGCACTGGGATCCTGCTGCTAAAATGAAAAAATTAGCATCCCCAAGAGTCCTTTACAGTGTCTCCTCCAGTACAGATGTTATGAAAATTAATAAAACTATATATATGCAATATTACATATTTTTGAAAAAAATCACAGTTTTCAAAACTAGCTCTTAGTTTTTCATTATTATTCGGTGTTCATGCTTTAGAAATGGCTTATTACTGACTAATATGATAATTTGACAGGATTCCAAGGTAAAGCTTCATGTAGAAAGATGTCCCACATGTGTGTTGAAATCTGTGCATGGCCTTCAGTGATTCATAGAGCAGTGTGAAACTGCACAAGTAAAAATCCATCTCTGAAAACTGCTTTTTCCAGGTTCATGGGATAACACTGCCTTCTGCTAAGTAGTTTAAATGCTGCACAGTAATGTTCATGAATGATAGAATAAAGAGAGGTGAGAAAATCGTACTGACAAAGTATGTCAGAAGCTGTAGCTTTGTGTAGGCTGTACCATGCTGTAGCAGGAAAGTGATAACTATGTTTTAGAATGCAGCTATCGTTCCCTATTAGTTTATTTGTCCTTTGGCAGAAAAAACAGTTCACATACAGTATATGTATTGGCATTGTGTATTTAGCTGTTTACCTAAAGCTGCCCTTTAAACCCTATACTAGCATTTTAGGTAATTTTCACATGAAGAAATAAAAAGCTAGCTGCTGTAATCTTGCCTCCATTTATATATGATGAGCTGGATGCTAGCAGAGTTGGGAGTGAGAACATGTCACCAGACTTGTTTAACCCTTACCTGAAACCTTACCAACCCATCCAACAACCCATCCAATTTAAAAGGGCGATGAAAGGCAAAACATTTGTGTGTGTGTGTGTGTGTATCCTCTATATACAGGTGCATCTAATAAAATTAGAATATCATTAAAAAGTTAATTTATTTCAGTAATTCAATTAAAAGAGTGAAACATATATGTTATATACATAGATTAGTTACACACAGAGTGATATATTTCAAGCATTTCTTTCTTTTAATTTTGATGATTATGCCTTAAAGCTAGTGCAAACCCAAAATTCTGTATCTTAGAGAATTAGAATGTTACATAAGACAAAAAAAAAATAAAAGGGGGTTTTAATACAGACATGTTAGCTTACTGAAAAGTATGTCCATGTACACTATAGTATGCACACAATACTTGGTCAGGGCTCCTTTTGCATGAATTACTGCATCAATGCGGCATGGCATGGAGGCAATAAGCCTGTGGCACTGCTGAGGTGTTATGGAAGCCCAGGTTGCTTTGACAGTGGCTTTCAGCTCGTCTGCATTAGTGGGTCTAATGTCTCTTATCTTCCTCTTGACAATACCCCACAGATTCTCAATAGGGTTTAGGTCAGACAAGTTTGCTGGCCAATCAAGCACAGTGATGCCATGATCATTATACTAGGTATTGGTACTTTTGGAAGTGTGGGCAGGTGTCAAGTCCTGCTGGAGGGAAGCATGAAGTGCTCTAGAATTTCCTTACAGAGGGCTGCACTGAATTTGGACTTGATAAAACTCAGTGGACCAACATCAGCAGATGACATGGCTCCCAAAATCATCACTGACTGTGGAAAATGTTGCATTTCATTTGGAAATTACAGTCCCAGAGTCCGGGAAAAGAGTGGAGAGGCACAGAATCTAAGTTGTATGAGGTCCAGTGTGCAGTTTTCACAGTCAGTGATGATTTGGGGGCATTTCATCTGCTGATGTTGAAAATATTCATAGAACCGATGCATCTCGTTGCAGCTTTGAATGATTCAGCATCGATGCTGAGAATGGCTGCATCGATTGCATGGATGACGTCATCCCAGCTCCCCCTGCCTCTCCCGTGACAGCCCTGCCAGCACACTCTAAAGTTAAAACAAATCAGTGTCAGTCATTCTGTTTCATAGATTCCTTTCTACAGTGTGCAAGGGTTAATGTAAACCAATAAGCACACACAAAAACTACCTGCGCCCCTATAGGACACCAGCAGCTAACTCAAACACTGGAAAGTTTAAAGGAATGAATATACACGAGTAGCGCTAGTAAATAAGTAATACGACAATAAAGTCCATCGGAACTTCCACAGTATTTGTGATTTTAAGGCAAAGGATGTAGATCAATGAACTCTTCACCCAGGTGCTTGATAAGGCATAAAAAGTGACACAGACGAGCCACCACACACTGACTCTTAACGACGGGTAAAGGTGTATACAGCACCTGGGCCCTGTGAATCAACTTTTCCTTCTCGGATGATTACCGCCGCCTAATGACCAGTTAGAGTTAATACACTTTAGTCCTGCTGCCTAGCTTAAGTCATTGGGAATGCACACGCTTTTCGTTACATTGACAGGCGTACTGTTATATCCCCTCTGCCCCCGGCCCACCCCCTTTTTTTTCTTTCTCTCTCTCCCTCCCGCCTCCATCCTTTTCCTCTATCTATCTATCTATCTATCTATCTATCTATCTATCTATCTATCTATCTATCTATCTATCTATCTATCTATCTATCTATCTATCTATCTATCTATCTATCTATCTATCTATCTATCTATCTATCTATCTTCTCCTTTTATCCCTCCCCTCCCCTGCCCCCTTCTTTTTAATAGGACATCTCTCTCGTCTGTCACTTTGTGCCGGGGTGCTCCATCTAGATATATTTTTGCGTCCTCCCCACAGCTCCTCTCACAAGCTTACAGGAAGTTGGGACAAGGTACATCCTGCCCCCCTCTTTGACACGCTTCTCTTTGTATCCCACTTAAGATTGCTTCTGCCCTGGGCGGAAGCCCTCTTTTATATGCCACTCACTCTTTATGGTTAATATAGCTTGGGTACATGCTGTGTTACTTCTGTACACCATTGAATTGATATTGTTCAGTTCACCCCGTTCTGTTTTTGCATACTGTGTTTACTTCTTACTGTTAACGGGATATGTGTGCAATGTACGATGCTTTCTGATGTGCAATGTTGTATCACCTTTTCTTGCTGTCTCACCACTTGTTGTTCTTGCTATATTTTTCAATAAAACGTTCAAAAAAAAAAAAAGGTGTATACAGCATTAAGCAGTTATGGGACCGCTAAACCCAGTTTACATGGACCAAGCAGTTGGGGACATCCACTGTTTAAAAACCGCCTCCAATCTCCAATCCTGGGTGTTGATACTACACAAGGAGAGAAGCCTATAGTGTAGTATCTTTAAACACCTTTATTAATAAAAGTAGGACATGCACTCACCAAAGTAAGAAGCATCTTGAGCATATAAAACATGTGGACAAAACGCTGGACAACGTTCCTCAGGTAACAACCAAAAACATGGCCGATCGCAAACTTCCGGGTGTGACGTAGGTGACGCTTGGCAAGCTCCTACTGACGCGTTTCATCACTGACGTATTCAGGGGTGTTGCCAAGCGTCCGCGTCACATCCTTTTTATAGTCCAGACAGGCGGGGCTAGAATAGCAGACACCTGCATATCCACCAAGGGATATTAAGAAAGCAGAGCTGGATATCACGTATGCGCTCCACTAGAAGGGAGCCCGGATAGCCAGCCCGTCCCCGGAAACCGGAAAATAACAAAATAAATATACGGGTCACAGCCATAGGGGAAATAGCATGCAAAATAGGAACATTGTTTACATTGATCAGAGCACTTCATACAATATTGCACAGGAATAAACAGAAAAAAGGAGGAGCAGAGAAGATTTCTCAAAAATTGTAAGAACCAGCACTATAATATAAAATAAAATAAAAGTTCAAATGAATAATAAAAAAGATAATGAAACAAAAATAGACATCAAAATGAAATTTAAATAAAATAAAAATTAAAAATAAAATGAAATAAAAATGAAAAAAAAATATATTATAAAAATAAAATAAAATGAAATGAAAAATTAAGATTAATAAAATTGAACATAAAATAAAATTGAACATTGCACTTAACAAGTTGGAAGCCCAGAGTTAGATGATATCAGAATACTAACTAAATGGGGAAATAGAGGGAAAAAGCCAATGACACAGAACCAGAGAGAAGATCGAAGGGACTGATGGATAAAGCTAACTAGTATTGATGAACGCATTCACATCCCATTCTATATTTAAGCCATACGGCCAATACACTTTTAGACAATAAATCCACCTAGTCTCCAGCCTGGAGATCTCCCTTCTCATATGGCTCCACCTCCAATGGGGCTGGAAGACATCAATAACCATAAAATATGTACCTGTGGGATCTCTCCCATGATGTTGATCATAATGTTTCCACAAAGAATGTTTGGGGAATCCCTTCCGTATATTCGCCAAATGTTCGTTCATCCTAATTTGGAATGCACAAATGGTACGGCCCACGTAGTGCAACCCACAAGGGCAGGTGATTAAGTACACTACGTTTTTTGTGGAACAAGTGGAGAAATGCTCCACCTCATTCTTCCCAGTGACGTTTGAAAACAGAAAGTATACAGAATTTTGTTCTAAGAGTTAACGGTACATAAAGAGCATTTCTTGCAGAGATAAAATACCTTCATCTGAAAGAGGAAACCAGATTTTTTAGGGGGTTCCACTATATTAGGGGCAACAGTGAGTCCTCTGAAAATGACAGATGGGGCCTCTGGAAGAAGTGGCCCTAAAACTCTGTCACTTCTGAGAACATCCCAATGTTTCTTAAGGAGTCTTTTCACAAGAAAATGCTGAGCAGAGTAAGTGGTGAAAAACGAGAATTTTGGCAAAACCTTAGGCGCAGTGGTTGGCCCATCATCGGAAGTCTGGCAGAGAGGATTGAGAATAAACTCACGATCCAGTGCACCCACTTAGTTACATAGTTACATAGTTAGTGAGGCTGAAAAAAGACACAAGTCCATCCAGTTCAACCTATGTGTGTGTGTTTGCTTTTAACCGTACATTGTATACCCCTGTATGTTGTGGTCTTTAAGGTGTCCATCCAATAGTTTTTTGAAACTATCAATGCTCCCCGCTGATACGACTGCTTGCGGAAGAGAATTCCACATCCTTACCGCTCTTACAGTGAAGAACCCCTTACGCACTTTAAGGTTAAACCGCCTTTCCTCTAGTTTTAGTGAGTGGCCACGTGTCTTATTGTATTCCCTTACTCTAAATAGTTTGTTCCTTATGCTAGGGTCGCCAGTACAGTATTTGTACATTGATATCATATCCCCCCTCAAGCGTCTCTTCTCCAGAGAGAATAGGTTCAGTGCTTGTAGTCTTTCCTCATAGCCGATGTCCTCCATTCCCCTAATTATTTTTGTTGCCCTTCTCTGGACTTTCTCCAGTTCCAGCACATCCT
Source organism: Pelophylax lessonae (assembly GCF_965119305.1). NCBI lineage: Eukaryota > Metazoa > Chordata > Amphibia > Anura > Ranidae > Pelophylax > Pelophylax lessonae. The sequence goes on along the minus strand of NC_138776.1, from coordinate 207,408,820 downwards.
TCCTGAGGACCGGTGCCCAGAACTGGACAGCATACTCCAGATGTGGCTGGACCAGAGTCTTGTAGAGTGGAAGAATAATCTCTTTATTTCTGGAGTGAATCCCCTTTTTTATACAACCCAGTATTCTGTTGGCTTTGCTTGCAGCGGCTTGGCATTGCATGCCACTTCCAAGCCTGTTGTCTACCAGTACCCCCAGGTCCCTTTCCATCCTAGACTCACCCAGAGGTTCCCCCCCTAGTGAGTAGCTTGCTTTCTGGTTTCTGGCACCCAAGTGCATTACTTTACATTTTTCTACATTAAATCTCATCTGCCATGTAGTTGCCCACCCCGTTATTTTGTTCAGGTCTGCTTGCAAGATTTCCACATCCTGCATAGAAGATATTGGCATGCCTAATTTAGTATCATCTGCAAATACTGAGATTGTACTAGATATCCCCTCCTCTAGATCATTTATAAATAAATTAAACAGGATTGGTCCCAGGACAGAACCCTGGGGGACCCCACTTTCCACACCCGCCCAATCCGAGTACTCCCCATTAATCACCACCCTCTGTACTCTCCCCTGGAGCCAGTTCTCTATCCAGGTACTCACCTTATGGTCCATACCTACCTTCCTTAGTTTGTACAGTAAGCGTTTGTGGGGAACGGTGTCAAAGGCCTTTGCAAAGGCACTTCCTGGGCAATTGTATCTAACTCCTCCAATTTGTACCCCTTTTTCACAAATCTCTGTTTTAACATACTGGCTTCTGTCCGATAGACATCAAGATGGGAACAGTTGCGCTGCAGTCGCCTGAACTGGCTCTTAGGGACTCCCTTTAGCCTAGGCCGATAATGTCCAAGCTAATATACCAATTTTTCATTTTATTTTATTTTATTTTTATAATATATTTTTTTCATTTTTATTTCATTTTGTTTTATTTCTTATTTTTATTTTAATTTCATTTTGATGTCTATTTTTGTTTCATTATCTTTTTTATTATTCATTTGAACTTTTATTTTATTTTTTATTATAGTGCTGGTTCTTACAATATTTGAGCAATCTTCTCTGCTCCTTCTTTTTTTCTGTTTATTCCTGTGCAATATTGTATGAAGTGCTCTGATCAATGTAAACAATGTTCCTTTAAGACTTCTGTGCGTGCCGTTTTTAATTTTATGCATATTGGCTCATTTTGCGGGCTATGTCCCCTATGGCTGTGACCGGTATATTTATCTTGTTATTTTCCAGTTTCCAGGGACAGGCTGGCTATCCGGACTCCCTTCTAGTGGAGCGCATATGTGATATCCGGCTCCGCCTTCTGAATATCCTGTGGTGGATACGCAGGTGTCTGCAATTCTATCCCTGCTTGTCTGGGCTATAAAAAGGATGTGACGCGGACGCTTGACCACACCACCTGAAGACGTAGTGACAAAACGCGTCGGAATTGGGTCCTTTATTATATCGCATGTGGAGTATCAAGACTCAGGATTGGAGATTGGAGGCGGTTTTTAAACAGTGGATGTCCTCAGCTGCTTGGTCCATGAGAACGGAGTTTAGCGGTCCCATAACTGCTTACTGCTGTATACACCTTTACCCGTTGGTAAGAGTCAGTGTGTGGTGGCTGGGCGGTGTCACTTTTTATGCCTTATCAAGCACCTGGGTGAAGAGTTCATTGATCTACATCCTCTGCCTTAAAATCACCAATATTGTGGAAATTCCGATGGACTTTATTGTCTTATTACTTATTTGGTGTACAATGTGTTGCGCTAACGTCAAAATATGATCAAATGCATGTGAACGTGAATCAATAAATTTATAAATAAATAATCAAAAAGAGTGACTTTAAATAAAAAATAACAGTGAAGTCCAAAAATCACCAAAAAGGAATAGCCAATGAAAAAAATGTCCATGGATAAAGGAATTCCTCAAATAACTACACAGTGCAACACTTGGTATATGAACCACAAGTCCCAGCAGAGATTGTAGTAGATAGGAGACCTTTTCCCAGTGTAGATGGAAATCAGAAATTCACCCGTAGATAGGAAGTACAAAAAAAATGGCTGCTTACCAGAAGTATGGGGCCCCCAAACTAATGGGAAGACCACATGCGCAATAGGTACACAGATGATACAATCGGCAATGCTTTATCCTCATATCAGGCACCAGTGGAGCAGACCATACATATAAAAGGAGATGTGGATACAGGGCTGATGGATACGCCAATATTAACTCCTCATATCAAACACCAATAGTGGCATTGGCAAGCCATGGATGTAAAGGGAGATGAGAGAAACACATAGCGTAATACTGTATATTGCTGTATAAAACCTTTAATTAAAATGCACTTACAAACATCCGGATTCAGTATGAATAACATATACAGTGGACAAGACGGCTGGCGTCCAAGGGGGCGTAGTGATGTCACGTCTGGTACCGCCAGATGCATTTCGTCATAAGTTGCCGTCGTCTGGGGCATTACTTATTACTTATTTACTAGCGCTACTCGTGTATATTCAATGTAAACCGATGCCTCTACCTTAATATCTCTGATCTGTCATCGCCGGTCACAGTCACGTGCCCTCCGGCCGGGAGAAGGAAAACGGCTGGCCAGAGGGCACGTGACCATAACCGGCTATGAAAGATCGGAGATAATGAGGTTTGCACGGGGGCTATATAATGTAAATCGGCTGTGTAATGTAAATTGGGGGGCTGTATAATGTAAATGGAGAGCTGTATACTGTAATGTAAATGGGGAGGCTGTATAATGTAAATAGGCTGTGTAATGTAAATGGGTGGCTGTGTAAGTAAATAGGGCTGTCTAATGTAAATAGGGGACTGTGTAATGTAAAGGGGTTGTATCATGTAAATGTGTGGGGGGGCTGTGTAATGTAAATGGCATGGAGTACGAAGATGCATTGCAGCGCAAAGTCACTTATGCAAACTAGTACAGTGCTTTTACAGTCAAAAATTAGAAGATACAGTAGATTCTATTCACATGCTATAGTTTCCTTGCATTATTATGAGGATAATTTACTAAAGGCAAATAGACTGTTCACTTTGAAAGAGCAGTTGCATATAGCAAGTGAATCTTCCCCAGAGCTTGGTGAATGAGATGAAGCTCTGCTGACTTCCATTTTCCAGTCATGTGCAAGCAAAATGCTGATTTTTTTTCTTTTTCCCTAAATGTGATTGGGTATTATTTACAAAGTGAAATGCTACCACATTCACCAAGCTCCAATGCTCTTTCAAAGTTCAACTTCCCCTACAAAGTGGACTGCCTATGTTGGATATTATTTACTAAATGCAAACAGGGCTGTTTACATTGCAAGGGGGGTTGCACTTTGCAAGAATAGTCTCCCCAGAGCTTAGTAAGTGTGGTGAACATTCATAGGGAAAATAGAAAAAATGGCAGCATTTTTTGTGTGCACATGATTGGATGATGGAAGTCAGCAGAGCTTCATCACATTCAATACGCTTTTCCCAGCAATGTGCAATTTCTCTTGCAAAGCAAATAGCCCATTTGCCTTTAGAAAATCAACCCCTATGTGTCTTTTTTTACTGAACAGGTATCTAAGGGGTTTCAGGCAATGCCAAGCAAGGGCTTTTTATGGCAGTTTTTTTTTTTTTTTTGTTTTTACTGAAAATCATAAATTGAATTAAAGTACACAAGTGATGATGTTACAGTCTGCATGGTTGAGGACTATGGCAAAACTCATGCCCTGTCAGTCATGCAATAATCACTCTTGTGTTTGCCTAGAGGCGAGCGCAGTAATTTATTACTGACCAAGACACAGCTAGAAATGTAAATACATAATATACAGCATTTGGTGCTTTTTGAACATTTTCCAACCCTTGTACAATTAGCCAGTCCTGAGAGGGATGGCTAGATTTGGCTGTGTACATCCCACCTGGCAATCTTGTTTCACAAAGGGGTTGGCATCATCTAACAGTATACAGAGCACAGTATATGTACATAACACATGTATACATTTGGGGGTATTTATCAAAACTGGATCAGCCAGAATATGGAGCAGCTTCTATTTTCAACTTGTTCATTTTGGCTTTGAAAATGGAATATAGAAGCTAATTAGTTGCCATGCACAGCTGCTTGCGTTTTTATAAATTCCCCTTGTTGGTTATTACACAGAGTATGGGGTGTAAATTATTGCATAAATAAACATGTATTACATAGACATGATGCTGTATGTTCAAACATGCTAGGATTTGCTCGAAGAACCAGATAATGAAGTTTCAGGGTAGGTTTAAGCCTAAAAAGGAATGAGGGACAGATGTGGGGACAAAATAAACGGTGTGGATGATAAGGCCAGGGTAAGAAGTCCAAGAGAAAGGGAGGGTAAAAAGGTAAAAAATATAAAAATAAAGTGAGGATAATGTATATTTGGGAGGCGCAGAATTCCTCAGCAAACATTACAGATATATACAGAACTCAACACAAAAAGTGAAGAGAATGGTACAAATCTGAAAGGGTTTTTTTTTTTTTTTTTTTTGTCCGTGTTTTTTCAAGCTTTTGCAAATTTTCGCTTGGCTGCTTTAAACACATGTAATCAAATGGGTTTCAGGGACTGAGCATCCCAGAGGTTTTTTTGTTTTATTCTATTTTATTTAGAGGGACCTCAACTGGGCTTTGGCTAATTGTGTGACTGAGTCATATGTTGGGGAAGGAAAAAAACTGTCTCAATAGGGGAAGAAGATGCCATGCTTGTATGTCCACATCCCACTAATATACAGTGTATAACTGGATGTGCGTTGTCTCTCTATGAGCAGTCTCCATGATGGATGTTTCACAAACGTACACATATATTTAAAAACTACTGCTATAATTCTCACCCATGACCAATGTGCTCCATTATTGTCAGATGGTCATGTATCTGTAGATGCCAATTGATATAACTATTTTTTTATATGCATATTCAATTGATGTGGGGTTGGTAAGTGTTGGTGCAAATGGGTTCACCTCTGATCCACTACATGCTCCCTGCTGTTCTGTAGGTTTGCTGACTTACTGGAACCCTATTGTACAAGACAATGTTTAAACACTGTTTTTATATATTTACCCTGTTTTGAACGTCATATGTGTTCACATGCGCTTCTGAAGAAAAAAGATTGTTTTCAAAAAGCTTCTTCAGTGAACCAGTTTTGTAAATACAGGAATATTCTCTGTATTATAGATGCAAACATTACCCCTGGGTATAACACATAGATGTTTTTTTTTTTTTGTTTTTTTTTATTGCTTATTTTTTAATTATGATTTTTATTGAGAAAATTAGGCATTTAACAGAATGTAAACAATATCACAGAATGTGATCCAAAGTGAATGTAACCTTTTGCGTGGTAACCAATTAGGACCTAATAATAGTAATAATAAACATTGTACTATAATGGTTTAGGATAGAACCTAAAAAAGAACCTAAACCCTTAGTCGGTGTATATATTGTTGCTACTAACACTTGTTGTGAAAGGTGAGGTTGGGTCAACCCTCACTGCTGTGGGTGTCTTGGACACACAGAAACGTGACCCACGGTTGTGTTGTTGGTAAAGCGGTCTCATTTCGGAGTGTCCATTTGAGACGCAGCAAGCATTGAAACTATATAACTAACTAACCTGTCATTCTATATACGTCTAGTTTATATAGAATGATTATAGTTCTAGTGCCTCTGTGCTGATATATATATATATATATATATATATATATATATATATATATATATATATATATATAGATTTTGTGATAGTTTGATTTCAAGTAAGGGAACCTGTCATAATTATTTGTCCAGTAATTGTGTTGGCTGTCCAAATACAAAATGCAAATCCAGGTCAGGGACTTGGGAGATGTAAAGGCAGTTTTCTATTACAGAGTAATAGTGAGATAATGGGTAATTTGATTACCACGGATTCTGACCAGGGGTCAATGTCAAGGGTCATTAGGACCACTGCCTTAGATTATATGCTTCGGGAGTATGGTTTTTTGTGTGACAGCCTATTGTGGTTTTTGTTATAAGAGAAGGATCTTTTGATATATGGCAGATTCCTTGCAGAATGTATGAAGCAGCAGCAGTATTATGTGAAAGAGAAAATACAGCAGGCTCCATGTCTTTTATATAAAAGAGGAAGTGATCCCTGGGTTTCTTCTCCGTAATACGGAGAAAAGAGAGAAGATTGTTTCTCTATCTGATAAACAAACAGCATAGGATATTTTGAGGTTATTTTCTTTAAAATTATAGCTAATGAAAAAATATATTACACCCGTGGTGCCCATGAAGAAGGGAATCTTGGTGCAAAAGTTTTGAAAATTGTCTGCTTGCCAAGGGGGTTCAAATGTAGATATCTTTGTTCCTATAATAGTTATAGAATTAATTTTTGGACATTAACGATTACCGCAATTAACGAGACCATTGAACCCTATTGGCACTGAGCCAAAAGTTTTAGATAGATTAACTTTTTATCTGATTAGAGTATTTAAGTGGTATTTTAGGGGCACCCTCCATAGCCAAAGGGGAACCTCTGATCAGATTTCTGTAAAATTAGGACAAAGTCTTTAGAGGATATTTGTTTGAAAGATAAAAGTACATTAATTCCAGTCATTATGGGTGTATAAAGAAAGTAACCTACTACAAATTGTGTAAAGACAGGACATTAAAGCAAAGAATTGCAACCCCCCAGAAGAGAGACAGTGAGGAGGGGATTCAGCCAACCTGTCCTGCATATCCCATCAGAAGCGCAGATTCAGCTGATATTCAAGCAGCTACCTTGTGATTTTTATGCGATGCAAAGGCGGCTAGAAAGGGTTACTGAATAACAGTAGCAGGGGTGGGGCTGGAAGGGCCCTTCTTCCTGCTTCAAAGAAAAAAGGGAAGTAATTTTACAGATGAAAAAAAAAAAAAAAACACTAAGTTAAGTTTCTGTTTCAGATGCCGTGCCCATTATTTGTTAGGAGCTGACATTCTGACTGTATTAGGAGCTAATATCAAATATTATGATGCAGAGACGGCATTAATCCAGTGTGTAGATGCCTTGCAGTTTTGCCGTCTCTGACAACCAGACAGTCTGTCTCTTTAAATCAGGAAGAGATAGTCTGTCTGGGTGAACTGAAGGAGGGGTTACAGGTTGCTCCCGCCCTTTCTCTCCCAAACTATGTGAAATTTTTTTTCACGGGTTGAAGGGAAATGCATCCGGGGTTCTCACACAGGAACATGGGGGCAAACAGAGGCCACTAGCATATGTTTCTCGCCCACTTGACCCTGTGACAAAAGGATCCCTCAGCTGTGTGCGGGCCGTAGCAGCCTGCAAGGAGCTGCTGGATAGGACAACTGATATGGTTTTGGGACATCCCTTACCCATAATTGTCCCACATGCTGTACAGGAGATACTCCACAGGGCAGAAACCAGACACATCTCACGGATATCAGTGTATGAGTGTGCCCTGTTGAGTAGTGACCATATCACAATAAAACAGTGCAATGTGTTGAAGCCAGTTTATTTCCAGTACAGGAGCAGGCACTAGAGGGGGAGGAGAACGTGTTTGTTTAATACCCCTCATGACTGCTTTTAGCTGATGATGGCAGAGTCTGAATCTTTGAGCCCTGCCAAAAAGGCTCCTCTCTAAAGCCCTGATGAGACCCTTTATGTAGATGGATCATGTTTCTACACAGAAGAGGGTAAGCCTGTAACTGGGTATGCAATAGTAACAACAGTAGTAAAATTATAAATAAAAAAACAAAAGGGAAAAAAGGAATGCAGAGGCATTGAATCTAAAGTTTTAAGCACAAGCAGCTGATGGCTTTGGCAAAGGCCTGTGAATTTTAAAGGGTTAACATTTACATTGACATGATTTTGTTCATATTTTTGAAAGCTTGTAGCTATTTGACCTCAGCGGTAAGCCAATAAAGCATGCAGATATAATAGAGACTGTTCTTAGTCTTCCTGTGTCCCACCAAGGTGGCCATTTATTTTAAAAAGCAAGGCACATGCAGGAGAAGACACAGAAGAAGCTGCAGGAAATGCAAGGGTTAACAGGACAGTGAAAGAGGCTGCACTGGAACAAGTCCCTAAACGGGTACTGACATTCGCAGGAAAGCAACCAACTCTGGTAAGTATGGCAATCTTGATATCATTGCAGAAAATGCCCCCTCACAGGAGCGTGAAAAGTAGCGCTAGAAAAGTGCAACACAGGATGTAACTGGTTGCTGGAGGATGGAGGAGCATTTCTCTCTGATCTCAGGCCCTATACCCGAGGGTGGCAGCCGCAGCTTATAGACCGTGTCATAACTCAAAGACTCTAATGACCACCTTGGTAATGCAACACTGGTTAGCACCAGGTTTTCCTGGAGTAGCTGCAAAATATACTGCTTCTTGTCTTACCTGCGCTAGGTACAATGCTGGTAGAACTGTAAGCACCACCTAAGCCAAACTGTCCTTTCCAGGGAACTCTAATAGATTACATTGATTTCCCACAGTCTTGTCCCTATGCACATGCTTTGGTTTGTATAGACATTTTTTCAGAATGGCCTGAGGCCTGGCCAGTCTCTAGGGGTACAGTACAAACCACAAAAGAAAAGCTCTTGTCTGTGGTAGTGTGCAGGTATGGAATTCCAGAAACTATCGAAAGTAACAGGGGTACTCACTTTACAGGAAATGTTCTACAAGAGGTCCTATCTGCACTAAATATTGAGAAAGCCTTTCACACTCCATAGCACTTACAGAGTAGCGGGAAGGTAGAAAGGTTGAATGGTAAAAAAAAAAGAAACAAGTTGAGTAAAATAATAGCAGAATGACAGGTCTCTATATACCACAGCAACTGAAGCCACACACTCAGATCTCACTAGATGTGTTTCAGCGCTTCAAAAGCAATTGACAAAAATGCATAACAGTGTGTTTTCATCCCTACCAGATCCAAATGAGGATACTAAAAGTCATTAAGTAAGGCTTGGTGATTGGGTAGTAATCAGGAGACACGTCAGAAGGAGTCTCAACTCTCTGACAGGCTACTAAGAGTGCAATTGGTTACACCAACACCCCTCAAGGTAGAAGGGATACATGGATTAACGCCAGTCATTACAAAAAAGGTGGTACAATGATTTTCTTCCAATTTTTGATATGTATACATATATAATTAACAGGTATTTTGTACCTGAGGAAAATTCCACAACAACTTACACTCATATTTTCTTGATATTTCATCTTATTTGTGAGTATGATGTGTATATACATTTTTAATAAACCATTGTTGCAAAGGTTATGCGCTAGGCCGGTGTGCCCTCTGTATATTTTTTCTTTTTATAGAAATAAGCAGGACAGGGCCTCTTTAATGTGAGATCTGGGGTCAAAAAGACCTCAGATCTCACATCTACACTAGAAAGCAATTAAAAAAATAAAAGGCCCTTCAAGGCCATTGGGCAGAAGCGATGTATGATGTTACTCCGGTCCTCCAAGGCCATAGAGTCGAGTGGGGGCCATCTTGCCCTCACTCGACTTTCTGCCCTGGACACTGAAGGACTGGATCGCTAACATTAGATCCGATAAGTAGGAAAAACGACCAGGAAGCGGCGGAAGGGGGGTGGGCACCTCTCCCGCTACCCATAAAAGTTATCCTGCTGCGAACCCACCGCTGAGACCATTTTTATGTGAAAGAGGACCGCTGGCCACTTAGAAATACCAGGATTATGGCAGCTATCTACTGCCATAACACCGGTATTTAACATCAAAGTATTGGCGTAAATACACACCTGGCGGTCCAGAAATGGCTAAAGTCAGGTTGTGGTTGTGAGACCAGGTTGTATATGTAAGAGATCTCTTTGATTTTGCTGTTTGGCCTGGTATAGAATGTGAGCAGGTCTCTGGTTAAAGTTGCAATAGAAACAAGTATCTTGGATAGGATAGGTCTTATGTGTAGATATAAATAAAAAAGGAATGATACAAAAGAACGCACTGCAATCATAACCCCTCTTGCCTTCTTTTTTTTTCCCACAATGAAATTTTATTGAGCACACAAGGGAAAAGTACATACAATATGGATATCACAGCTTGTTGTTAAAGTTCTATGACCAATGCATACACAAAAAATAGTAAGAATTTAACAAGTCACAGAGCATATTAATCAGAGCAGAACAGTAAATACAATATATATATATATATATATATATATATATATATATATATATATATATATATATATATATATATATATCTCATGAACACAGATACTGTAATTGTCAAATGGGGAAAAGTGCATTACACTTACATCACAAGGGAGGTATGTTTTACTTTCATTATATATAGTTTGTAGAATTCAGTAATAGCTGTATTCTATGTGGGAGCAGGTAGGTCAGACAGAATCAAAAATTAAAGAAGGAGAGACAGGAGAAAGAGAAAGGAAAAAAAGGAAGGAGGGGAGAGGAACCAAAAGGATAGGGTACTAGTGGGGGTGTGGGTAAATCCAGGGTTCTGTCTGTACGCGCTCCCCTCCCGGAGTCCAATTTGGATGGGGTCCATCTTCGGCAGCAATTTACGGGCCAGTTAGGTAACTTAAGGGTCATAATGTTTAAAGTGCTCAGTAGTTTTGAAGTGGGCCCAACATGACCATGTTTTCGTGAATTTTTGTAGTCGTTTTTGAGAGATGTAGATGAGTTCCTCCATCTCCTCTATATTAGAGAGTCTGGCAAACCATTCCCTAATAGTCAGAATACATGTAGTACGCCAGTGTATCGGAACGCAAAGTCTTTCCGCATTCAGCATAAACATAGCCAGTGACTTGTGGTAGTTCTTTTATAGGTATTGTCATGTGATGTAGAAGGTGATGTGCAGGTGTGTAATCCAAGGTGAATGTGGTAACCTGTAGAATAATGTCATTGACATCTTTCCAAAAAAGTTGGAGGGGTTCACATTCCCTCCAAGTGTGGAGCATAGTAACTTCTGCTTTCCCACATCTCCAGCATGTTTTGGGGATAGAGGGAGAGAGTTTATGAAGGTGGGATGGAGTTCTGCATCTAGTTTTAACTTTGTAACAGTGTTTCTGAATAGCAACATTAAGTGAGCTCTTATAGGTAGTCTCATGAATGGTATCCCACTCCTTATTGGTAAGGGAAGTCTGAAAGTCTTTCTCCCAAGCTACCCATGCTGAGTCCAAGGTGTTGGGAGATTCTACTAGCAGTAGGGTATAGATGTAGGAAATTAGGTGTCTTTGTGGCACTTTACGCATGCATAAAGATTCAAATGGCTTAAAGCGGAGTTCCGGGCACAAAAATGATATTTTTTTTTGTGCCCCTCCGCTAGTTCGACATTACCTGAAAAAGAATTGGATAGTTATTTTTTTTTTGTTTACTCACCTTTTAATTGAAGATCGTAAATACTTACCTCAGAGTACTTCCTCCCTCGGCGCCGCGGCTCACCCCGTCACTTCCGGTCTCGCTATGATTCCTGGGAGCTGAACGTCATCGCTCCCAGGAATCAATGCGACGACACCGGCCCCGCTCGTCACTTCCGGGCGACGCCGCATTCCCCTGCTAAACAGCTTCTGGGCATGCCCAGAAGCTGTGGAGGAATGCGGCACCGCACCGGAAGTGACGAGAGGGGCCGGTGCAGGCGCATTCTGGGACAAGAAGACGCGGAAGAAGACACAGAAGAGGACCGCGCCGGCTTCAGCTGCCCACAAGAGAAATGGAAACACTGTGGAAGAAATTTTATAAGTAAGTATTTCTTCTAAAAGGTAAGTGCGAACCGGGACAGATCAGAGGCTAGCCATTGTGGAATGTGCTAGCCCTGACTGTCCCGGGGGTATGTTTATTAAAAAAATGACTTCTGTGCCCGGAACTCCGCTTTAACTAAAATTAGGGGTAATCCAACCTTTCTTTTGGTAGAGTAGATCTATGACAGGAATGGCCCCACAAAGACGTTCCTGCACATAAACTTTTCCTGAAAGGAAAACCTCCCTCCTTTGAGAATGTAGCATCTCCAACTCTTTCTCCTTCTGGACTTATAGACAGATACAACACTTTCTATCGACTCTAGCCTCAACAACATGGGTGAGACCGCTTAAAGCGGAGTTCCGGGCACAGAAGTCATTTTTTAATAAACATACCCCCGGGACAGTCATGGCTAGCACATTCCACAATGGCTAGCCTCTGATCTGTCCCGGTTCGCACTTACCTTTTAGAAGAAATACTTACTTATAAAATTTCTTCTATTTTTTTGTGCCCGGAACTCCGCTTTAAGGGACTCAGGACTGAGGGCAGCATCTTGAATTTTGCTACTTGTGTAAAGGCTATAAGAGAAGGATAGATAAGAGGATGCATCCTAATTTCTTGTGGCCACAGCCTGTGGGATACCCAAAGGAAGTGAATGAATTGGGGTGCATGTGAATAAATGTTATATGAATACCCAGAGTTTCCTGGATGCATGAACAATCCAATCAACAATTCTGGTTAGGTGGCAGGCGAGGTAATACTTATGAAGATCAATAATAGGAAGCCAGAGGTAAGAACCTGAACTTCTGAGCCTACATCCCCATAATATGGAAAGGAACAAGGAAAAAACCCCTCTGTGGGATTTTAAGGGCTCTGGTATAGCAATATCCGATATAGTCTCAATTGGCTAAAAAATATATACATTTTATTTAACACATAAAATGAAAATGACACGTACAATGTAGTACATCTTAAAAACGATGCGGTTGTGACAGTAAAAGTACATACAGTATACTGTTACTTATAAAGGCAACAATCACATGTAACCCAACCCCTAAGGGTAAGGGGTTGGCAAGGCCTGATGAGTTTCAAATAACAGGAGGATAGTTCAATCTTCTTCAAGGGCTCAGGTGATTATAGCATATTCTCATGCACTGTATGCAAAAAGTGTACGCACAACCAAAGATAAAAGATGATGACCTAAAAGATCTTGTTACATATCCCTCACGAAGAGCCAAGGAGGCACCTGTCAGCAGGGACCAACGTACATGCGATGTTTGACACACAATGTCGGCCAGTGTCCAAACCCAAAAGGCAGTATCAATGAGAGGGATGCTGCATGGACAAAGCCATCTCACTTGTAGAGTGTCAGATTGACTACTAGGTTAAGGGAGGATATGCCTGAATGAATGTTCTAGGAATACCCAGATTTTCCTGGATGCATGAACATTCCAATCAAAAATTCTTGTTAGGTGGCAGGTGAGGTAATACTTATGAAGATCCGGCAATCCAATTCCTTCTTTAGTTTTAAAGTGTGTGAGTCGGGAGAACTTAATATGTGTGGGAGAGTTTCTCCAAACTAATATGGAGCAAGCTCTTTTGTAGGAAGCAAAGAAAGATGTCAGTAGGTGGATCAGTATAATCTGCATTAGATACAGAAAGCGTGGTAGAATGATCATTTTAAGTGAACAGCCAAACCATGAAACATTGATCCGCCCAATCTTTAAGATCTGTTTGGACCTTTTTCAGGGCTATAAGATATGACAGCTTAAATGCCCACCGAAAACCAAATAACGATAAAAGCTATCCCAAGCGCTCAGAATGAGGACCACTCACCAATATATATATATATATATAAAGGCTATGCAGCTACTTAACTAAGAAAATAAGAAAAAAAGATAAATAATAGATAGACACTCCACAGTATCTCTATGTATATATAGTAGCGCAAACTTATCAAAAAGACAGTGCCAAAAATAATGTGCCAACTGCACAAAGTCCAAAAAAATGCAATGAATGTCACATAGGCAGCAGGAAAAAATCAGAAATGACAGAAACAGTCCATATTCCTTCACTCTATATCCTGGGATGACAATATACAGAAGCGTGTTTCTCAAAGGGATCACCACCACCACCGTGCTCCAAGGGGGGAGGAGAATTACCCACTCACCAGATGCTGTGGCCCAACCCACTTTCGTGTTTTCTAGGAAACAGAGAAGCCCAAACACCACATGTGAAGGGAGGCAAAACAGAAGCACTGCAGCAAGGAGGGGATGCCAGAAATCGGACTTGTATCTTAGTGCAGACTTCTGGGAAAACTGATGCTGCCGAGCTTCTTTTGACTGTGCTGGTGTGATTCCCGGTGTGGATACTCTGGACCAGTGACCATCATTATAAGTTTGAATGCTCAAACACGAAAGTGGGTTGGGCCACAGCATCTGGTGAGTGGGTAATTCTCCTCCCCCCTTGGAGCACGGTGGTGGTGGTGATCCCTTTGAGAAACACGCTTCTGTATATTGTCATCCCAGGATATAGAGTGAAGGAATATGGACTGTTTCTGTCATTTCTGATTTTTTCCTGCTGCCTATGTGACATTCATTGCATTTTTTTGGACGTTGTGCAGTTGGCACATTATTTTTGGCACTGTCTTTTTGATAAGTTTGCGCTACTATATATACATAGAGATACTGTGGAGTGTCTATCTATTATATATCTTTTTTTCTTTTTCAGGGCTATGTGAAAATTTCTGTTGTACAGGTCTGGTAGTTTGGCGGTAATTTGAATGCCCAAGTAAGTAATGGCCTCCTTTTTCCAAAAAAATGGAAAGGATTCTTGACAGTGATCTACTTCCTGTGCTGAGAGGGATATGTTGAAAGCATGCGATTTGGTATAGTTGATTTTGGGATCTGAGATTTGACAGAGTGCCAAAGAAGTCTATGTCTCTCAAAAGGTTGGGCAAGGAAGTATGTGGCGATGTTAGAGAAAGGAGGATATGATCAGCAAAGGCTGCAACCTCGAAGTCCCTATCTCCTGTACAAATCCCCCTAATGCCAGGATTAGATCTTTGTCTGTTAAGGAAAGGTTCCAACGTCAGGACAATAATTAAAGGGGACTCGTATGCTTGTGAAGGGGGTGGAAAACAATCCCAGAATATGAGCAAACATTTTAAAACGAAGTCCAATTGTCTGTAGGACTTCCCACATGTAGTCCCAAGCCATCCTGTCGAACGCCTTCTCCACATCCAGGGATAGAATGAAGCCTCAGGTGCCAGATGAAGTGAACCAATGGTGGAGGTTCAGTGCACAAATAGTGTTATCTCTGGCTTCTCTTCCTGGGATAAAGCCTACCTGGTCCAAGGAGATAGGGTCAGGCAAGAGTGGGAACAAATTTATTAGCCAGCATTTCTCTATCGCTCATTGACAGACGTAGTCCTCGGTGATACAGCACCTTCGGGTTATGTTGCCTCCACAGGAGCAGGACTAGACAGGAAATTAAAATGCTCTGGCCACACCCTAGGGGCAGTCCCAGAGGGTATATCCTCTCTCTCTCTGCCTCAGCAAATCAGTTATTTTCTGTCTAGTTAGGAGTAAGGACCTAGATACCTTGCTGGGATCTTCGGTCCTGGCAAGATTTTTTTCTTAAAAAGATTTTTTAGACAGCTTTTTTTCTCCAGTGTTCCTGTGAGATCTTCAAGCAAGAAAGCTGAACTGGGCGACGGGCTGGATGTTGAGATCCGGTGGTCACCCCAGTTCAGCCTACGAGCGCGTGCAGGCCATAGCTCCGCGCTGGGTCGGCCGCGACAAAGTCCCATTAAGGGACTGACCCCGCGAGTTAAACGTCTCGCTGAAACGCCAAAGACCATGAGTCACGGCGTCCGTATTGGTCGACAGCCCTCCCGCCCCGGTGGAGAGGGGTACTGTCAGGAGTTGGTGCCCGCCTGGTTCCGGTATGGTGAGTAGTATGTTCCCCCTTTTCCCCCTGACGGGTCTTGTGGTGAACGCGGGCCCCTCTCTGTATGGTAAGATAGAGTCCCCCTCTATCCTATAACATGGCACAGATCCCCCTACTTTGAGTGTGATTTTATGTGCAAAAAGCCAGGAGGCTTGGTTTGGGAGCTAACAATCTAATTGTATACATGTTTAAAAGATTGTAATCAGTGGCAGTCTGGGAATCTTACTGTGATAAGAATAAGGTACCTACCAGTCAGAAGCCACGGACATGTAGACTGCCTTCCTAGTCAAATCTCCAGCTATAGCAGGCCTTCCGAACGGCCATGAGGTCCGCCAGGGCCGGTACCGCCAACCACGCCAAAAATCCCCATGCAGAGATAGTGTTGTGTGCCCTGCAGCACACCGCTATTCAGTACAGGCCGCCGCCATTTTTTTTTTTTTTTGCTGGATTGCACGAGCCGCCATTTTGGCATAGCCGCGTGTCTCCAGCATGGGGGCGGCCATGTTTGAGGTGATCCAAACACCTCGTGGAGCTAGGGGAGGCGCCGGAAGGCGTGCAGAGGGGCGGAGCCGCCTCCTTTCTTCCTGGGCAGCCAGCCAAAAGACTTCCTGTTTGTCAAGACAGCGCTGTAACCTGTTGCAGTTAAACTCTGAGCATCAAGTGGTGAGCCTGGGGGTCTATCTCTCTCTCTCTCTCTCGATCGATAGGGATCCCTAGCAGGTAACACTAAGGGGCTTTTGTGGCGCTGGGGGTCTGTGAAAAAAAAAAAAGAAAAGTTTTTTATTTTTGAATTATATTATCCGGGAAGTTACTGGAATAATCATGGACCCTGCCACACAAATTCCCCCACCCGTTTCCCTCGAGGGGGCCACGGGACCCGCCGGTGCACAGAGTGTAGAGGCATTTACAGCAATTTTGGAGTCTATGGTGGCTCGGGTGGAGGCGGCCTGTCAGGGACGAGGGTCAAGGAAGTGACCCCCGCCTACCCCTATATTATCTGACACCTCTGACTCAGATTCAGAGATGGTCACTGCAGTTGCAGGTCCCTCTGCAAGGGCTGTTACCTCAGGTAAAGCTCCCTCAGACAGTGAGGAGGACGTTTCTTCTCCCGCTATAATTCAGGAAGAAGCATTGGTGGACGCACTAGTTGTGGCAGTGCAGGAAACCTTAAAACTTGAGGTTTTACCGGCAGAAGCAACTGATACAGAGATTCCTTTTGGTACTAACAAGCCCATCAAAACGGTGAAGGTTTTTCCTGTACCCAAGTGTTTTGGTAATAGGATTAAAGGAGAATGGGAGCATTCTAAACGTACCTTTACTATTTCCAAGCGTATTGCTAGACGCTATCCGTTTGAGGAATCCATCATTAAGAAATGGACGGTACCACCAGTGGTGGATCCACCTATTTCCAGGCTGAATAAAGCCACGGTTATCCCAGTGGAGGACACTTCGTCCTTTAAGGATCCGGTGGATCGAAAGATGGAAGCAGAGTCCCGCACCATCTTCTCTCTGATAGGGTCAGCATTTAGACCAGTAATTGTTATTGGTCTAGTTTCCCAGACACTTACGGAATGGGCGAGATTGGTACGCCAAGACCTTAGGGGAAAAGATATTCCCCAGGAAACATCTGATTTGATGGAACAGATTATACAAGGGCTACAGTTTATCTGTGACGCAGCCTTGGACACTACTCCCCTATTAGGGCATGCATCTATGTCAGCGGTAATCCTCAGACGTGTGCTGTGGTTAAAATGCTGGTCAGCTGACCTAGGTTCCAAAAAGACCTTGACGAATCTCCCCTTTCAGGGGAATCGTCTATTTGGGGCCACCCTAGATGAAATCATTAAGGATGCCACTGGGGGCAAGAGCACTTTTTTGCCACAGGCTGCTAAAGCTAAGGGACCTCGCAACAAGCGAGGACCTTTACCGCCCATAAAGGGTTCGCACGCCCGGCTGGAACAAGCGGGAAAGGCAAGACTCCTCCAGGAGGGTTCAAGAAAGGCTGGTCGGACAAACAGAGGACCAACTCAGCCAAACCCGAAGCAAAGGAGTACACAGCCTGAAGGTGCGCCCCCACCCGGTTTGAGGGTGGAGGGACGTTTTCACCGGTATTCAGGACATTAGATCGAGCATCAACTACTACTACCGGTGCGATTCTTCCCTTCCAACATTTAAGTACTACAGGGAGCGGTAGTCACCGTTCCCTGAATAGATCTTTTCCTTTACCTTTTCCTAAGATTAGTCTCAATTCCCCACAGGAATCGGATCTGGTTGACCAGACAGGCCAAGAAGCCTCTAGCCGGGTGACTTCGGTCCCTGAGGTTCAACCAGAAAAGATCACCCTTCCTGATAGCAATCAGGTATCTGATAAATGTGTGGGAACAGAAAACGACCAGACTTTCTCGGATAGTCGGGGCCAGATAGCTCTAGGGACGCCTGGTTCAGATCCAGTCAGCACCAGTGGTCCTAGAAATTCTAGGCTGGCCTCGTCAAGCCGGCCTGGCCGACTTGGACAGGCTAGTCGCAGACGTTCCGTGGGAACTTCGTCTCAGGGAGTGTCTGTGGTCTCAAGGACCAATTTACCATCGTGCTTTACAGTCGCTGGTTTTAATGGCCTGGCCATTGAGACCCAAGTACTGAAGGACAGAGGTTTGTCAGCTTCAGTCATTCCTACCCTTATTAAAGCAAGGAAAGCGACTTCCAGCAAGGTCTATTATCACACATGGAAGACTTATATTGCGTGGTGCGAATCTTTAGGATTTCCTCCACGTACCTATTCGGTGACTCGAATATTGGCTTTTCTGCAACAAGGGGTTGAGCAGAAGCTAGCCTTGAGCACCATCAAGGGTCAAGTTTCAGCATTAGCAATCTTCTTTCAGAAACCTTTAGCTACCAAGTCCTTGGTGCGGAATTTCATCCAGGGGGTGCGGCACCTGGCTCCACCAGTCCGCGCGCCCTTACCGCCCTGGGATCTTAATTTAGTTTTGTCGGTTCTACAGAAACCTCCCTTTGAAAACATCAGGGAGATTCCCTTGTTTACTTTATCCCAGAAGGTGGCCTTCTTGGTGGCTATCACTTCTGCTCGCAGGGTGTCAGAACTGGCTGCATTATCATGCCAGTCCCCATACCTAGTGATTCATAGGGATAAGGTAGTACTTCATCCTAAGCCATCCTTTCTTCCTAAGGTGGTTTCAGATTTTCATCTGAATGAAGATATTGTACTACCTTCCTTGTGTCCTCAGCCCAAGCATCATCGGGAACATGCGTTACATTCCTTGGATGTGGTTCGGGCAATCAGAGTATACCTGAAAGCTACGGAATCATTCCGTAAGACGGATTCACTTTTTGTGATCACGGATGGCCCCAGAAAGGGTTTGCCTGCATCTGCCGCGACCATTGCCAAATGGATTAGACAGACGGTGGTACAGGCTTATTCTATTAAGGGTCAGAGTCCTCCGTTCCCTGTTAGGGCGCACTCCACTCGAGCGCTCAGTACTTCCTGGGCCTTTCGCCATCAGGCGTCAGTGGTCCAGGTATGTAAGGCGGCCACCTGGTCGTCGGTACATACCTTTACAAAATTCTATAAAATTGATGTGACGGCATCGGCGGATGCCTCATTTGGCCGCAAGGTTTTGCAGGCCGCAATTTGAGGAGACCGGTGGTCTACCTCGAGAGTTTTTTTCTGTTTGAAAAATTTCATTTTTGTTGAGTCTCATCATTAAGGATGAGCATTGTAAACTTCTAGTTGGCACCGGTTGGGCCTTCTAGATTGGGATTTGATTTCCATTTTCCCACCCCTCATTTGTGATACTGCTCTGGGACGTCCCGAAGGTGCTGTATCACCGAGGACTACGTCTGTCAATGAGCGATAGAGAAAAATGGATTTTTGTAAAATCTTACCGTAAAATCCTTTTCTCTTAGCTCATTGACAGACGTAGTCCCCGCCCCTCTGTTTTGGAGTTGGGTTGGGTTAAAATCTCTAAAGACTGCTTTTTGACATAACTGATTTGCTGAGGCAGAGAGAGAGAGGATATACCCTCTGGGACTGCCCCTAGGGTGTGGCCAGAGCATTTTAATTTCCTGTCTAGTCCTGCTCCTGTGGAGGCAACATAACCCGAAGGTGCTGTATCACCGAGGACTACGTCTGTCAATGAGCTAAGAGAAAAGGATTTTATGGTAAGATTTTACAAAAATCCATTTTTTTGCATATAGCTTAATATACACGTTAAGCAGGGATATAGGTCTATAGTTCGTAACTTGTGTGGGATCGTTGCACTCTTTAGGGATGACGGTTATGTGAGCCTCTAACATATGTCCTGTTGATGCATTAGGGTCAGAAAGGGCGTTAAAGGTTTCTAATAGCCTAGAAGACAAAATGTAATGGAAACTTTTCTAATACTGAAGTGTGAGGCCATCAGGTCTGGGGCTCTTATCTGACTGCATCTCTTTGATAGTGGTCTGCAGTTTTTCTATAGATAGAGGGTGTTCCATTTCTTTGGCTTGTTGATGGGAAATTGCCTTTGGACTATATTAAAACAGGAAGTCCCTAATCTAAGCGATTCGGGAATATGAGATCTGATTTGAACTGTCGGATCTAAGGTTATAAAGTTTGGAATATTAAAGTTCAAAGTGCTTTTCTATGTCTTCCTTGCTAGAAAAAAGTGTACCATTGCAAGAATCATGAGAGATGCTCTAGAGGCTTGTACCGTATGCGCCAGGAGTCTCCCACTTTTATTACTGTGTTCGTAGAATACTTTTTGGTAAAGCACATAGCGTCGTCTTGTGCATTTTACGAGTTCTTCTAATAGGAGAGAACAGGTGTGTATCAAGTCCTGTAGAGACTTCTGTGAGAGAGACCATTTGTGGGCCTTTTCTAAGCGTGTAATTTTGTCAAGTAATGTTTTAACCTTCTCCTGATGTTTCCTCTTGGCTTTCGTGACTAGGGCTATAAGTTCACTCCCGAATCACACACTTTTGGGCTTCCCAAAGGGTGTTGGGAGTAACGTCTGTGGACGCATTCTCACAAAAATACATTTGAAGTCAGGACGTTAGTTGGGTGACAATTTCTGGATCTTTTAATAGAGAAGGATTCCACCTCCAGGTTTTTGTCATAGGAATTGAGTCTGGTGATGTCAGGGTGACCGTAATAGGGTGATGATCCGATAGTAACATGGATTATATTGTTGCATGCGTGAGACAAGGCGAATCAGGTTGAGAAAGGAACAAATAGACTATTGTAGAGTATTTTTAAAAGGGAGCGGAGTACAAAGTGTAATGCTTCTCAGAAGTATATAGAGTGCACCAGGTGTCATGTGGAGAAAGACTTTAAAGTTGTAATTTGATTTGCAGAAGGGTATGATAAGTCAATGTGGATGTATCTATGTCAGGGTTTAATGGCAAATTTAGGTCCCCTCCCAGCAGGGCTATTCCCTCTCTGAATGATGACAGGAGATCACAAATTTTTCTAAAGAAGGAAACTTAGTGTTTGTTAGGACAATAAATGTTTGCAAGTGTTATGGGTTTAGAGACAAATAGGCCTTTAATAAATACATATCTACCATCGGTATCCATGTCCAATAATTGAAATTGAGAACATTTGGGTATTCGTATGGATACTCCCTTGGTCCTGGAGCAAGGATTCGTGGAGAGAACTGCTGTTTGGTAGAGATGGTTAGTAAGTTTAGGAATCGAGTTTAAGCAAAAATGAGTCTCTTATGTGGGATTTTTGTTTGGCCAGGGCAGACAAGACCTGTTTTCTCTTCTCCAAAATATTCAGACCTTTAATATTGATTGAAATGCACTTCAATGATATTGGCACTTTGAGATTCGAATCTCTCCATATGATGTAGCGGAAGTTCTAACTTTTAAGGAAGTAGATTAAATGCTGTCAAGTGTTTACAAGTAACGCCCTCAGCCGAGCGAAAGGATTTGACTGGGGGAGAGAGGGTGTGGGTCAGAGAGAGGGGTTAAAAAAAGAAGAAGGGTAGATTAGGAGAGAGTCAAAAGTATAGATAAAGAGGTATAGGTGGACTCGTAAGATTTACGTGGTATGGAAAAGAGTAGGGTACCAGAGATGGCAATAGTCACACTATTCCACCTAAAAAAAGTAGTCTGGGTGGTCAGAAAGAACCTTATGGGACTGCTGCCAGCAGACGCGGGTAGGGATCAAGTTCACGTGTGTCTGCAAGAATGAAGACTACAGCATGTTTGGTATTATTATGTAGTGTAGTGGGGAGCTGCAGTAAACCGAGTAGCCAAAACGTGGGGAGTGCGCTCATCAGATAAGAAGCATACAGTCTTGTAAGTGCCCTATAAAAAGTTAA
The DNA here is from genome assembly GCF_965119305.1 of Pelophylax lessonae. Lineage (NCBI taxonomy): Eukaryota > Metazoa > Chordata > Amphibia > Anura > Ranidae > Pelophylax > Pelophylax lessonae. The sequence goes on along the minus strand of NC_138776.1, from coordinate 207,386,870 downwards.
AATTTGTTAACTAGTAACAAAAGATAAGGCTTAATTTCAGCTTTAACATATCAACATGTAAACACTGCATATTATAGAATGCAACCTAATAATATCAGGTAATATTTCACATTCAAACACCTCTGAGAGAAAGGAGCAGCGGTTATGTATAGGCCATGCAATTATTATAATGCACTCAGCACAGTGATCGGCAGTCTCAGAGGGATCCAACTTGAACAAATAGCGGTTTGCAGGAGTGAAGAGAGGAAGAAAAAATAATTAAATAAATAAAAAGGGGGAGGGGGGAATCCCCCTACTCTCTCTTCCCCTCCCCTCACATGTTGGAGCATACCATACAAGCAACCTCTCCAGCATCCCTGAATGTCATGGTCACAGCCAGTTATTGATTATTAGCAATTGGTCAAGTCATAGTCATTTAAGACCTATGTCATATGGCGTTCCATGGCGCACTGTGTCGGGGTATAGAATAATTGGTAGTCCTTATGTCTTAATAAGAGGTGGCCATGGATGCTAAATTTGAAAGATATAAGGGTCATGGAATGGCCTGTAAGATTAACATTAAACAGGGTGTCAAATTGGTACACTGAAAGCGCATCAGTATATCTCCATAAGTCCCCTTTCACACATGCTGTCCATTTGTCCGTTTTTCATCCATCCGTTGACGGATGAAAAACGGACATCAATGCATCTCTATGTAAAAATGGATGACAACGGATGAAAGACGAATAACAACTGACGAAAAACGGATAACAACTGACGAAAAACGGATAACAACTGATGAAAAACGGATGACAACTGACGTTGTGTGAAAGGGGCCTTACTCTGTAGTGAAATGCAGATACATCTGCAAGAAAAAGTATGTGAACCCTTTGGAATCATATGGATTTCTGCACAAATTTGTCACAAAATGTGATCTGATCATCATCTAAGTCACAACAATAGACAATCACAGTCTGCTTAAACAAATAACACACAAAGAATGAAATGTTGCCATGTTTTTATTGAACACACCATGTAAACATTCACAGTGCAGGTGGAAAAAGTATGTGAACCCTTGGATTTAATAACTGGTTGAACCTCCTTTGGCAGCAATAACTTCAACCAAACGTTTCCTGTAGTTGCAGACCAGATGTGCACAATGGTCAGGAGTAATTCTTGACCATTCCTCTTTACAGAACTGTTTCAGTTCAGCAATATTCTTGGGATGTCTGGTGTGAATAGCTTTCTTGAGGTCATGCCACAGCATCTCAATCGGGTTGAGGTCAGGACTCTGACTGGGCCACTTCAGAAGGCGTATTTTCTTCTGTTTAAGCCATTCTGTTGTTGATTTACTTCTATGCTTTGGGTCATTGTCCTGTTGCAACACCCATCTTCTGTTGAGCTTCAGCTGGTAGACAGATGGCCTTAAGTTCTCCTGCAAAATGTCTTGATAAACTTGGGAATTCATTTTTCCTTGGATGATAGCAATCCATCCAGGCCCTGACGCTGCAAAGCAGCCCCAAACCATGATGCCCCCACCACCATACTTCACAGTTGGGATGAGGTTTTGATGTTGGTGTTCTGTGCCTATTTTTCACCACACATAGTGTTGTGTGTTTCTTCCAAACAACTCAACTTTGGTTTCATCTGTCCACAGAATATTTTGCCAGTACCACTGTGAAACATCCAGGTGCTCTTGTGCAAACTGTAAACATGCAGCAATGTTTTGTTTGGACAGCAGTGGCTTCCTCTGTGGTATCCTCCCATGAAATCCATTCTTGTTTAGTCTTTTACGTATTGTGGATTCACTAACAGGGATGTTAGCATTTGCCAGTAACTTTTGTAAGTCTTTAGCTGACACTCTAGGATTCTTCTTCACCTCATTGAGCAGTCTGCGCTGTGCTCTTGCAGTCATCTTTACAGGACGCCACTCCTAGGGAGAGTAGCAGCAGTGCTGAACTTTCTCCATTTATAGACAATTTGTCTTACTGTGGACTGAACAGCAAGGCTTTTGGAGATACTTTTATAACCCTTTCCAGCTTTATGCAAGTCAACAATTCTTAATCGTAGGTCTTCTGAGAGCTCTTTTGTGCACGGCATCATTCACATCATGCAATGCTTCTTGTGAAAAGCAAGCCCAGAACTGGTGTGTGTTTTTTATAGGGCAGGGCAGCTGTAACCAACACCTCCAATCTCAACTGATTGATTGGACTCCAGTTGGCTGACATCTCACTCCAATTAGCTCTTGGAGATGTCATTAGTCTAGGGGTTCACATACTTTTTCCACCTGCACTGTGAATGTTTACATGGTGTGTTCAATAAAAACATGGCAACATTTCATTCTTTGTGTGTTATTAGTTTAAGCACACTGTGATTGTCTATTGTTGTGACTTAGATGATGATCAGATCGCATTTTATGACCAACTTGTGCAGAAATCCATATCATTCCAAAGGGTTCACATACTTTTTCTTGCAGCTGTATATACAGTATCTCACAAAAGTGAGTAAACCCCTCACATTTTTGGAAATATTTTATTATATCTTTTCATTTGACAACACTGAAGAAATTACACTTTGCTACAATGTAAAGTATTGAGTGTACAGCTTGCATAACAGTGTAAATGTGATGTCTCCTCAAAAAACTCAACCCACTGCCATTAATGTCTAAACCGCTGGCAACAAAAGTGAGTACACCCCTAAGTGAAAATGTCCAAATTTGGCCCAATTAGCCATTTTCCCTCCCCGGTGTCATGTGACTCATTAGTGTTAAAAGGTCTCAGGTGTGAATGGGAAGTAGGTGGAAGTCCAACATGGCACCTAATGGCAAATAACTCTCTGAGGGTCTGAAAAAAATAATTTCTGCTCTACATAACAATGGTCTAAGCTATAAGAAAATTGCCAAGACCCTGAAACTGAGCTGAAGCATGGTGGCCAAGACCATACAGTGAGTTAACAGGACAGGTTCCTCTCAGAACAGGCCTCTCCATGGTCGACCAAAGAAGTTGAGTGCACATGGTCAGCGTCATATCCAGACGTTGTCTTTGGGAAATAGACGTATGAGTGCTGCCAGCATTGCTGCAGAGGTTGAAGGGGTGGGGGGTCAGCCTGTCAGTGCTCAGACCATACGCCGCACACTGCATAAAATTAGTCTGCATGGCTGTCGTCCCAGAAGAAAGCCTCTTCTAAGATGCACAATGCACAAGTTTGCTGAAGACAAGCAGACTAAGGACATGGATTACTGGAACCATGTCCTGTGGTCTGATGAGACAAAGATAAACGTATTTGGTTCATATGGTGTCAAGCGTGTGTGGTGGCAACCAGGTGAGAAGTACAAAGACAAGTGTGTCTTGCCTACAGTCAAGCATGGTGGTGGGAGTGTCATGGTCTGGGGCTGCATAAGTGCACTGGGGAGCTACAGTTCATTGAGGGAACCATGAATGCCAACATGTACTGTGACATACTGAAGCAGAGCCTGATCCCCTCCCTTCGGAGACAGGGCCACTGGGCAGTATTCCAATATAATTACCCCAAACACACCTCCAAAACAACCACTGCCTTGCTAAAGAAGTTGAGGGTAAAGGTGATGGACTGGCCAAGCATGTCTCAAGATCTAAACCCTATTGAGAACCTGTGGGGCATCCTCAAATGGAAGGTGGAGGAGCGAAAGGTCTCTAACATTCACCAGCTCTGTGATGTCATCAAGGAGGAATGGAAGAGGGTTCCAGTGGCAACCTGTGATGCTCTGGTGAACTCCATGCCCAACAAGGTTAAGACAGTGCTGGCAAATAATGGTTGCCACACAAAATATTGACACTTTGGTCCCAATTTTGACATTTTTACTTAAGGGTGTACTCACTTTTTGTTGCCAGCAGTTTATACATTATTGGCTGTGTGTTGAGTTATTTTGAGGGGACAGCAAATTTACACCATTTTACAAGCTGTACTCTCTCTACTTTACATTGTAGCAAAGTGTCATTTCTTCAGTGTTGTCAGATGAAAAGATATAATAAAATATTTACAAAAATGTGAGGGGTACACTCACTTTTGTGAGATACTGTATGTCAGTGAGCCACGGAAAGCATACACATTAACCACAATTGATCTTTTCTTAGGCAATAGGCATATGGAGATGCAATAAATACATTGTATTATCTGTTATTATGACAGATATCAAAATCAATATTTATCTCCTATGGGAAGTGCATCCCTGAATCAAAGCTGAAGGTTTGAATGCTCAATAGACGGCAATTAAGGTTAATTCGTCAACGAGCATAAAGGTGGGAGTGAACCGGTTCCCAGCCAAGAGAGATCTTAGAGGGGTAATGAAGCAGTGGTAAGCCTGATAGAGAGTGCTTAGTGCATCATCAGGATAAAATCCTTACAGCAGAGAATCAGGAACAAGAATAGGTTTTCCATATTCAGTTATGTCAGTGTCTTTGTCACAGATACCATGGCTATATACTCATGACAGGATATGTGTGGTAGCAATCAACCTGATAACTTTGCTTCATGGGGAAATAAGATACTGTGGGTAGATGAAGGGCAATGGGACCGTTGCTTGGAAGGATCTACCGTATACTTTAGAAACCAGGGAAGTAAAAAGAGGCTAGTCGCATGGAAACCAATAAAACATTGGAAAATCCAGAAAAGATAGTACATCCATGATGGAGAGGTGGCATACATGAAGAGACACAAAGTCAAATAGTTTTCCTTTGTAAGCAGGGAGAAGGTTTCGCTCTGTGTTATACCCATGTTAGTTATTTAAAGAAATCAAACCAAAACAAACCAAGTGCAAACTAGGGAATGATGGCACTTACAGGTATAATGATATGCTTGGTACTTTAGGCTTCCTGACGAGCCCTCTAGGAATTGATGGAGAGCCAGAACTGTGTTGGTTTAACATGTAGTACATATTCCTATCGCACACCTTCCTGGTTTGTAGGCTCTTATGTGTTGGGTGCTGAAGCGATCACCAGTTGGCAACTGGATTAGATACAAGCAAATACATATTCGCCAGCACACCAAGGTTCTTGCAAAAACAGTCCAAAATTTATTGAAGTTACGATCACATCAAAAATGGAGCACCATTTTTGATGTGATCGTAACTTCAATAAATTTTGGACTGCTTTTGCAAGAGCCTTGGTGTGCTGGCGAATATGTATTTGCCTGTGTTGGTTTAAGTCTCAGCGAGATGAGTGTGAGCCAGGTGAGGTAGGGTCAATTCTATGCCGTGACCGCTGCCTCTGAGCTTTCAGGGATGGGTTGAGTGAGACAGGATGCCAGGGTTCAGTCAGGAAGTAGAAGGCATACCATTCTGGAAGGTAGATTCGGGGCAGATCGAGTTGGTCACAGAATGCTTGTAGGTCTTCCGGTGTGCTGAGTAAGACAGTGTGACAGTGTGTTGGATAGACAGAATGGAAACTTCCTGCGCTATTGAATGTTGTGAGAATGAAGAGCTGCCAGCAAGTGGTGTAATGCATGCCTGTTCTGTAGTGTTATTTGGGAAAGGTCTTGGAACAGCTTGACTTCAGTTCCACTGTATAAGATACCCCTTTCCCGAGCCTTGCAAAGAATTTCCTCTTCAAGGGAAAAATTGACAATGCTGCATATCCCGTCCCAGAGTTGGGGACACAGAGCGTGGTGTACTCTTTCCATTTTAATGGGAGAGTCTGCTGGGCGATCAATCGGGTCATTAAAGATGGAGCAGATCGCCTGCTGCAGCAATCCTATATCAATCACTTCAGGCACTCCCCTCATCCTAATGTTATGTCTGCGGCCTCGGTTATCTAACTCCTCAACATGGCAATGAAGATCAAATCGATGCGATAGCTGGGTGTCATAGGTTCTCTAAACCTGGCGGATGGCTGCAGCATGGGTTTGGGAGGTCTGCTCCACATCTGAAAGACGCTAAGCCACAGCTTGTATATCCGACTTTAGGTCTGAGATTGCAGCCGTAAGGGTATTTTTAATGTCCAATGCTACTTTTTGTAAGTCTAAAAGACTCAGGGTTTGAAGTGATTGACGGCTGTGTATATCGCCCCTGGTCATCTGTGAGTCAGATTCAATACTTGGCGAGCACAGCTGTGAGGCCACGTGGCTGTAAGAGTGTTGTGTCCAGAACAGCTCGGGGATATTTCAGGTGAGCTGCAATCTTGTCTCCTTCAATGTGCGGGGTGCAGATGCACTCCGATTCGGCTTACCCATGATGAAATTATGCAAAGGGCTCCCCGAAAAGTGAATTTAAGTCCTCAATATTCAGGTGCTGTCTGCTCAAGGGGCGATCTTGGTTCCCAGCCAGACCACGCCCCCCTCTTACCCTCTTATCTGCATTGGCATAGAAGCAGTGAGGATAAAGCCTATGAGTTCAAAAGGGAGCTTTGGTTTTACTGTAGATAAGAGTGTTTCTTGAAAACAGAGTATATTGGTGCATTGCAAGATTGCTTTTCTCCGCAGAAGAGAGAGCTTACATGGGCTGTTAAGGCCTTTGAAATTGAGAGAAGTAATTTTAAGTTTTATAGCAACTCAACAGGGGTAGATACCAACATGTTACTAAAGAGAGCGTTACTCCAACAGCTGGAGCTTCCCAGAGAGCTAAAAGCAATAGAGATCTGAAACAGAGCAAAATCAGCTGTGTGCATAGCCATAGTTACATAGTTAGTCAGGTTAAAAAAAGTCCATCTACCTCAACCAATAAAAAAAAAACACAACCATACAATCCCATATGCATAATCCTATACCCACAGTTGATCCAGAGGAAGGTGAAAAACCCCCGCAAAGCATAATCCAATTTGCCACAGCAGGGGAAAAATGTCTTCCTGATACCCGAGAGGCCATTGGATATTCCGTGGATCAACTTTACCTATAAAGGTTAGTACCCAGTTATATTATGTACACTGTGGAAATAATTCAGGCCTTTTTTAAAGCAATCTACTGAGCTGGCCAGAACCACCTCTGGAGGGAGTCTATTCCACATTTACAGCTCTTACTATGAAGAAACCTTTCCTTATTTGGAGATGAATTCTCTTTTCCTGTAGACGTAAAGAGTGCCCCCTTGTCCTCTGTGATGACCTTAAAGTGAAGACCTCAACATCAAGTTCACTATATGGTATTTATACACGTTGATCATATCACCCCTTAATCTCCTCTTGTGAAGAGAGAATTAATTCAGATTCCTCTGATCTATCCTCATAGCTGAGCTCCTCCATGCCTCTTATCAGTTTGGTTGCCCTTCGCTTTGCTTTCTCCAGCTCCTTGATATCCTTTTTGAGAAATGGTGCCTAAAACTGAACTGCATATTTTACATGAGGTCCTACTAATGATTTGTACAGGGGCAAAATGACATCTCTCTCTCTCTGCAGTCCATGCCTCACTCAATACAAGAAAGGACTTTGCTCGCTTTGGAAACTGCAGCTTGGCATTGCATGCTGTTATTAAGCTTATGATTTACCAGAACACCTTCTCCACTATGGATTCCGCCATTTGCACTCCCCCTAGTATGTATGTATGATGCATGCAAATTATTAGTCCCCAAGTGCATAACTTTACATTTATCAACATTAAACCTCATTTGCCACATAGTTGCCCAATTGAGGTCGACTTGCAAGTTGGAGACATCCTGTAAGGAAGTTATTCCACTGCATAGCTTGGTGTCATCTGCAACGACTGAAATGGTGCTTTTAATCCCAGATCCTATATCATTTATAAATGTATTAAAAAGTAAGAGTCCCAACACTGAACCTTGGGGTACACCACTGAAAACCTTAGACTATTCAGAGTAAGAATCATTAACCACTACTTTCTGAATTCTATCATTTGGCCAGTATTCATTTACAAACTGATCCTTCCTAGCCTGTAGACTTTACCTTACACATTAGCCGTGTGTGGGGAAACTGTGTCAATCGCTTTTGTAAAATCCAAGTATACTATGTCCACAGCCACCCCTCTGTCCAAGGTTTTACTTACCACCTCCTAATAAGAAATCAGGTTTTTTGACCGCTTCTGTTTTTTATGAACCCATGCTGTCTGTTGCTTAAAGTATTTTTTTAACTCATCTATGTGGTCTTTTATTAAACTCTCCAGTATCTTCCCGACTATAGAAGTTAGACTGCCATAGCTCACAACTGTCCCTGATTTTGAGAAACTGTTTCTGATTTGGAACAAAATCCCTCGATCTCTCTTTCTTCCTCATGTGTCCCTCATTTTGGTCGGATCTCTAGTTGTATATAAAATGCACTATTTATCTTTCAAAAAGTATTTCCCAGTGCTAAACCTTTCATCCAATTTCTAAATTGCTGCATTTGTAAATCTCAAAAGTCAATAAAAAGGAATAGTTGTGGTAAAAAAAGCACTTGTGGGTTTAACAATTTTTTTCTGTGTAATTCTCCTTTAAGGAGACATGGCAGGGGTGTGTCCTATGCCTACATACTTTTGTTAATAGGTGTCCCTCATCCCCATCCGAAAAAAATGGGAAGTATGCATTACTAATGTGGGGTATGGAAATAGAGCGACAAATCATCCGCTCCTCCACAGAATTAACTAAAGGTGACCCAGCTGGTAAACACCATGTTTTTCAGGAGGAGAAGTGCGGATATTCAGGCAAGATGCGGTCTAAGTTACGTTGCCTAGAAGCCCAGGGATCTGTGATTTTAGATGAGGGTTTAGGCCCAGGGGTAGTTTGGGGGAGGGGGGGTACGCCGGGCGATACCCCAGTTGTTCAACTGTTTAAGTCCATCCTTAGTTGTCAGAATGGAGATCATTTGGTTCTGGTGGGTGGCTTCATTTGTAGGGTAATTTGTGTTCAGTGAGAACTGAGGTGACCGGGTTTTGTGCTCCCACGAGGTAGCTGCAGAGATGTCATTATAAAGTGAGATTCTAGCAAATGGGTCTGGTAAGGAGCTTTGAGATCTAGTTGCTCACATTATTTGCACTTTGATGTGGAAAAAAATGCACACAAGCTAAGATATTTTTAGGAATGAAGGCTGGTAGATGTTTGGGTTTTTGGATTGTGTGGGCTCTATTGAGGGACATGTCTTGAGGCTTGAGAGAAGGAAATAATTAGCAAATACGCTGCTGCAATTATGGCACAATCTTGGAGGAGGTTACGGCTCAGGCACTCTGAATTTTATACTATTGCTCCAGGAACAATCCTCATGGTCGGCAACTTTCGGACTCAATTGTTGCAGGGCTTCTGCATGTTTATCTTTTATGTCATTGTGAAATTTGGTACCAGCACTAAGATGGAGTTCAATATGATCAGTTCAGTCCTCTAGGAAGTCCACTTGATAATGTAATTGGTATTAGAGGCTCTGAGTTCCTATCGTCAATCTGCTTGCAACAACAGAAGCATAGACTTTAGAGAGTGTTTAGAGGCTGGATTGTCTATAGTTGGTAAGGCTGTTAATGAGTTTGCAGGGAAAGTGTCTGCAGTAGGTCTTCTAGCCTCAGTATTATGCTGTCTCTTTACAACGGGGGGGGGGGGGGGCTAAGTAGGTGAGTGTGCTGGAGAACTTGTTACTCTCTTACCTCGGTCCCTGGGAGTCCATCTGTTGCTCAAAAGGTTCCTCTGAGTCAGAGGAAGACTTATCCTCAGCTAGCAGCTGTATAGGCAGGGCTTCTCCAAGTCCTCACTTGGTCCCATTTTGTGGAGAATTCTGGGCAGGCCGCATTAAGTAATCCTGGAGCTGGCGCAATCCCTGTGGCTTGGATCACCTGCAGGACAAGGCAGCACAGGTTAAAATCCACCAGTCTGGAGGTAAGATATGCAGGTGATCGACACTGTGTGTTGCTTAGGCAGGTTGTGGAGGAGCAGAGCTGAGAGCCTAATGCCTCGTACACACGCAGCGATTATCGGCCGACCGATCGGCCGTCTTTTGTCCAGTGTTGTTGTGTTGGTTGAAATGTGCTCTAGACTGCGCACAAAATTTCTCGGCCAACAAAAACCAACTTCAGAAGTGATGTCATGTGCTGGTTTACTTTCCGTGTGTTTTTTCTTCTCTGAGCATGCCCAGTCTTGCTCATCAGTTTTTTGTCTGCCGAAATCTGTACTGACTGACGGAAAATCGGCCGTTATGTTGACGGCCAACAAAAATTTTATAGCCTGCACACCAGATTTTTTCAGCCGAAAAGTCGGAGTCAGTTGTCGAAAGCATCATACTAACAAGCCGATTGGACGTTGGCCGAAAATTCACGCCCAACTATCGATGCGTGTGTACGAGGCATAAGCAGCCATCTTCTCCTGCGTCCAGGCCACCCACCCCCATGGATGTTGCTTTTGCTAACAAAAATGTATGCCGTTTTGCAGTCCTTTTTGCTGATACGTGTGGAAAAACTGTGTGGACATTATTAAGCTACCGGTTGAGGAGATGATTTTAGAAGTAAGAGTTGTTCCTTCCTTTTTTTTTTTTCATGGCCTATTTAAAATAAGATGTTGTTGGGATCTTCATCCCACCTTTATATATAGGTGGTTATTAGTAGTTCAGTGATTTTGTGTTCTTTTATTGGAAATCTACAAAGATGTATTGCAAACTGAGAGTCCTCTATTTGCAACAGTAAATATGCCATAATTAAAAAACCTAATATGTAGTATATCTGTGACAAATCTTAATTCTTACAGCTTTACAATGAAATTCCCATTGTGACCATATTTCGTTGTGATCCTAAAAGGAACCTGTCAGGGTTTACATATGGTAGCTGCCATTGCTGTCATGTTTTTGAAGGTGCAAGCATGAAGTGTAAGGACACCTGCTTTGCACATGCTTGTTCAGATAGGGGACTTACCAGGTAAAAAAAGGGAAATAACAATTCTCCAGAGCTATTCGTTTTGGAATAACTGTGCCACTTGCATCTTCTCCCTTATCACCTTGGTCTCTGCTTCAGATCCCCTTCTTTAAATGCCAGCTCTCTAAAGGTGACCATTCACTATCATGTAGTCTGATTGTACAATTTCCTTTTAATCTCTATAATACAAGGGCCTGCCAGGATACAGATTGTTTAGGACTGTCTTATTGTTATATAGGGTTGGTAAATCTAAAGAAAATTGTACAGAGGTTGTACACTCATATTGCTATGTATGTGGTAAACATAAGATAAATTAACTGCCACTTCAATGGAAAAAAGCAGACAGGAAGGAAGTGCCAGCTAAGTGTAGTATCCCAAAGACATTTTTAATAATAAAGGATATATAACTAAAGCCCCTCTGTAGTTGTTGTCTAAGGATGTAAGTCCTCCTGAGCCCATCAGTTCCAACAGCTGGGGCAGGGGGGTGGCTTTTTGAGGAACCTGGAGGAGCCCCTGGATGCCACACTGACCAGCGTGGAGCACACAGTGGAAGTGATATCCCCGGAAGGATCAGAGATATCAGATGAGAACAGAAGGCAAAGCTATGCGCTCTGAGCAATCCGTTCTTTCTACAGGCCTGCAGGACAGGTTTAGGAGGACTTACAGCCTTAGACAACAACTACAGATGAGCTTTAATTATTCTTGCTTCTTGTAAGTGTTTTTAATCCTTTAATATTAAAAGAAGTATTTGGGATACTACACTTACCTGGCGCTTCCTTCCTTTCTGCTTTTTTCCTTTGATCCACACAGAGCCAGTCACAACTCTTGAGGATAGTAGCCGCAGGTGGCAGTGGCGTCACTAGGGTGGGGCCAGAGGGGGCCATGGCCCCACCAAAATTAGTCTGTGCCCCCCCATGTGCCCCTCCAATTAATTATGAGCAAATACACTGATTCTCTTTCCCTCCCTCAGCCTTTGCAGTGATCTGATGTCCAGGGCTCGGTGCTTAGTTTCAGCCTCGGCTGTGCGGGCACTCTGCGGGCTCAGAGCGCCCCCCCCCCCCGCCGGGACAACACTGTCAATATCCCTCTGCTGTAAACATTCTGCATCCCCAGCCTCCCTTTAGCCATGTGTCTTCAGATCATAACTGTGCAGCCCCAGCGCAGTAATGAGAAGAGGAGGGGAGGAGAGCCAGGACAAAACCCCTCCTCCCTTCTCCTTTCCCCGGGAAATTTGAGATGTCTGTCTGCTGTTTCTCCTCGGATCCGTTCCCCTCCCCATGAGGCCGCCTGCACCTGTAGTGGAGCCTGTAGAACAGGCAGAATGTCCCATCTGGTGCTGCAGCCCAGAAGAAGAAGTCAAACCATGTGTGCAGGGCCTGAGAACATCGGGAACCATGACACCAGGGGTGGCTGGAGATCACAGGAGCATTGGGAGAGTGACTTTTACCTGACCTCCTGGCCAGCAAAGGACACCAAAGAACAGCTGCATGGTGCTTGTGAGGACTCCATGTTCTAAACAATACTGCCCAGTGCCCACAGCCTGCCCACTGCTGAAGAGAGGAGAGCACAGATGAGATGAACGATAAAGCCAAGAAGAGGTAAGGATCAGGATGCATCCAATTTACATCAAGCTGTCTGTGTGGGGGATGGGAGTGGGAGTAGGGAAGGAAGTAGGAATCAGGTAGGTCAGTGTGTGTGTGTGTGTGTGTCAGGTAGGTCAGTGTGTGTGTGTGTGTGTCAGGTAGGTCAGTGTGTGTGTGTGACTCAGGTAGGTCAGTGTGTGTCAGGTAGGTCAGTGTGTGTGTGTGTGTGTGACTCAGGTAGGTCAGTGTGTGTGTGTGACTCAGGTAGGTCAGTGTGTGTGTGTGTGTGTCAGGTAGGTCAGTGTGTGTGTGTGTGTGTGACTCAGGTAGGTAGGTCAGTGTATGTGTCAGGTAGGTCAGTGTGTGTGACTCAGGTAGGTAGGTCAGTGTATGTGTCAGGTAGGTCAGTGTGTGTGACTCAGGTAGGTAGGTCAGTGTATGTGTCAGGTAGGTCAGTGTGTGTGACTCAGGTAGGTAGGTCAGTGTATGTGTCAGGTAGGTCAGTGTGTGTGACTCAGGTAGGTCAGTGTATGTGTCAGGTAGGTCAGTGTGTGTGACTCAGGTAGGTCATTGTATGTGTCAGGTAGGTAGGTCAGTGTGTGTGTCAGGTAGGTCAGTATAAGAGTGGGGTAAGTCAGTGTAGTGGTTTTGGTAGGTCATTGTAGAGGTCATATGCGTAGGTCATATGCGTTACATGGGCAGGGCAAAGGGGGTGGAGTTAAGGGCATAGCCAGAGGGGCTGCAAAATGAGGTTTTGACTAGGGTGTCAAAAATCCTTGCACCGGCCCTGTGCACAGCGGAGCGGCATTACGTCAGGGAGAGTGCGTGGCACGCATCTGCGCAGTGCGCACCAAGCACCAGCCCGCCCCAGCCTGTCCGAAAGCGCGCGCGGGAGTGGCGTGACTGGCGGTTGACCGAGCGGATGTACGTGTCAGACTCAGCACAGCAGTCACGCTGTCCACACTGGGTGTCTGGCTTGTCGGGACTTGGGGACCGGGACGGGACGTCGGGACCAGACGGTGAGGTGGCCGCGGCGGCGGAGGCAAGGCCAAGCAGAGGAGTGGAGGAGTCTCAGACTGAGGAGTGAGGAGCCGAGCCAGGCCAGCAGCCAGCCAGCCACCAGCAGCAGCAGGACACGAGGAGCAGCCGCAGGCCGGCATCGGCTTCGAGGTGGCACTGGCAGCCTCAGCCTGCCTGGGAGGTGAGTCACTGGAGCAGTGAGACTGAGTCCACTCACTGCACAGCCATTTGTAATAATGCATCATACCACCCTCACACGCACACCCAACAATTGTCAATGTGGAGGGACAGTGCTTGACATGCCAAGCTGACAGAATTTTACAGCTGAACAATGCTCTAAAATTCTGTCAGCATACTCAGCATGTCAGCCCACATTGTCATTTTCAGGGGTATGAGGGTGGTATGAGATGCAAATGTGCAATGGACTCACATTGAGTCCACTGCACATTTGCATCTCATACCACCCTCACCCCTGAAAATGACAATGTGGGCTGACATGCTGACCGAATTTATTGAACTGCTCCACTAGTGCGAGTGCCACCTCCTAAAACCGATGTCCCTGGGCCTGCTCCTTGTGTGCTGGCTCGCTGTGTCTGGTTCCATTGCTGCGTACTGCTGCCTCGCCTTACAGGTGACTCCGCTAATGCTGTCCGCATGCTCTGGGACTTCAAATATATAAACATGAAATATTTGGGACTGATGCCCATTGTCAGGAATATTTCATGTTTATGTCTTTATTTGGCCAATTTTTCACAAATGTTTCATGTTTTATGCTATTGATGGCCCAGAGTGTGTGGACGACATCAGTGGAGTCTCCGGTAAGGCGAGGCAGCAGAGGAGCCAGACACAGCCAGCACGCAAGGAGCAAGCCTGGGGACATCGGTTTTAGAGGTGGCAGGTAAGTGGAGCAGTGAGTCCACTGCACATTTCCTTTCTCGTACCACCCTCACCCCCTGAAAATGACAATGTGGACTGACCCGCTGACAGAACTTTACAGTTGAACATGGCAAACATGTATAATACATGTCTGTAAGTTTGCTATGTCCAGCTGTAAAATTCTGTCAGTGTGTCAGTCCACATTGTCATTTAATGTTTATGTTTTTAATATCCATTGTCAGGAATGCTTATCTCTGGGGAATTCACAGGGGCTGGGATAGTGTTAGTGGGGAGTGGGGCAGTAGTTGGTGGGATGGGAGTCTGTCAGTAAGGGGGGGGGGCAGTAGTTAGTGGGATGCGGGGCAATAGTTGGTGGGGTGGAGGAGGTCTGTCAGTGAGGGGTAGGGCAGTAGTTGGTGGGGTGGGGGGTCTGTCAGTGAGTGATGGGTCAGTAGTTGGTGGGGGGTCTGTCAGTGAGTGATGGGTCAGTAGTTGGTGGGGGGTCTGTCAGTGAGTGATGGGTCAGTAGTTGGTGGGGGGTCTGTCAGTGAGTGATGGGTCAGTAGTTGGTGGGGATCTGTCAGTGAGTGATGGGTCAGTAGTTGGTGGGGATCTGTCAGTGAGTGATGGGTCAGTAGTTGGTGGGGGGTCTGTCAGTGAGTGATGGGTCAGTAGTTGGTGGGGATCTGTCAGTGAGTGATGGGTCAGTAGTTGGTGGGGATCTGTCAGTGAGTGATGGGTCAGTAGTTGGTGGGGGGTCTGTCAGTGAGTGATGGGTCAGTAGTTGGTGGGGGGTCTGTCAGTGAGTGATGGGTCAGTAGTTGGTGGGGGGTCTGTCAGTGAGTGATGGGTCAGTAGTTGGTGGGGGGTCTGTCAGTGAGTGATGGGTCAGTAGTTGGTGGGGGGTCTGTCAGTGAGTGATGGGTCAGTAGTTGGTGGGGGGTCTGTCAGTGAGTGATGGGTCAGTAGTTGGTGGGGGGTCTGTCAGTGAGTGATGGGTCAGTAGTTGGTGGGGGGTCTGTCAGTGAGCGATGGGTCAGTAGTTGGTGGGGGGTCTGTCAGTGAGCGATGGGTCAGTAGTTGGTGGGGGGTCTGTCAGTGAGCGATGGGTCAGTAGTTGGTGGGGGGTCTGTCAGTGAGTGATGGGTCAGTAGTTGGTGGCACCAAGTATTTCCCGTGAAACGTTGACGCTCATGTGTATTGTATTTTCAACAAATAAAACAAAGTGAATTTGTAACAAGGCCTCTGGAGTGCATTCTATTATAGATAGATAGAGTGTGTGTGTGTGTGTGTGTGTGTGTGTGTATATATATATATATATATATATATATATATATAGCGTTTTTATAGTTGGCCCCCCTACTTTTGTCCCTGTCCCCCCATGTGCCCCCCCTAAATATGAAAGCTGGAGACGCCACTGGCAGGTGGTCCTTTCCGATTACCCCCAACAATTATGGACTAAAGACTTTTTATGCATATCCCCCTTTTACCCTGACTATTAGTTGATGTTTATACTTGTGCTGGCTGGTCCATATATGTAATGTAACTCTATGCGCCAGTGTTTTTATTCTTCTCTAATTGCCACTTTATAATGACTGCAACTGATCTCCAGTTTTCATCATGATGCTCAATTTACTTTACCAATGGTACATTACCACTGTGGTCATTTTTTATTTTTATTTTTGTTAAAGACTAGGTTAGTGATGTAGCTGGGGGGCCAAGTTGTGGATGGTTTTGTAAGTTTTTTTTAGTATTTTTAATTTCATTTGTTGGGTGAGTGGCAGCCAATGGAGGGATTGGCACAGAGGGGTAGCAGACGCTGATCAGTGTGTAAGGTGGATGAGTCTGGCAGCATCATTCTTAATGGACTGAATAGGGGATAGTCTATTTAAATGTAAGGTAATGAGGAGGGAGTTGCAGTAGTCGAGGTGACAGATGATCAGGGAGTGAATTATTAACTTTGTGGTGTCATTGGTTAGGAAGGGGCATATTTTGGAGATGTTGCCGAGGTTGAGGCAGCAAGCTTTGGAAAGTGATTGGATGTGGGCCTGAAAGGAGGGTTCAGAGTCCAGGATAACACCTAGCACCCTGACATGTAGGGATGGATTGATGGTTGTGATATTGATCTTGACAGAAGTCAGGGGAAGGGGCACGATATGGGGAGAAATTTTATAAGCTCGGTTTTTGACAGGTTGAGTTTGAAGAAGTGGTGTGACATCCAGATTGATATTTTCTTTACCCCTGTGTGGGGTGGGTATGTCCGGTGAGTGGGCTACTTACCCTAGGGGGCACTTAGCCCCTCACTCATCACCCACCACAGGGTTTTATTTATTTATTGTTTTTCTATGAAGATATTTCTCACTTGAATGGACTTTACACATCACCCAGTCACCTTATTGGACTATTAGCATTATTTACGCCACCTAGTCACCTTATTATTAATAATATTTTATCACCTTTATTGATTCACATATCTTATTTGTGCTTATCACTGTATCCCTTTATATATTTATATACATTTTCATTTTTTTTTTTTTTTCAAAAACATTTTATTGAAATATAACATCATACAGGAAACCAAAACATGACAGGCATACAGGAAAACACCTGAAAATAAGCAAAATACAGTCATGGTGTACATTCAGAAATACAAAAGTCAGCTTTAGATGACACAGAAACCCAGGTGTATCTATGACATCGGATATTATGGAAAATAAAGAAAAGAAAAACATTTTCATTTTTTATCCAGCACAATCATTGGCATGTGTCACTTTATTATTTACTCCTTTACTCCATATTTAACTATTTTTTACTGTTTGCTAATACTGGTTTAGCCTAATTTTTATTGTGTGTATATACATTGGAGATGCATACGTATATTATCCACTCACCTTAAGCACTTGGTCACTTTGAATCACCATTGTTTATATTAATTACTCACTGCATTTGCACTTTATATTATATTTTTGTACATTGTGTATATTTATATCTGTGTTCACATACATTACTCCTATTAATCTATCCTGTCTTAATATCAATACCACTCTAGTAGTAGACAGCGCCATTCCCACACTTTTTCCCAGATTGATATGTCGCTCAGTAAATTAGTGATGCTTGAGGAGTTATTGTGAGCTGAGGGGTAGAAAGATAGATTTGGGTGTCATCAAAAATTATTTTGAAAGCCATTGGAGGCTATCAGCTGACCCAGGGAGGAAAATTGACTGTATTAACATCAAGCCCTTCCTTTTCTGACTCATAGATGATTACAGTATTTCTTAGAGCACATATTGTCTGTTTTACTTTAGTACTGGCCACTATAAGGGCCACTATAAGTTCTATGATGCCTTTTGCATGCAAAAATAGACTGATAGTAGCAAAATTCTGATTGCTTTTCTAACTTGCCAAAAGCCCAAAATGTGTCTTCAGATGTCTTACACCTTGAATTTCAAGCTGATATCCCTACCAAATACATTAATCCAAGGAAAAAGAGGTTAATTGCTTCAACTTTACCTAAAATAAACAAATTTCATATCTACATAATTTCAAATTAATTGTGATTTAATGTTTTAGAAAAGGGTAATTAGGGTGCAATACATGTGTTTGCAGAATGAGCTCTTTTAAGCAGAATGGCAAAATAAATAGATGCTGAGATTGTGTATGACACATGGTAAGATAATAACTAATTATAAATCCAGTGCCTATGGCAAATCCATTCCAGATCTTAAAAAAATAATGGCGTGTTGGAAAAAAATAAGATGACTGGCCAGAGGGTTAAAGGGAAAAAAAATCAATCCAAATACTTAATGTACTGAAAACAGTGCATTTGTTTTCATTGGTAATAAATGTCCTGGCACTGAAAGTTTTATATTAAATCTATTTTAAGATATTTCTTTTTTCCTATTCATTTCTTCTGACTGCACGAAAAGATTAGGAATGATGTAGGTTAATATCATAGAAATATAAAGATGCAAGTATGTACTATATATAAAGTTGAGCGGACACCTGGATGTCCGTGTTCGGCAGGTTCGGCCGAACTTTAAAAAAAAGTCTGGGTCCGTGTCCCGGACTTTTGCCGAACTTTTCCCGGACACCGAACCCCATTGAAGTCAATGGGGACCCGAACTTTCAGGCACTAAAATGGCTCTAAAACACCAATGGAAAGGGCTAGAGCAAAACATAGTTAAGACCATGGTGAGTGCTCTGCAAACAAATGTGGATAGGGAAATAACTTAAAACAACAACAAAAAAAAACAGAAAAATAAAACAATGTTCTTCATCTCTGAAGGATGAGGCCCATATGGAGTAGGAGGGAGATTGAGGTGGTGGTGGATGTGGCGGTGTCATAGGCGTGCGCACAGGGTGTGCCGGGTGTACCTGGGCACACCCTAATCACCTAGGGCACATAGCATTATCGCTCTGTTTGCCAGTGAGGAGATGGGAAAGATCTCCCTCGGACCTGCTCTGCTCTATTTCTCTTTGCTAGCAGGGAGAGTAATGTATCAGGGCCATGTACATGTAGGCAAACACATGCATGTGTATTTAAACTTTGGGGTGCACACCCTAATGCAATAGGCTGCGCACACCTATGGGCGGTGTAGGTGGAAGCGGCGGTGGAGGAGGAGGACAAGGTAGCCAACACTGCTTCTTTTCAGAAATTTTAAATGAGGGTACACCCCAAAAGAGTGAGAAAGAGCAAAAATAGAACAATGGCTGGGTAAGGTCGGTATCCATCGCTATTCTGCACAAGGTACGGAAAAGTCCCGTGGGATCCATGCCTGGTTCATTTTAATGAACGTGAGCTTGTCCACATTGTCTCTGGACAGGCGGCTGTGCTTGTCTGTGATAACGCCCCCAGCCGTGCTAAATACCCGTTCAGATAATACACTGGCTGCAGGGCACGCCAGCACCTCCAAGGCGTAAAGGGCAAGCTCAGGCCATGTGCCCAATTTGGAGACCCAGAAGTTGAAGGGGGCAGACCCGTCATTCACTACATGTAGGCATGTGCACGCATACTGCTCCACCATGTTGGTAAAATGCTGCCTCCTGCTAAGACGTTCCATATGAGCTGCTGGTGCTGCTGTTTGTTGTGGCGTGCTGACAAAGCTTTTCCACATTTCGGCCATGCTAACCCTGCCTTCTGAGGTGCTGGCGGTGCCCTGGTTGCGTTGGCGACCTCTTCCTCCTCCTCCTCCTCTGCCTTGTGCTTCCACTGTGGCCCCGCTGTCAGGTGGGAATGCAAGCAGCATCGCGTCTACCAGCAAGCGCTTGTACTCGTGCATCTTGCAATCGCGCTCCAGTGAGTGAATTAAGGACGGTACGTTGTCCTTGTAACGGGGATCCAGCAGCGTGGCCACCCAGTAATCAGCACAAGTTAGAATGTGGGCAACTCGGCGGTCGTTGTGGAGACACTGCAGCATGTAATCGCTCATGTGTGCCAGGCTGCCCAGTGGCAACGAAAGGCTGTCCTCTGTGGGAGGTGTATCGTCCGTGTCCTCTGTATCCCCCCAGCCACGCACCAGTGATGGCCATAAGCTGGCCTGGGTGCCCCTTGTGAATGACTGCCCTGAAAGCCTTGGAAATGTTACCTCTTCATCCTCCTCCTCCTCATCCTGTGCCACATCCTCTTCCATCATCGCCCGAATTGTTTTTTGAAGGAGGCATAGAAGTGGGATAGTTAAGCTGAGAACGGCGTCATCGGCACTGGCCATGTTGGTGGAGTACTCAAAACAGCGCAACAAGGCACACAGGTCTCGCATGGAGGCCCAGTTATTGGTGGTGAAGTGGTGCTGTTCCACAGAGCGACTCAAGCGTGCGTGCTGCAGCTGAAACTCCACTATGGCCTGCTGCTGCTCGCACAGCATGTGCAAGGTGGAGTTCCACCTTGTGGGCACGTCACATATGAGGCGGTGAGCGGGAAGGCCGAAGTTACGCTGCAGCACTGACAGGCGAGCAGCAGCAGGGTGAGAACGCCGAAAGTGCGCACAGACGGCCCGCACTTTCTGCAGCAGCTCTGACATATCAGGGTAGTTTTTAAGGAACCTCTGCACCACCAAATTCAGCACATGCACCAGGCAAGGGATGTGTGTCAAACCGGCTAGGCCCAGACCTGCTATGAGATTTCGCACGTTATCGCACACCACCAGGCCGGGCTTGAGGCTCGCTGGCAGCAACCACTCATTTGTCTGCTGTTCCATGCTCCTCCACAACTCCTGCGCGGTGTGTGGTTTTTCCCCCAAACAGGCAAGTTTTAAAACTGCCTGCTGTCGTTTACCCCTGGCCGTGCTGAAGTTGGTGGTGAAGGTGTTACGCTGTCCGGATGAGGAGGCGGTAGAGGATGAGGAAGCAGAGTAGGAGGAGTTAGGAACAGGAGGCAAACTGAAGCGCCCTGCAATCCTCGGTGGTGGAAGGACATGCGCCAAATTGCTATCCGCCGCAGGCCCATCCGCCACTGCATTTACCCAGTGTGCCGTTAGGGAGATATAACGCCCCTGACCGTGCTTACTGGTCCACGTATCGGTAGTTAGGTGGACCTTGGCACAGATGGCGTTGCGCAGTGCACACCTGATTTTTTCCCCCACTTGGTTGTGCAGGGAAGGGATGGCTTGCCTGGAAAAGTAGTGGCGGCTGGGCACGACGTACTGTGGGACAGCCACCGACATAAGGTTTTTAAAACTGTGTGTCTCCACCAGACGGAATGACAGCATTTCAAAGGCCAAGAATTTTGAAATGCTGGCATTCAGGGCCAGGGATCACGGGTGGGTAGGGGGGTACTTCCTCTTCCTCTCAAGTGTTTGGGAGATGGAAAGCTGAACGCTTCCACGGGACATTGTGGAGATGGTTGGTGACCCAGGTGGTGGTGTTGCTGACAGATCGTCTGCTTGCGGGGTGGCAGGTGCCGGTATCACTACAGATGTGGCTGGAGCGGCCGAGACTGCAGCAGAAGAGGAAGCAGGATGAGCCAGAGATGTTTCTTGGTTTTGAAGGTGTCTACTCCACTGCAGCTCGTGCTTTGCACTTAGATGCCTGATCATGCAGGTTGTGCTCAGGTTGAGAAGGTTTATGCCTCGCTTCAGGCTCTGATTGCACAGGGTGCAAACCACTCGTGTCCTGTCATCAGCACATTTTCTAAAGAACTTCCACACTAGAGAACTCCTTTGAGCTGGCTTTGGTGCGCTCGTTCCCTTGCTGCGTTGGGCAGTAGCAGGCGTAGTGTCTAGGGCACGGCCGCTCCGCTTCTGCACCCTGCTCCCTCTTCTGCTGTGCTGTTGGCTCTGTGCGACCACCGCCTCTTCCTCCAAACTACTCAGGTCACCTGCATGACCTTCATTCCATGTGGGGTCGAGGACCTCATCGTCCTCCACATCATCTTCCACCCAGTCTTCACCCCTGCCCTCCTTGTCGGTCTCCACAATTCTGAGTGCCGCAGCAGTTGGCACCTGCGTTTCGTCATCATCGGAGACATGCTGCGATGGTCCTTGCATGTACTCATCTTGAGAAATAAGTGGTTGGGCATCGCTGCACTCAATCTCTTCCACTTCTAGGGCAGGGCTAGGTGGATGGCCCTGGGAAACCCTGCTGACAGAGTCATCAAAAAGAAGAAGAGACTGCTGTATGGCTTGGGGCTCAGACTGCTTGCCTGATTTGCAAGGGGGTGAGGTGAAAGACGGTTGGACATCGGCTGCAGGTGCCAACTCTGACCTTTCTGCAGTAGACTGGGTGGGAGACAATGTGAAGGAACTGGAGGCACTGTCAGCAGCAAACCAATCTACTATCGCCTCTACGTGTTCTGGCATCATCACTTCTAGAGGCGTATGATGCCCTACCAAATACTGATGCAGGTTCTGTCGCCTACTAACACTTGAGGAAGGTGTTTCACTTGTGTGTGTAGCTGGCACAGATCGACCACGTCCTCTCCTTGCAACAGGAGCTCTACCAGCAGCACCACTACCCAGGCCACGGCCCCTATTTGACGGTCTCCTCATATTTCTGTAATTTAAGATCTTGCCCTAGAAAGGTGTTTATTGAATAGCGGAACAAAAGAACAACAGTATCGCACGGGTGTATCTCACAGTCAAATATGCAAACTATGCCGCAATTTAATGTTTTTTACCCCAAAAGGGTGTATATTGAATAGCGGAATAGGATAAAAAATGGTGTATCTCACACGTAGAAACACAGACTAGGCCCCGATTAAAATTTTTTGTACCCTAAAGGGAGGATGAGGAAGAGGAGTAGGAGGAGCTGGGAACAGGAGGCAAACTGAAGCGCCCTGCAATCCTTGGCGGTAGAAGGAGATGCGCCAAACCAATTTAAAAGGTGTATCTCACACGTACCGATACAGACTATGCCGTAATTTAATTTTTTACACTCCAAAAGGTTGTATATTGAATAGCGGAATAGGAAAAAAATTATAATATGGTGTATCTCACACGTACAAACACAAACTAGGCCCCGATTACAATTTTTTGTACCCTAAAGGCAGGATGAGGAGTAGGAGGAGTTCGGAACAGGCAGGAGGCAGACTGAAGCACCCTCAAATCCTTGGCAGTATGAGATGCGCCCCAAAAATTGGAAAGGTGTATCTCACACGTACCGACACAGACTATCCCGCAATTTAATTGTTTTTACCCAAAGGTGTAGATTAAATAGAGGAATAGAAAATATTATCAAAAAAAGGTGTATGTATCTCACACGTACAGAACCTGACTAGGCCACAATTACTATTTTTTGTACCCCTAAAGGCAGGATGAGGAGTAGGAGGAGTACGGAACAGGCAGCACCCTCAAATCTTCAGAAGTATGAGATGAACCCCATAAATTGGAAAGGTGTATCTCACACGTACCAACACAGACTATCCCGCAATTTGTTTATACCCAAAGGTTTTTATTGAATAGCGGAATAGAAAATATTATCAAAAAAAGTGTATGTATCTCACACGTACAGAACCACACTAGTCCCCAATTACTATTTTTTGTACCCCTAAAAGGCAGCATGAGGAGTAGGAGGAGTTTGGAACAGGCAGCACCCTCAAATCCTCGGAAGTATGAGATGCACCCCAAAAATTGGAAAGGTGTATCTCACGTACCAACACAGACTATCCCGCAATTTAATTGTTTATACCCAAAGGTTTTTATTGAATAGCGGAATAGAAAATATGATTATAATAAGATGATCATAGCACATGTGAACAGCAGTCTCTTATATCATTCAGCTCTGCTGCAGGCCACAATTTAATTTTTTTAACCCAAGGCTGTATATTGAATAGTGGAATAGAAAAAAGTGTATGATTTTTGAAACCACTCAATAATAGCACGTGAACACTGAACACAGCAGTCTATGTTCACTGCACCCCACACACAGCAAAATCGATGTGGACCACTGACACCTGCCTATATCCAGCCTCTCCCTAAAAGGATTGATAAGATTGGTCACTGCAAACCCCCCCCCCCCCACACAGCAATATTGATTGTAGAACACACTGTCTGACCCTAAAAATCAGCAGCCTCTCCCTAAAAGGATTGATTAGATCGGTCACTACAAACCCCACCCCACACAGCAATATCGATTGTAGAACACACTGTCTGACCCTAAAAATCAGCAGCCTCTCCCTAAAAGGATTGATAAGATCAGTCACTGCAAACCCCACCCCACACAGCAATATCGATTGTAGAACACACTGTCTGACCCTAAAAATCAGCAGCCTCTCCCTAAAAGGATTGATAAGATCGGTCACTGCAAAATCGATTGTAGAAAACTGACCCTAAAAATCAGCAGCCTCTTCCTAAAATGCCCTACAACTCGCCCTGCCTAACACACTCCGACCTGTCCCTCAATTCTATGTGGACACAAATGAGTTTTGCCTGTCTGTCCCTAATCAGCAGCCAGCACGTATGATGTGTACTCTGTCCCTGAACTACACAGCAGAATGACGCAGCGGCACTCGGTCTCGAACTTAAAGACTTGGTCACATGCTTCAGATGGCCAATCACAGCTACTAATACATTTGTAGGCATGGCTGGGATGGCTTAAGGCACACCAGTTAAACGCTTGTTGATTGGCTGTTGAAAGCCCGCCATGAAAAGCGCGCCAATGCATACAAAACCCGGAAATAAAACGACCGAACACGGATTTTTATCTGAATATACAGTAAAGTTTTCGGGTCCGTGTTCGGGTAACAAAAATCCAATTATTCGGTACGAACACGAATAATACAGTCCGTGTTCGCTCAACCCTAACTGTATATCCTAGAGGAAAATTATTTGGTAATACTTGATCTGATAAATAAAGTCTCCATGACCTTAATCCCAGACACACCCATTACCATTTTCAACAGTTAAACCCAATTATCATCCAAACAGGTAAATCCAATTTCAATGGCTGGTCGCATTCCTACACACATCCAGTCACTGTCCAAAGTAGGGATGAGCTTCGAGTTTGAGTCGTGTCTAAGTTCAACTTGAACATCGTCGTTCGTGAAATGAAGAACAAATGTGCTTCTTCGCGGGAAATTCAAGATTCCCATAATGCACGTGCAGCACGTTATGTGATTGGCTAAAGCATGCACCCGGACCTCATGCTTTGGCCAATCAAATGATCTCTGCCATGATTGGACTAAAGGCAGGCTGCCTTTAGCCAATCATGGCTCAGGGGCCAAGTACACACCCCACAATACATAAAGGCTGCTTGCGCAGCCACAATGTGTAGTGTCATTGTGCAGGCAATGAGACAGGGAGAGGCACGCGTGTGAGGCAGGGAGAGAGTAGCTTTTTTGGAGTTTGTCAGACAGTGCAGAGACATTGCTAGCAGTGTAGGGAGGGCCAGGAACGTGTGTCAGGCACGGAGAGATTTGATTCTTTACATCATATCAGACACTGCAGCGCCAATGAGTGATTCATTCCTAGCCATGTAGGGAGGGCCAGGAACGTGTGTCAGGCAGGGAGAGATTTGTTTCTTTACATCATATCAGACAGTGCAGTGCCAGTGAGTGATTCATTCCTAGCAGTGTAGGGAGGGCCAAGTACGTTTTTCAGGCAGGGAGAGATTTCTTTCTTTACATCAGATATCAGTGAGAGTATTGTTCAACGGTCAGTTGTGGAAAATTCTATAAGACTTACAGATCATCCATCTATCAGATTATAGATTACATCAAATATCAGTGAGAGTATTGTTCATCGGTCACTTGGGTACATCCTATAAGCAGCACAGATCATTTATAGGGCTATAGATTACATCATATCCGGTCATTGAGTATCTATTGGTCAGTTGCGTATAACCTATATTGATCTGCATCAACATCATGCCCGAAAGGCCGACAAGGAGAGGCTGATGCTCACATGCCACAAAAAAAAGGGTAAGCAGCCTCTGTGTCCATTGTTAAAAGTGGTAGTCACAGTCGACATTGTGCACCCTCTGCAGGCGGGGCACGCCCATCCTTTATTTCTGGTGCTACATAGTTACATAGTAGGCGAGGTTGAATAAAGACAATAGTCCATCCAGTTCAACCTGTGTAGGTGTGTGTGACTGTAATCATCTAACATAGCCCTCAATCTCCTGATCCTTGAGATGTAAGTCTAAGAGTCTTTTGAAAGTCACCATACTACCCGCAGAAACCACCTCTTGTGGTAGACAATTCCACAATCTTGTAGCCCTAACAGTAAAGAACCCCCCACGTTGCCTGAGGTTAAAACGCTTCTCCTCTAATCGCATTGTATGTCCTCGAGTCCTCATGCAATTCCTTCGAATGAACAGCTTTTCTTCTAAGCTGAGATCCCCATTAAGATATTTATAAATTGCTATCATGTCCCCTCTCAGACGTCTTTTCTCCAGGGAAAATAAATCGAGCGATTGCAGCCGCTCTTCATAGGTAAGGTCCTCCAACCCCCTAATCAGTTTAGTTGCCCTTCTCTTGACTTTCTCAAGCTCCAACACATCCCTCCTGAGGACTGGCGACCAGAACTGGACAGAATACTCCAGATGCGGTCGGACCAGAGTTTTATAAAGTGGAAGGATTATAGTCTTATCTCTGGAATACATCCCTTTCTTTATGCATGCTAATATTCTGTTGGCTTTGGAAGCTGCCGCTTGGCATTGCATGCTGTTGCCTAATCTATCATCAACTAAGACTCCCAAATCTTTCTCCATTTTTGATTCCCCCAAGGGTTCCCCTCCTAACGTGTATTGTGCTTTTATGTTTTTGGTCCCCAAGTGCAAAACCTTACACTTCTCCACATTAAACCTCATTTGCCATGTCGTTGCCCACTCCGTAATTTTGTCCAGGTCATTCTGTAGGATATCTGCTTCATGCTGTGCAGTTATCGCCCTGGCCAATTTTGTGTCATCTGCAAAAACTGATAACGAACTACTGATCCCTTCCTCAATGCTGTTTATGAATAAATTGAACAAGGTTGGTCCCAGGACTGAGCCCTGGGGCACCCCGCTTACTACCTCAGACCAGTCTGAGTATGCGCTGTTTATTACTACCCTTTGGACACGGCCTTTTAGCCAATTCCGTATCCAAGAGCAAACCCTGCTGTCGATACCTGCAGACCTTATTTTATAAATTAAGCGCTTGTGGGGAACTGTATCAAACGCCTTAGCGAAATCCAAGTACACCACATCCACTGGTCTCCCCCTATCTAGCTCACAGCTCACTTCCTCGTAGAATGCTAAGAGATTGGTTTGACAAGAACGCCCATTTGTAAACCCGTGCTGGTTACTACTGATGATGTTGTTGTCTTTAGCATACTCTACGATATAGTCCCTTATCATCCCCTCCAAAAGTTTACATATTATTGATGTCAGACTGACAGGCCTATAATTTCCCGGGATATGTCTCTGGCCCTTTTTGAATATCGGAATCACGTTAGCCTTCCTCCAATCCCCTGGTACATCTCCTGTCCTAATACTGTCAGCAAAGATCAGGAACAGTGGTCTAGATATAACCATACTGAGTTCCTTGAGCACTCTCGGATGTACGCCATCCGGGCCTGGTGATTTGTTTGTGTTAAGTTTATCCAGTCTTTCCCTGATTTCCCCCTCTGTTAGCCATAGTGGCAAGTCCTGTGTATTACTACTAACCATACAGTCATGGTCAGTGTACCCTTCCTTTTCCTGCGTAAAAACTGACGAGAAAAAAGAATTCAGCACGGTTGCTTTTTCAGTGTCCTCTGTAACCATCCTCCCATCATCGTTAATTATGTGTGCAATATGCACTGCCCTAGTTTTTTTGCTGTTGATATATTTAAAGAATTTCTTTGGGTTTTTTTTACTATCCTCCGCTATTTGTCTCTCAAAGTTGATTTTAGCCATCTTGATTTCGTGTTTACACTTCTTATTTTCCTCCTTGTATTGCTGGAAGGCCGATACTGTGCCCTCTGATTTATATTTCTTGAAGGCCAATTTTTTTCCCCTAATAAGTTTTTTAACGCTACGGTTTAGCCAGCCAGGTTTGGCTTTGTCTCTTCTAAATTTATTCCCCATAGGAATGCACTGCAAGATGCCTTTGCTTAATATTGTTCTAAAGCATTCCCATTTTTCCTCTGTGGTCAGTGATCCCAGGGTTTGGTCCCAGTTTACCCTTTCCATCAATGAGTACAATTTTGGAAAGTCTGCCCTTCTGAAGTTTAGGGTTCTTATGTTCCCCACTTGCCTTTTTATATTGTTATTTATACTAAATGTGATCATCCTGTGATCGCTAGAGCCCAGGTTGTCCTGGACTCCTACCTCCGAGATTATGTCTGGGTCATTAGTGATCAATAGATCCAGGATAGCATTCTCTCTAGTAGGGGAATCCACCAACTGCGACATGTAGTTATCCTGTAAGGTTTCCGTGAATAGCCGGGCCTTATGCGAGTGTGCAGTCCCCTCTTCCCAGTCAATGTCGGGATAATTGAAGTCCCCCAATATGATGACTGATCCTAGTTTTGCCGCTTTACCTATTAGTGCTAAAAATTCCAGCTCTACCTCCTCCCCTTGGTTAGGTGGCCTATAGCAAACCCCCACAACTACTTTTCCCTTATCTTCTTCCCTATCGAGTTCAACCCACACAGATTCTAAATCCATGCTCATCCCATCCGTAATGTCACTCCTTTCTAGCACCTTTATATTGTTCTTGACATAGAGACATACCCCTCCCCCTCTTTTACCAACCCTGTCCTTCCGGTACACCGAATACCCTTGGATATTGGCCAGCCAGTCATGTGAGGGGTCGAACCAAGTCTCCGCTATTCCCACAAGGTCTATGTCTTCCTCATGTACTAACATTTCCAACTCATCCATCTTATTAGCTAGGCTCCTGGCATTAGCATATACCCCTGCCCGTGCTTTTCAGACACAACATGTGGAAGAGTTGTTGGAGTGGATCAATAAGCCATCCTCATCCTCCTCATCCTCTGACACCCATGCTCACAGTAGTTTGCCTTCCACCGCAGCTGCCAAAGCGGCCCGTTCCATAGGCTCCTTCTCCACAGCTACTCCTTCAGTTGCCCCACCATCATGCACGGAGGAGTCACCTGAACTATTCCATCATAGTGTCAGTGACATGCTGCTGGAGGATGTGCAGCAATTTGAAAGCTGTGATGTTGGTTCCCAGGTTGATGAAGGGAATAACGTGAGCCTAGAGAGAGGGGGGGACAACGACTGACAAGAAACCAGCAGTCATGTTGCCACAGCTAAAACATATTGCCAAGTTTGCTCCAGTGATGAGGAGGGAGGGGATGATGAGGTCACTGACTGTAGTTGTGTGCCTGACAGGATAGAGGAGGAGGAGAGGGAGGATGAGGAGGATGAACAACTCCAACGAGGCAGGAGTTGCTCCAGGGGCCGCCATAGCAGTAGCCAACTTATTGCATCACAGCACAGAGCTCCACGGGTGCAGGGTGCTGCAAAATCCCAAAGGACTCCATAAAGTTCATTAGTGTGAGCTTTTTTCAGCATCTGTGCAGTAGACTGCAGCGTTGCTGTTTGCGTATCGAGCGTTGCCAGAACAACAGCCGCTTGGGCACCACATGCTTGACAAGGCATATGATGACCTGCCATGCAGTCTGTTGGCAACAGCAACTGAAAGAGGCACCAGATCAAAATAAGCATAAATCACAATTGCTCCTCATCTGTGATCTCTAACCCTACTATACCTCATGCCTTCTCAAATACCAGCATTGAGAGGGACGATGGTATAGCAATGAGTGGCACAGAGACTTGCACCCATCTGCTAGCAATACACCACCGCTTGATTTGAGCACCAGGCAAATTTCACTACCCCAGTTTTTGAACCGTAGAAATAAATACTGCCCCAGCCATCCACATACTCAGCGTCTTAATGCTAGCTTGGTCAAATTTCTAGCATTACAGCTGCTGCCTTTTCAGCTGGTAGACTCGGCTCCCTTTCGCAACTTTGTGGAATGTGCTGCACCACAGTGGCAGGTCCCAAAAAGGCATTTATTTTCACATACGGCCATTCTGGCTCTCTACTGTCATGTGAAAGGTAGTGTTTTGGCCTCGTCGGACAAAGTGGTCAGCAGGAAGGTGCACATTACTGCTTACTCTTGGTCCAGCAGGAATGGACAGGGACTTTATATTTCTTTCACTGCGCACTGGGTAACTCTGCTGGCAGCTGGGAAGGATGCAGGACAGGGTTCGGTGTTGCAGCTTGTTTTGCCACCATGCCTCCAAAAGCTGGTGCTGGTTCTGCCACTACTCCACCACCTCCTCCTCATTCTCCTTCTCCATGTCCTCTTCTGCTCAATTAAAAGAAAAAACAACAGGAAGCTGGCGCTCTGGGCTGCTACAGTAGGGTCAGTTATGGCCAGTGTATGAAGGACCAAACAATAAATATACATGCAGAAAAAATAATAATGAAATCATATACATGACATTCCATGAGGGATATTCAAGTCCATAATAATAGTAAATGACAGGGGGGAGAGAGTGCCTGTAGGACCGGAATATGAGTATGCAAAAAAGGGCTAGCTCCGCAGCACAGGGAAGTCGGCTCTGGGAAAAAGTCAAAACAAACAAACGGAGCACCTCTAAGTGCAGTAAGTTTTTTTTCCAGGAAGCACGCAATCATATGTAAACTCACATGAAGTTAAGAATAATGGGCTTGATCTGGTACCGGTGGTCCGCGGAGATGGAAATGGCGTCCAGCGTCCGGAAATAAGGTGGTGACTGGAGCCAGTTGGATTGAATCGGAAGACGGAGAAGCCGGCTGTAGTCTTCCTGGTTCAGCTGATTTCCATGTACCAAGCTGAAACGCAGCATTGCCGCGTGACATCACCGGGATCAAGGGAATGACACAAAGCCTTTCAAAGCATGCGTTTGTTTTGTCTTCTGCTCAATTGTCCTCTGAAGCAGCAGTGCTCCCTAAGCATTCAAGAGTCTAGGCGAACAGTCAGGCAAAAAGATGCCATGCTGTGCTTTAGTTGGTCTGTCTAGGGCAGTGATGGCGAACCTTGGCACCCCAGATGTTTTGGAACTACATTTCCCATGATGCCCATGCACTCTGCAGTGTAGTTGAGCATCATGGGAAATGTAGTTCCAAAACATCTGGGGTGCCAAGGTTCGCCATCACTGGTCTAGGGGATAGGAGTCACACTGGGGCAGAGATTCTGTCAGCTCTGCAAGGGAGGCTCAGAGATGGTTGACACCACGACAGTGTGAGCCAGGAATGGTTGTATGCGACAATGGCACCATCCTTCTCTCCGCCCTCCAACTGGGACACTTGACACATGTTCAATGCTAGGCACATGTATTGAATCTGGTGGTTCAGCGTTTCTTGAGCAGATACCCGGGCTTCCAAGATCTCGTGAGGCAGGCCAGAAAAGTCTGTGGCCCACCAACCGCCTCATTTGTGACATGCCCACCAGGTGGAACTCAACGTTGTCTATGCTGCAGTGGCTGCACATGCAGCAGAGAGCCATCAATCAGTACCTGTGCGAGTATGGCACAAACACAGGATCAGGGGAGCTATGGCTTTTTTCGCCACGCCAGTGGCTTTTGATTAAGGATGCATGCATTGTCCTGTCACCATTTGAGGAGGCCACAAGGATGGTGTGCCGGGACGATACATGCATCAGTGACACTATCCCGCTAGTCTACCTTCTGGAGCACACGCTGTGTGGAATCATGGACAGGGCACTTGAGGCAGAACAGTGACAGGAAGAGGAGTCCTCACATGGCCCCCTTTATGCAGATATTATTCCTGCAGGGCCACAAAACACACACGAGGAGGAGGAGGATTTTGGGTGCATGGATGTAGAGGATAGCATAAAGCAGTCTTCAAGGGATGGTTTTGATTCCCCTGAAACCCCAGGAGTTGTGCATGGTTGGGGAGAGGTTGATCCTTAGTGACCCAGAGGACTCAGAAGCTCATGCCCTCTCCAACGTACATTGCATGGGCTCCCTGATTCTGCAAAGCCTGAGAAAGGACCCAAGGATTCGTGCTATCGAGGAAAGGGATGATTACTAATTGGCATCCCTTCTTGATCCACGTTACAAGGGTAAAGTTGCAGAGCATCCTGCCTTCTCAGTGGGAGCAGAGGATGAAACATCTTGAGGAGGCCTTGAAAAAAAAGTGTGTACCACCTTACCAGACACTGGGAGGTCAACATTCTCTGGACTTATTTCTTAAGCATTGTTCAGCCAAAGGAGGAGCGGTGAAGAAGGTGGCTGGCAGACCGATGCCTTTAAACAGTTTTTTTGTCCTCAGCAGCACCCAGGGCTCTTAGGTTTAAGCAACCATCGGCAGCATCTCCATCATATGGTGCATGATTATCTAGGCACAAGAGCAGACTTGGAGACCTTTCCAGCTGAGTAGGGATGATCGAACTTTTGAAAAGTTCGGTTCGACCAGAACACCCGAATTTCAGGAAAGTTCGGTTCGGATTCCAGAACCCCATTGAAATCAATGGGACCCGAACTTCTGGAATCAAAAAACACAATTTTTAAGCCCTAAAACCCAATAAATGCCCCTAAAAAGTGCCTAGGGTTCTGGGTCATGCCCCATTAACTATTAATCACACAAAAAAAAGTTATTAAAAATTGTAATTTTTGATAAAAAAGCCAATTATTGAAAAAAAAAGAGATTTTTTTTATTTTTACTTTGGATTTAGTATCTGGGGGGTCTAAAGGGTGTACATGTGAAGTTTCAGCTCTGTAGCATGTCCAGAACCATAAAAAAAAAAGATTGTTTGTATTAGAAAACTTTCAGCACAGGAGGTTGGCTTCGCTGCTGTAACACCTTGCCGGTTTAATAGCAGGCATTTTTTGGGGTTCTTTGCAGTGAGGAAAAACATCTGAACTTGTGTATAGTGGTACTGTGCACAAGTTCTGATGTTTTGCCTGCCTCCAAAAACCCCCAAAAAATGCCAGCAAAAACACACCTGGGCATTTTTTTTTTGACGGTTCTTTTGAGGCAGGCAAAACATCTGAACTTGTGTATAGTGGTGTATATACACACATACATATATTTATATACACACCTAGACATATATAGGTGTGATAGTAGCAGAAATATATGCTTGCGCTAATGAAATCATTTACAGTAATATATTTCTGCTACTATAGGTGTCTATATACATATAATTATGTGTGTATATATATATATACCACTATACACAAGTTCAGATGTTTTGCCTGCCTCAAAACAACCCCAAAAAATGCCAAAAAAAAACGCTAGCGTCAAAAAACAAAATCCCCAGGTGTGTTTTTGCTGGCATTTTTTGGGAGTTTTTGGAGGCAGGCAAAACATCAGAACTTGTGCACAGTACCACTATACACAAGTTCAGATGTTTTTGAAACCGGCAAGGTGTGAAAACCGAGGAGAGAAGCTAACCCCCTGAGCTGAAAGTTTTCTAATAGAAACAATCCTTTCTTTTTTCTGGTTCTGGACATGCTACAGAGCTGAAACTTCACAGGTACACCTTTTAGACCCCTCAGACACACAATCACACAAAAAAAGTTCTTAAAAATTGTAATTTTTGATAAAAAAGCCAATTATTGAAAAAAAAAGAGATTTTTTGATTTTTACTTTGGATTTCAGATCTGGGGGATTTAAAAAGTGTACATGTGAAGTTTCAGCTCTGTAGCATGTCCAGAACCATAAAAAAAGATTGTTTGTATTAGAAAACTTTCAGCTCAGGGGGTTGGCTTCGCTGCTGTAACACCTTGCCGGTTTAATAGAAGGCATTTTTTTGGGTTCTTTGCAGTCAGGAAAAACATCTGAACTTGTGTATAGTGGTACTGTGCACAAGTTCTGATGTTTTGCCTGCCTCCAAAAACCCCCAAAAAATGCCAGCAAAAACACACCTGGGGATTTTTCTTTTTTTTGACGCTAGCGTTTTTTTGGCATTTTTTTGGGTTCTTTTGAGGCAGGCAAAACATCTGAACTTGTGTATAGTGGTATATATACACACATAATTATATGTATATAGACACCTAGCCATATATAGGTGTGATAGTAGCAGAATTATATTACTGTAAATGATTTCATTAGCGCAAGCATTTATTTCTGCTACTATCACACCTATATATGTCTAGGGGTATATATACAGACATATATGTGTATATATACCCCCTATACACATGTTCAGATGTCATGTCTGACATCAAACATGTCCTCAAAAAAGCACTGGCAGTGGCAGCCCCTGCAGCATAAAAAATGCTTGGCTGGTGAGAAGCCATATTCCAGTTCCGAAGCAATTCAGAGAAATGATCATTTCTCTATAGCGGTCACCCTGCTATGGAAGGGTTTTGTCACCCTGCCATAGCAGTCACTGTTAACCCTACACTACACTACGGTCCCTTTACACGTAACACTTTCCCTACAGAAACTAAATTTTTGAAGCTAACTTAAGTGTAAAGGAACACTCTAACTACACTAGATATCCCTTTCCTCACACTAATAAATAGCTAAATGACACTTTTAAAGTAAAATTAACATAACTGCTTCCACTCTCTTCCATGTCCAGTATAACAATGCTAGGAATATGGCGGGGGCGATCTTATATACTGGGGGCCGTATTCACTAATGATTGGTCTAGGGACCCCCTAGTCACTCCAATCACATTCCTAGCATTCTCCTGCCCCCTCAATTGGCTTTTGCTAATGGTTCTGGTCCAATCACGGGCTTTTAAAGCCCATTTCCTGAAGCATTGCATTTTGGTCGGTTCTGGTTTCCGAATTCCGAACTTTTTGGGCAAAAAGTTCTAAATTCGGCCGAACCTCGAACACCCAATGTTCGGGCCGAACCGATGGTCGACCCGAACCGTTCGATCATCCCTACAGCTGAGCATCCACTGGCTTACTGGGTCTTGAGGATGGATCACTGACCAGGACTTGCTAAATATGCAATGGAGCTACTGGCCTGTCCTGCTTCCAGCGTACTTTTTGAATGGACATTCAGTGCTGCTGGAGGTTTTGTGTCGGACAAAAGAGTGTGTCTGTCCACAGACTCTGTTGACCAGTTGACTTTTATCAAAATGAACCAGTCCTGGATCAACAAGAGCTATCAAGCCCCTGATGCTGATGTAACTGATAGAACTTGCTATCCCTTGAAGACTGCATATGCTGCCTATCTTATTCCTCTACCTTCCTCTACCTTGATTCTGCTAGCTTCCAACAATGTTTTTGGCTTAGGTCACTACCAACCCCCAAGGCCTAATTTTTCTGCACTTGTATAACAGGTGCATACAATTAAAATATTGTATGTCATTTTTAACAGCAGGCCCTGTCCCTGTGCACTGCTAACTGTGAGGGGTTACGGTGTTCAGGCACGACCTACAGCAAAGGCCCAATTTTTGGCACCTGTATAGTTCATGCAATTTCAAATTTGCATGGAATTTTTACCAGCAAGTCCCGTTCCTGCACCCAGCAAGAGTAACTGTGAGGACTTGGTTACGGTGTTCAGGCACCACCAACAGCAAAGGCCCAATTTTTAGCACCTGTATAGCACATGCAATTTCAAATTTGTATGGAATTCTTACCAGCAGGTCCAGTTCCTGCACCCAGCAAGAGTAACTGTGAGGACTTGGTTACGGTGTTCAGGCACCACCAACAGCAAAGGCCCAATTTTTGGCACCTGTATAGCACATGCAATTTCAAATTTGTATGGAATTCTTACCAGCAGGTCCAGTTCCTGCACCCTGCAAGAGTAACTGTGAGGGCTTGGTTACGGTGTTCAGGCACCACCAACAGCAAAGGCCCAACTTTTGGCACCCGTGTGGTACATGCAATTTAAAATCTGTATGGAAATCTTACCAGCAGGTCCCGTTCCTGCACCTAGCAAGAGTAACTGCGAGGGCTTGGTTATGGTGGTTAGGCACCACCTACAGCAAAGGCCCAATTTTTGGCACCTGAATGACAAGTACGTGCGATTTGAAATTTGTATGTATTTTTTAGCAGCAGGGCCCATTCCTGCACCCAGCAAAAGTAACTGTGAGGAGTTATAGTGTTCAGGCACCACCAACAACCAAGGCCCATTGTTTCTTCACCAATTTGACAACATGTACATGTGATTTGAAATTTGTATGTATATTTGTATATAACATGTTTTGCTTTAGAAATGTCAGTATTGCTGCAGCAGGCTACATACATCGTAGAGAGGGACTACTTCACACCCACATTCAGGGGACCCCCCAGGCACGAAATTTGAAGGAATTTTTCATTTTTATAGTTTCACTTTAAGCCTCATTAAAATCAGTAAATCAGTGCTCCTTTAAAAATGATCATTTTTAAAAACTTTTTCTTCATTGCAACATGTTCCCCAGGTCAGTATCCGGACCCCCATACACTTTTTTGGGGCAGTAACTTGCATTTAAGCTTTAAAAATGAGGCCGTTAGATTTTCGAGGTTCGAGTCCCATAGATTTCAATCGGGTTCGTTTATTCAAACAAACTTTTCCTTTGTTAGCGGTATTCTGGTGCGAACCGAACCGGGGGGGGGGGGGTGTTCAGCTCATCACTAGTCTAAAGCTTGCTGCCTCAACCTCCGCAACATCTCCAAGATATAACCTTTCCTAACCAACGACACCACAAAGCTTCTAATCCACTCCCTGGTCGTCTCTTGTCTCAATTACTGCAACTCCCTTCTCATTGACTATCATTGCCTATCCCCCTTCAGTCCATCAAGAATGCTGCTGCCAGGCTTATCCACCTTACAAACCGCTCTGTGTCTGCCACCCCTCTCTGCCAATCCCTCCATTGGCTGCCACTCAACCTATGAATTAAATTCAATTTACTAACCATAACTTACAAAGCCATCCATAACTTGGCGCCCAGCTACGTCACTAACCTGGTCTCAAAATACCAACCAACTCGTTCTCTTTATTCCTCCCAGGACCTCCTGCTCACTAGCTCCCTTGTTACCTCTTCTAATGCTCGCCTTGCAGGACTTCTCCCGAGCCTCTCCCATACTCTGAAATGCTCTACTCCATTATGTCCTACTATCTCTTACTTTGAAGAATAGTGTTTTCAGGGATTGTCTGAAAGTGGACAGAGAAACCTATCTTGCAACCACCTAAAAACTGCACTTTTATTTTCTCCATTAGCCCATCCCCCACAGTTATTACCTCTTGTATCTCTTGACCCTCCCTCTTAGATTGTGAGCTCTAACGAGCAGGGCCCTCTGATTCCTACTGTATGAAAGTTTATTGTATTTGTATTGTCTACCCCCAAGTTGTAAAGCACTGCATAAACTGTTGGCGCTATATAAATCCTATATAAAAATAATATTAATAATAATTCCTGATGTAAACTGTTTATCTAAAGGTCAGACAGACTGCCCACCCGGATTCCCCAGAGAGCACTCTGCTAATACATTCTCTTTACAACTGTTTCTCCAGTTTTGGTGGTTCTAGCCAGATTATGAACTATTATAAAAACCGGGATCCTTCTCATTTTGAAGGATGCTTACTCTTCTGCAACATCTTTGATGTACAAACCTCTCCACCAAAATATAAGGATGAAAGAAGAAATGTCTACATATAAAAACTGACCACATTTACAAGGTATTAGTGGGCAAATATATTTTAGTTTGTGATTGTTCTGTGTCTCCTTACACTTGAATGGATTACATTTGACAGTGGTATTGCCTGCTGTACGCACGATTGGGGGGGGGGGGGGTTGGGGGCATTTCCTGGGCGGTGAAGCAAAACATCGCGGACATGAAATGCGCACATTCAATCTTGAGGTAATATTGTTAAAGAAGAAGTTCAGTAATGGATATTTTTACATAGCTACATTACTCCAATTTGAACTAATGTACCTACAGTATGCATTTTCCATACTGTGGGATCTGCCCAGAAACTGTAAATTCCTGTATTGGGCACCACTATTCCAATGATCTCCACTAGCTTCCAGGTCCCATACCAGGCAGCTGCCATACTGCATTGTGAAAACATGAGGTCACCCCTCAGCATGGGCACCATTCAGACAACACTTTTCAATTTCTCAGTGAAAGAAAAGTGTTCTCTGTTTGGACAAGGTGGAGAGCATATCGCCACCACTCCACCTTGTCCAATCAGAGAACACTTTACATTGAGTGAGTAAAGTTTGATCTCTGAATTTGCACTCTTGCCGAATTGGCTGCCTCCTGTATTCATAATGCGGCAGGGCAGCTGCTCAGCACGGGACCTGGAAGCTAGTGAAGATCACTGGAGTATCATTACCCAAGGTGATTTCCAGCTGCTTCTAGAGGGATCCTACAGGTGTAGCATATGCATAGTTACATTAGTCCAAGCTGTATCAATGTAATGATGTAAAAATACCGCAATACCTGGAATTCTTATTTAACTTTATGCTTTACAGTTTTAGCAAAACTGAAAAGTCTATAGAAATAGCACAGTCAGCTCCAGTTAGGAGTAGGGATGATCGAACTTTTGAAAAGTTCGGTTCGACCAGAACACCCGAACTTCACGAAAGTTCGGTTCGGATTTCAGAACCCCATTGAAATCAATGGGACCCGAACTTCTGTAATCAAAAAACACCATTTTTAAGCCCTAAAACCCAATAAATGCCCCTAAAAAGTGCCTAGGGTTCTGGGTCATGCCCCAGGGACTATTAATCACACAAAAAAAAGTTCTTAAAAATTGTCGTTTTTGATAGATAGCCAATTATTGAAAAAATTAAAAAAAAAAAAAAAAAAAAAGAGATTTCTTTGGATTTAGTGTCTGGGGGGTCTAAAAGTTGTACCTGTGAAGTTTCAGCTCTGTAGCATGTCCAGAACCAGAATTACAGCATACCAAACCTTCAAAAATGACTTTTTTGCTTAACCGCACCTTTCTTTTGCTCCTAATCAACGGCTCAGCCAATGTGTATGATGGGGACATAATGCAGTGCACTGGGAACAAGATTAGAGGTTTTTTTGGAAAAAGGTGCTGTCTCTTTAAATGTGCATATAATTAACGGGTGTATTTCCACAATGGGGCTTTTATTACCAAATGTTTCAAGAAGTCCAAAGATGTATGTAATTGCACTTTATTTCATGTAAAATGGTGTTTGGTGCACTTTAACTTGAAATCTCACAAGAAACAGACATATATGCACGGATACATTGAGGGTTAGGGGTAGGGGCCACAATGTAGTGCAGAGTGAACAAGATTAGAGATGTTTTGGATGAATACTGTTGTCTCTTGACTTTGAATAGAAGTAAAGGATGCTTAAAAATTGGGCATTTGGTGGTGCGGACGATGCCTTGACACCATATCCCTATGAAAGTGCTGGTAATGAAAGCAATAATTGCCTTTGTAAGGAAAAAAATTACAATGATATGCATCTGTGTGACAGGTGCGCAAAAATTGTTGTTTGGGTGTTGGCGGAGCCATACCACTGTAAGCCCAAAGAGCTGGTGTTGAAGAAGGCGTAAAAATTATGAAGGTGTGCACCTGTGGAACAGGTGCGCAAACATGGTAGTTTTGGTGTTGGCGGAGCCTCCCCACCATAACCCCAAAGAGCTGGCTTTGAAGGAGGCCCAAAAATTGTAAAGGTGTGCACCTGTGGAACAGGTTCGCAAACATGGTAGTTTTTGTTTAGCATAGCCTCCCCACCTTAACCCCAAAGAGCTGGTGTTGAAGGAGGCCCAAAAATTGTAAAGGTGTGCACCTGTGGAACAGGTGCGCAAACATTGTCGTTTTTGTTTTAGCATAGCCTCCCCACCTTAACCCCAAAGAGCTGGCGTTGAAGGAGGCCCAAAAATTGTAAAGGTGTGCACCTGTGGAACAGGTGCGCAAACATTGTAGTTTTTGTTTTAGCATAACCTCCCCACCTTAACCCCAAAGAGCTGGTGTTGAAGGAGGCCCAAAAATTGTAAAGGTGTGCACCTGTGGAACAGGTGCGCAAACATTGTCGTTTTTGTTTTAGCATAGCCTCCCCACCTTAACCCCAAAGAGCTGGTGTTGAAGGAGGCCCAAAAATTGTAAAGGTGTGCACCTGTGGAACAGGTGCGCAAACATTGTCGTTTTTGTTTTAGCATAGCCTCCCCACCTTAACCCCAAAGAGCTGGTGTTGAAGGAGGCCCAAAAATTGTAAAGGTGTGCACCTGTGGAACAGGTGCGCAAACATTGTCGTTTTTGTTTTAGCATAGCCTCCCCACCTTAACCCCAAAGAGCTGGTGTTGAAGGAGGCCCAAAAATTGTAAAGGTGTGCACCTGTGGAACAGGTGCGCAAACATTGTCGTTTTTGTTTTAGCATAGCCTCCCCACCTTAACCCCAAAGAGCTGGTGTTGAAGGAGGCCCAAAAATTGTAAAGGTGTGCACCTGTGGAACAGGTTCGCAAACATGGTAGTTTTTGTTTAGCATAGCCTCCCCACCTTAACCCCAAAGAGCTGGTGTTGAAGGAGGCCCAAAAATTGTAAAGGTGTGCACCTGTGGAACAGGTGCGCAAACATTGTCGTTTTTGTTTTAGCATAGCCTCCCCACCTTAACCCCAAAGAGCTGGCGTTGAAGGAGGCCCAAAAATTGTAAAGGTGTGCACCTGTGGAACAGGTGCGCAAACATTGTAGTTTTTGTTTTAGCATAGCCTCCCCACCTTAACCCCAAAGAGCTGGTGTTGAAGGAGGCCCAAAAATTGTAAAGGTGTGCACCTGTGGAACAGGTGCGCAAACATTGTCGTTTTTGTTTTAGCATAGCCTCCCCACCTTAACCCCAAAGAGCTGGTGTTGAAGGAGGCCCAAAAATTGTAAAGGTGTGCACCTGTGGAACAGGTGCGCAAACATTGTCGTTTTTGTTTTAGCATAGCCTCCCCACCTTAACCCCAAAGAGCTGGTGTTGAAGGAGGCCCAAAAATTGTAAAGGTGTGCACCTGTGGAACAGGTGCGCAAACATTGTCGTTTTTGTTTTAGCATAGCCTCCCCACCTTAACCCCAAAGAGCTGGTGTTGAAGGAGGCCCAAAAATTGTAAAGGTGTGCACCTGTGGAACAGGTGCGCAAACATTGTCGTTTTTGTTTTAGCATAGCCTCCCCACCTTAACCCCAAAGAGCTGGTGTTGAAGGAGGCCCAAAAATTGTAAAGGTGTGCACCTGTGGAACAGGTGCGCAAACATTGTCGTTTTTGTTTTAGCATAGCCTCCCCACCTTAACCCCAAAGAGCTGGTGTTGAAGGAGGCCCAAAAATTGTAAAGGTGTGCACCTGTGGAACAGGTGCGCAAACATTGTCGTTTTTGTTTTAGTATAGCCTCCCCACCTTAACCCCAAAGAGCTGGTGTTGAAGGAGGCCCAAAAATTGTAAAGGTGTGCACCTGTGGAACAGGTGCGCAAACATTGTCGTTTTTGTCATAACCAAAATGAGGTTCTGTGAACGTAAAGAGAATGAGAGGAGGGTTTGAGGGTGGCACCATGGTCCAGGCTTAAACTAAGGCTCAACTGCCACATCACAACTATAGCCTAGTCTACAAGGTCTGCATCAGGTGCATCAAAGCTTGATATCCACGACTGATTCATCTTAATGAATATCAAACGGTCGACTGAGTCGGTGGAGAGTCTAGTTCGATGGTCTGTGACGAATCCTCCTGCTGCGCTGAATGCCCGTTCCGATAGGACACTGGAAGCAGGGCAGGCCAACAACTCCATGGCATACTGGGCCAGTTCTGGCCAGTGGTCTAATCTTAAGACCCAGTATGCCAGTGGATCGGATTCGTCACATGAAAAGCCCTCTGTGTCACTTTGTGCCCTCACGTAATCGTCCACCATGTGATGCAGACGGTGTCGATGCGATGTGGCAGCTGAGAGGCCTGGGCGGTGAGGACTAAAAAAAGACCGAAAGGCATCCGTCAACCGCACGCCTTCTCCAACGCTCCTCTCGTGACCACCAGTAGAATCCATGGTAGGTTGTCCCCGCCCCTGCACCCTACGGGAGTCGGGGAACATGTTCACCAGATTCCTCTTGAGACTGTCCTCAAGGGATTTGATCCTGTGGACTCTATGGGTGGATGGGAAAAGCTCCGAGACTTTACACTTGTACCGGGGGTCAAGTAGGGTGGCCAACCAATAGTGGTTAGTCTCTTTAATGGCCTTGATTCTGGGGTCCTTTCGCAGGCTCTGGAGCATGATGTTTCCCATGCGTCGCAAATTAGCGAAGGCCTGAGAAGCTGACTCCTCGGGGTCACTCATAACGACATTATCTTCAACGGGCTCCTCCTCCTCCCAGCCACGTACTACTCCAAAGTGTCCCGAGGGAGTCAAACTAGGCCTTGCAGATTGCCGCATGTCTTCCTCCTCCTCCTCCTCAAACCCTGCAAAAGTTCCCGCAGAATCGTCCTCCTCCTCCTCTTCCACCCCTGGATCCTGCTCGGGCCTCTGGGAGCTAGGCATAATGGGGTCAGGATTCTCAGGATAAAGGGGGCCTTGAGAGGCAAGGAAGTCCTCCTCTTCCTCCTGCTGCTCTGCCTCCAGTGCCCTGTCCATAATGCCACGCAGAGTGTGCTCCAACAAAAACAGTACCGGTAGGGTGTCACTGATGCATGCGCTGTCCCGGCTGACCATCCTTGTGGCCTCCTCAAATGGCGAGAGGACAGCGCATGCATCCTTA
Organism: Pelophylax lessonae; assembly: GCF_965119305.1. Taxonomy (NCBI): domain Eukaryota; kingdom Metazoa; phylum Chordata; class Amphibia; order Anura; family Ranidae; genus Pelophylax; species Pelophylax lessonae. Next base: position 207,344,622 of record NC_138776.1, on the reverse strand, counting down.
ATCAAAAGCCACTGCCGTGGTGAAAAGAAGCCCAGGCGCGCAGAGCCAGTGCTGGTGCCGTACTCGCATAGGTATTCATTGAGGGCCCTCTGCTGCGTGTACAGGCGCTGCAGCATAGCCAAGGTGGAGTTCCAGCGGGTGGGCATGTCACAGATGAGGCGGTGTACCGGCAGGTGAAACTCGCGCTGCACTTCGGCCAAACGTGCAGTGGCACTGTACGACCGCCTGAAGTGACTGCACACCCTTCTTGCCATCCTTAGCACATCCTGCATTCCCGGGTACGAGTTCAAAAACCGCTGTACCACGAGATTCAGGACATGCGCCAGGCATGGCACATGGGTTAACTTTCCCTGACGAAGGGCGGCCAGGAGGTTTGACCCATTATCAGTAACCACCATCCCTGGCTGCAGCTGGCGTGGTGTCAACCACCTCTGGGCCTGTGCCTGCAGAGCCCCAAGAATCTGAGGGGCAGTGTGCTGCCTGTCCCCTAGACACACAAGCTGCAGCACTGCGTGACACCTTTTGGCCTGAGACATAGAATAGCCCTTTGAACGTTTACGTGGTATCTCATCATATTCAAAGGACCATTCTGCAGAGGAGGGCATGGAGGAGGTAGAGGAGGAGGAGCAGGAGGGGGTAGAAGTGATCGATCTACCCGGATCAGCGACACCACCAGCTGTTTGCAGACGTGGGGGCAACACTGGCTGCAGCACCGAGCCCTGGCTACAATCCCTTCCACTGGCAAGCAGTGTCACCCAGTGAGCAGTGACAGAAATGTACCGTCCCTGCCCATGTTTGCTTGACCAAGTGTCAGCCGTCAAGTGTATCTTACGGCTGACTGACTTGGCCAGGGATGACACTACATTGCCTTCCACATGTTGGTATAGGGATGGCAGGGCCTTACGGGAAAAGTAATGCCGACTTGGCACCTGCCACTGTGGAACTGCACATTTTGCGAAGTCACGGAAGGGAGCAGACTCTACCAGGTTAAATGGTAATAGTTGCAGAGCCAGTAGTTTAGCCAAACTACTGTTTAGACGCTGGGCATGTGGGTGGCGGGGAGTATACATTTTTTTTCGTTCCAGCATGTGTGGAATCGAAATTTGGCGTCTAGATGATACAGCTGGTGGTGTGCTGGAGGTAGATGCGACACTGCCTGCTATATCATTATCCCTGCCAGTGGAGGCTGCCAACAGGTGACGAGTGACTATAGCAGGGCCAGGAACAGACTGATGTGCAGGTGGAGCAGATGGAGCATGAGGAGGAGCGCGAGGAGAACTAGGAGGCCGACTGACCAATCTTTGGCCCTTTTGTGGGTTCTTTAAATGCTCCTGCCAACGGGCCGAGTGGTGGGTTGTCAAATGCCTGTTTAGGCAGCTTGTACCCAGGTGGTTGACATTTTTGCCACGTTTTATACCCTTCTTACAAATCTTGCAGATCGCAACTGTTTTATCTGCATGGGATTTCTCAAAAAAGGCCCAGCAAGATGAGGTGTGTATAGTGGCCCGGGAGACAACAGGTGCGGCCTTAGATGGAGTAGGCCGTCTGCTCTCCCCTCTTGCTTGCTCTGCCTCCTCCTCAACCTCAGACCCAACATCTGACTCCATCAAAGACTGAGCATCAGGCCTGGCCTGGGAGACAACAGGTGCGGCCTTAGATGGAGCGGGCCGTCTGCTCTCCCCTCTTGTTTGCTCTGCCTCCTCCTCAAACTCAGACCCAACATCAGACTCCATAAAGGACTGAGCATCAGGCTGGAGTAGATGGCCTGGTCAAAGTAGATGGCCTGTGGTCAAACAGCTCAGCTGACTCCTCTGCCATGTCTGAAATTGGGTCTAAGGGAGGACATGAGGTGGACATGGACTCATCTGTATTTGTTCTGACAACTGCAGAAGACTGACCACTTTTCTCTGCCTGGGTCACTGTAGTTGCAGATGATGCCGATGATGAGGGTTTGTTCATATAGTCCACCACCTCCTGTACATACTGTGGACGTATAGCTTGGCCACTGCCGGAGAACAATCCAAATGGTGGCCTGGCTGAGGACTGACCACCACGTCCACCCCTGCCTCTAGACACCCTAGAAGCTGTGCCCCTTTCCGCAGCAGGGCCACGTATGCCTTTTCTTGGTCTACCAGGCATATTTCTCAATGATGCGTTGGCAACTGTGTGCGGTGAAAAACGCACACTGCTATGCGACCCACAGTTGTCGCTGGATACAGCACAGCAGTTGCGGTTCACGCACAGTAGCAAAGCCTTTTGCACAGTGGACCTAACGCTTTGAACAACAGGCGTTAGGTTGTCACTGATGCGTTGGCAACTGTGTGCGGTGAAAAACGCACACTGCTATGCGACCCACAGTTGTCGCTGGATACAGCACAGCAGTTGCGTGTCACGCACAGTTGCAAAGGCTTTTGTACAGTGCACCTAATGCTTTGAACAACAGGCGTTAAGTTGTCACTGATGCGTTGGCAACTGTGTGCGGTGAAAAACGCACACTGCTATGCGACCCACAGTTGTCGCTGGATACAGCACAGCAGTTGCGGTTCACGCACAGTAGCAAAGCCTTTTGCACAGTGGACCTAACGCTTTGAACAACAGGCGTTAGGTTGTCACTGATGCGTTGGCAACTGTGTGCGGTGAAAAACGCACACTGCTATGCGACCCACAGTTGTCGCTGGATACAGCACAGCAGTTGCGTGTCACGCACAGTTGCAAAGGCTTTTGTACAGTGCACCTAACGCTTTGAACAACAGGCGTTAAGTTGTCACTGTATTTTGCTGCCTAGCAAGCACGTATACCTGCTGTGATACAGCAGCACTGTGCCACGTGCTCACTAAACAGAACCCTCACACTTTCCCTACAGAAACTAAATTTTCAAATCTAACTAATGTAGTACAAAGTTCCCTAACTACACTAGATATCCCTTTCCACTAAATAGAAAGCTCCATACAGCAGAAGACTGACACTGTCCCTTAAGTTTTTTTTTTTTTTTTTAACTCTAAGAACCAGCACAATCGCTGTATCTAACTACACTGGCTGTAAGCTAAATACAATTCTGCTATATGGAGCTTTAGAACCACTCGATATGTAGGAAATGTAGTGTAGCAAGCAGGAGTCAGACAGAACTGCTTCAACTCTCTTCAACAGGCTCTGGATAACTGTGCTAGGGGTTAGGCGGGGCCATCTTATATAGTGTGGGGCGTATTCACTCCTGATTGGCCTCTGGTCCCCGTAGTCACTCCAATCACGTTCCTAGGAGACTCCTGCCCCCTCATTGGCTTTTGCAGATGTTTCTGGGCCAATCACGGGCTTTTAAAGCCCAGTTCCTGTCCCAGTGCATTTTGGGCGGTTCTGGTGGCCGAATACCGAACTTTTGCCGCAAAAAGTTCGGTATTCGGCCGAATATCGAACATCCAATGTTCGGGTCGAACCGATGGTCGACCCGAACCGTTCGATCATCCCTAGTTAGGAGCAGGTGGTGGTCACGAATTGACAGTTATGGCAGTCGAGTGATCAGATTATATGGAAATATTTACTAGGATGTTTGTCCCCATACATGACATAGGCTAGTTTATGGACCAGACTTGGAATCGCCAAGAATGCAAGGTCCTGTACATGTGTAGTAAAGTGATGTTTTTTCCTGGTCAATCCTAATGGCAAACGTGTGCTCCAGAGACTGGAATCTAATAGCGTTGGTGGCATGGGGTTGGGCTTTGTTGCTTCCATCCTGCACAGCTACAGTAAGTGGACGACTGGCCTGGGAACTGACTTAAAGTGGAGTTCCGGCCTATTTTGCTACTTTAGTGATTCCTGGAGTGCTCGCTATGCTGATCAACAATTAGGCATTTTAAATTTTTTCTGGGGGTTGCTTGCCTTATTTTCAGAGCATTTTTGATTGTACTTCCTCCTTTTCTGCCCTCTGTGGCCGCAGACACCGACATCCGCCTTTGCACTGCATCCTGGGAGCTGTTTGCCATCACTCCCAGGAGTCTGGAATCAGTAAGAACTCCCAGAACATGCCCTGGAATCAGGAAGAAGGACACAGCAGATTATACTGCGGCTTCAATTGCCCACGTCTAAGATGGCCGCGCCCAGACAGCATTTTTAAAAGTAAGATTTTTACTAAAATCCAATACTGTACACCTTGTAAGTATGAGAATAGCGGTTTTGTAAAGGGCGATGGATTAGTATTATAGGGGTATTTTTAGTTAAAAACGGTATTTGAGGCCGAAACTCCGCTTTAATAGAGCAGCCCCAGTGTCCCCATTCTTCAATTGGTGAACTCTTCACTGTGGACCCTCCTGGTTGGAAGAACCTGGCCATGACTTCCCTCAACTAGAGGACACTATTTACATAAATGATTACCTTTTCAAATGGCAGATGAAAAGCCAAAGAGATTTTATTACTCAAAATTATATTTTTCTGCAAGTGAAAACTTCTAGGAAAAAATGTATCTATCTCCTCTACTAAACTTTTCTCTCCTTGATAATTCAAGTGCTATAAAATCTTATAATACTAATGCATAAAGTTTATAGCAGGCTTGGTAGTTGATACCAAGGTCATAGTAAAATATTCACAGATTTGTAGTTTTACCCCTTGAAACCTATTTCTGAAATGTGTGGCTTACAAGTTAAAATTCGTATTTTTTTTTGCTAGAACATTCCTGAGAACCCCCAAATAGTATACATATATTTTTTAGCAGAGACCCTAGAGAATAAAATAGCAGTTGTTGCAATATTTTTATGTCACACTGTATTAGTGCAGTGGTCTTTCAAATGCAATTCTTTTGGAAAAAATACACTTCAATGAATTAAAAAAAACTAAACAGCAAAGTTAGCCCAATTTTTGTATAATGTGAAAGATGATGTAATGATGAGTAAAAAGATACCTAACATGTCACGTTCGTGGAATGGCGACAAACTATAGTACTTCAAAATCTCCATAGGAAAAAAAAAATCTCCATAGGCGACGCTTTAAAAATATTTAATGGTTACCTGTTTAGAGTTACAAAGGAGGTTGTATTATTGCTCTTGCTTCAACAATCGCGGTGATACCTTACATGTGTGGTTTGAACACTGTTTAGGCACGGCTTATGTATGTATTTGCTTTGGCTCACAAGCTCGGAGGGATAGTGGCGCTTTTAAAAAAAAAAAAAATTCTTATTTATTTTTTTTTTTTTACACTGTCCCTTTAAAAAAAATTCTAATCACTTTTATTGCTATCACAAGGAATGTAAACATCCCTTGTGACAGTAATAGACAGTGACAGGTACTCTTTATGAAGGGATCTGGGGCCTAAAAGACCCCAAACCCCTCCTCTGCATTTGAAAGTGTCTTTGAATACTGTGAATTTTTTAAAAACTGGTGCCGATGGCTGCCAATGACGTTGGGTTACCACTTGGGAGACCCTTGCTATTACATGAAAGCCGACCGTCGACTCTAAAAAACGGTACTGGGATGATGTCTCCAGCTGCCGGCATTACCTTGGTACAACCACTTGAGCAAAATGACATATAGGTACGTGATTTTGCTGCAAATGCTTCAAAAGTAAAGGCTTCATGAACAGTGGTTTATTGTAACTGGCCGTTTCTACTGACAGAAAATCAGCGTTAAAAACTCACCTTAGCCGCATTTTTTTCAATCAATTTCAGGTGAGTTTAGCAGCATTTGGTGTTTGGGAGTTTATTTATTTGGCCCAAATTTTAATTTATTCTGGTTATTGAAATCAATAAGTGCTAAAAGTGCCTAGCGTATAGGAACATTTAGACGCATTTAGGCACGTTTTGCATTTTGTACTGTATGCCCAAAATCTTTTTTCCTGAATGTGATTCTTCTGCATTCAGTAGAGGAGCTTTGACTGTCTCTAAACTCTGCCACTTTTAAACTCTGGTAAAAGCCTATGCATGGACACATAGGCTTTTATTGAGTTGATTTCATGGGCTTTGGCAAAAAAAAATAGCAAAAACTCTGTAACGTGAGTCTAGGAGCATCAGTCTGCATGAAGCCGAATGATGTTTTGAGGAATACAGTGCTGTATTACTTTGTGCCTTTTATATTTGCTAGAGTTAAAGTAGAAGTTCAGCCTAAAACAAACTAACTCTAAATCAATTGGCAGGCATTTTTTAAGACTTATCTATCTAATCCTTTAAAGGAATGGCTAGACATACCTTTTCTGCAGCAGATTCAGTCCGGTCTCCAGTGGTGGATGCTGTGTGAAAGAAACAGCCGGCAATGGTTGGGAAATACCTGGGAAGTGATGTCACTCGTAGACTTACTATGGGGCTTCCAATGATGGCTGCTTCTCCTGCACATGCCTACACAAAGAAGCCACCACTGACAGCTCAGCGTGGGAGCGAACTGGAGTGGCCGTAAAAAAGGTATGTGTAGTGATTTTTGCTTTACAGGATTAGATAGATTAGTCTTAGAAAGTGGCTTCCAGGAGATTTACTTCGTTTTAGGCTGAACTTCTACTTTAAAGTGGAGTTCCACCCTTAATTTATACTTACCTCCATCTTCTCACTCCGGGTCACCTGAAAAACAAATGGATAATCGCAAAATTTTTTTTTTCCTTACCTTGTAGAGAAAATATACTTACCTTACTTACTTCTTCCTCCCCTCGGCGGCCACGGCGATTCGTCACTTCCTGGCTTTTGCAATGATTCCTGGGAGCTGAACGTCATCGCTCCCAGGAATCAATGCGCCTGCACCGGCCCCGACGTCAGTTCCGGTGCGCGCGTGTCATTCCCTTCTAAACAGCTTCTGGGCATGCCCAGAAGCTGTGGAGGGATGACGCACGGGCACCAGAAGTGACGGCGGGGCCGGTGCAGTGCATAGTGGGACCGAAGAAGAAGCAAGAGGACGCAGAAGAGGATCCCGCTGGCTTCCAGCTGCCCACACCTGAGATGGCAGCGCTGGACAATAATTTTTGAAGGTAAGTATTTCTCCTAAAAGGTAAGTGCAACCCGGGACAGATCAGAGGCTAGCCATTGTGGAATGTACTAGCCCTGACTGTCCCGGGGGTATTTTTATTAAAAAAAGTATAACCAGGGTGGAACTCCGCTTTAAGGTTTAAATTGGGTTGCACGGTTTAAACCAAAGTTGTAAGTGATGCATAAGGTTTGCCTTGCTCTACACCAGACTGAAATTATTGCAGATAGTGATCATGTTTGAGACTGAAGTCCCATTCATCCATCAATTCTGCCGTGTTAAAGTGCTAATTAAGACATGATGTTGCGTGATAATGAAAAGTTAATACCACTTAAGGGCCTTCAGTGAATTTAAGTCAAGGTGACCTGTTTGCTGAATAAGCCACACAAATTATATTTGCCCTGTGTAACCTTAGTAACATTGTCTGTCTATGAATACTACACAGTTCATGATATAATTGTTGTTATATCTTTTTTAAAAATATTTTCCTCCATTACTGTAAATCTTATAATTCACTGATATATGCAATTTTAGTGTTTCCACAAATAAGCCACTCAGATCTGAAAAACTGAGACAGCTTTCATTCTATCTAATAGCAAAGTCAGTATCCAGACTGTTGATGAAAGTTGAATTCATCAGATATTCAAGAACATCCTGCTTAATATAGCATATCTTATACAGTTACGTTTGTAGAGGATTGACTTCACTGAAAAGGCTCTCATTAGCATCTGGCTTTTTGATTACTGGTATGCAAAATCCAGCATTTTATGTAAAGGTGGAACATGCAGTACATTTTCTTGTCTGATACTATGCCGCAGAATGCGTGCTCACTATGGCAACCTGTTTACTATTATAAAAGCTGTGAAAAATATGTACTGTATATATCATTTTGGCACTTTTTTCCTATGCTGTGCCTGATGAACTTGCCTGTACCTTATATAATACACAACACACAGATATTTACTTGTTTACAAACAAAACACATCTAAAATTTAAGTAAATGCTATCAATTTATATTTGGTTACCTGTAATTATGATATACTGTATACGCTATTTGATTAGCATATAGACACAGTTGCAACACTTCTTTTTATTGCGGGCACACATGTGCCATGGCATTTCAGTTCAACACCTAAATGATTAATTCTTGAGAGCTGTCCTTTTATTTCACAAGTCCATGGTAGATCCTGTGAAACCTGCTCAATGCCATGAGACAATAAATTTGTTTAATTTACCAAACACATGTACTGTATTAATTAATGTTTCAAGGCAGCCCTTGCTATCTATTTTTAAAAGTAATTACTGCACACCTACTGGACATGAAAATTCTATATGGCACAAAATATAATTGCCTCGTTGGACTTGATTTAATGAAGCAGTACGAGACTGTTCTGTTTGTGTCATAAATGTTCACCAATCTTGAATTCAAGGAAGGCAGGGGCTGCGAGGTAGTAACAGTACTAATATAGTTGGGGTGGAAGGAAGTCCTTTATCCCGATAGTTGAATATAATAAGCAATTAAAACACAAAATGCTGCCCTAGAAAGGCTAAATCTGTTGTACTCTGTGGAGTAGCAGTCTATTTTCTCAGTCTGACAAGGTTTCCCTAAACTTGGTGGTAGATTGCTTCTATCTGCCTTTGGAAGAAGCTTTCAGAAATAGGATTGAATTATGAGAATTATGAATATTTAGATGACCTCAGCCAATCCCCATGGTGGGGCACCAAGAAAGTGGCAGTGGAAAAAGATAAATGTTTTGGGAGGATTGTTCAGAAAGTCTTTCTTCTGGGGCTGTTGCCCTTGGGAGGCAGCTTTTTTACTGAAGAGCTGTTGCTAGACCTCAGCATGTGCTTGCCTGAGGGCTTGAAGGTATTTGGGCTGAAAGACATTTGTTAGAGGGCATTACCTGTGGAAATTGGCTAGAGAAGGACCTTCTGTCTCACTGAAGAGCTTTGCATGGAAGCAGAGTGGAGAACAGCTGTCCTTAGACATTGTGAGAAGGACCTTTGCCTAGAACGCCAGGATGTGCATGTGCTTTGTGGGTAATGCCAGAGGTTTCTGTAAGGACTGGGACTGCTCATACAGAGACTGAGATTAGCTGACTATCCTCTCTACCTCTAGGAACATCTGCTGCTAAACGATTTGTACTTGAGAATCTGTTCTCCTGTACTTGCTAGTGTTTTTGGAATATTCTGCACCCTTTCCCCTCTTTTCCGTACTATTACTACAATAAATCTACAAAAAGACAACCCCTAGACTGAACCTGTGTTTGTGGGTGTGCTTGCTACTAGTGTCTGCACCTGGTAGCCTTTGAACAGGTAGGGAAGACCTGGGTCCTCCTCAGCAGCCCCTTCAGGGGTGAGCACTACACTTATTTTTATTTTCTACAAATATATTCAGTCATTTAAACAGACCACACTTGATAGATCAAGGTGACAGATCTGTCTGTAAAGCCCAAGTTTCTCTGCAGTCCCTGTTAACCCACACCTGTAGTTTATGTCAATTTGACAATTCTAAGGATGGATTTTAACATCAATTTATTGCTCTCTGTTCGTATACCTATACTGTATACAAGAAGCAAAAGTCTGGCCATTCATAGCGCAAAAGGAGCCCCGGTAAGTGGAAAACAATGTGGACAAATCATGTATGGAGGTTTATGTATTTTAAAGAATGAATACTTCCTTGCCTGTTAGATGGAAACAAATTTCATAAAGTAAATGTATTTCTCTTGCCTCCTTAAAACTGTCTGTACTCCTTGATAAATAAACAGATAACTTTTCGATGAATACCAGTTTCAAAATTTGCAAGTGATTACTAGTTGCCCTGTAGTGCTGTCTGTGAGTCCGATATACATTTCTCATATGTCTGCTGCTTTTAAGTGAATAATTTTGTTGAGTGGCAGTGTCAGACAGTCATAGGCAGTTCATGACTGACCAGGATGGAGAAGGTGGGATGGAAGCACCCAACCCCAGGCAATTTAATTAGGAAGCAACTGGAGCCTTTTTTTCATGTCCTGGTCAGCCTTTGTTTTGTTGGTCCTGTTTGGCGTTTGGTCACTCAAAGGAAAGCTGTGGTACTGGACAGGTTTACCAGAACTGCTTTAAGGCAGGACATGTAATGGCTGAGTGCCCTCTGGGCTAGAAATGCTACATCTGCAGCAGTGAGGTGCACCTGGCATTTTGTTCTTTCATTAATCTATGCTGACTGTTGTTTAAAATATATTTTCTAGCAAAAACTCTTCCATGTGGTCTTTTGTTAAACTCTTCAGTATCTTCCTGAATATAGAAGTTGAACAAACCTGGTCAGTAGTTACTTGTTAAATACTTTGATCCCTTTTAAATCTACACACCACATTAGCCTTACCCCAATCCAGTGTTACTTTGCAGGTCATTAAAGATTTTCTAAAAAATAGAACAAATGGCTTAGATATAACAGAGCTAAGCTCTTTGAGTGCCCTTGGATGTAAGCCATCTGGTCTAGGTGCTTTATCCACCTTTATTTTGACCAAATGTTTCTGGGCCATGTCAATTTTGAGCCATTGCAGATCATTTGGGGCTATGTCAATACCATCCCCAATAAAGACTTTAGCTTTCACATTTTCATTTGTAAACACAAAACTGAAAAGGTATTTAATACATTTCCTTCTCTATGTTCCCAGTTACCAATTCAAAATGATCTAGTAAAGAAACTAGATGCTCATCTGACCCTTTTACTCCTAATATGTTTGAAGAATTTTTGGGGGGAGTTTCCTTTTCTCTTTTGCAACCTGATGTTCCTTTTACATATTCTGCTATATTCTTTGTAAGTTCTTAAATGATGATAGCGTTCCTTCATTTTTATATTTTTAAATTCCCTTCTCTTATTATTTATAGCTATTTTAACTTTGGACATGCACCACACAGGCTTCATTTTTAGCCTTTAAAGTTATTTCCTATGGGAATATATTTTGCAGTGTGTCTGCATACAGTTGATTTCCAGTATGTGTTTGTTGTTTACAGCTTACAATAAATTAAACCATGTTATGGTCACTGCTACCCAGATGTTCTTTTTTTTTTTTTTTTTTTAAACAAATTTTATTTGAGTTTAACAGTTTCACAAAGAATAAACATACAGGACACTCAATGAATCCTTACTATACATAAGATGTTAACGACACTAAAGCCCTTAGGCTATAACTTGGGGGATCCACATTACTAACCAAAATGGGGGGGGGGGAAAGAGAGGGGGAGGGGGGGGAGTACCTTGGCAGGGAGAAATGAGCCATATTGTTAACCTGGAGACATTCACGGTGTGACACAGCTAACATGATACCTCTCAAGCTTCAGTTGGGGTTGGGGATGGCCTGAGGATAAACCGTCAGGAACGGGGACCATTTGGACATGAGATGATCAGTGGGACCCGCTAGGAGCTTGGAGTCCAAAAGTTCCCTGGCATAGAGCCTGGTGAGTTCCTCGATAACATCCTGAGTAGTAGGGGGGTGAGGAATTGTCCATTTCCGGAGTATAGCTCTTCTTGCTATCATAAGACATGTCGATATCCAGGCCTTGAAGGAATTGAGGATTTGTGTTTGGGAGGGGTCCACTTCCAGAGTAGGGCCATGAAGGTTTCCAAAGAGCAGGAGGAGAGGGTTATTCGTCGGGGATAAGCCTGTGGTGGTGGAGATCAGGTGTTGCACTGCCTCCCAGAATGCAGAGATGTGAGGGCAGGACCACAGTCTATGAGCCAGGGTGGGCCTGTGGGCTAGGCACCAAGAACATGACTGGGCGGCCGTCGTAGTTGCTGAGAAAGAAAAGGGAGAGTAGGCTCTGTGTAGTATTTTTAGTTGTTGTTCCCTCCAGAATTCGTTTACAATGTATTTGCACGTCGAGTTATACCCCCGTAGGATGTGCTCCCCTATGTTGGGGATGTCAAAGTCTTTATTCCATGGAGAAACGGTTGGTGAGATAGGCTGTGGTGATCGGAGGTCCAACAAAGGTTTGTATACGTCAGAGAGTTTAAGTTTCTGTTTTACCATCAGCACATCCAGCAAGGAGTCGCTAAAGCGTTTGAACTGACGTGGGCAAAGGTCTTTGGCAAAGGAGATCGCCTGCTGCACATGGATGAAGTGCCGTCGTGGAATGCTGTAAATGGTGTAGATGTCCGAGGGGGGGCGTGGGAGACCAGAAAGCGGGTCAAAAAGTTGTGCAAAGTGAGTAAGGCCGCCAATTGCCCATTTTGCGAAGGCCTGGTATTGTCTGGATTGGGGAAATAGTGGGTGTCCCATGATGGTCAGATGTCGGGAAAAATATGGGGATAATCCTATTTTCTTGCTGACTTCACGCCAGGCTATTATAGTGTCCCGTAAGAGAATGTTGGTTCTGATGCTGGTTGGTAAGGCATATAGTGGGCAGTGGAGGATTGCTCCCAGAGTATAGGGTGCTACCATTTGTGTTTCAAGGGATACATTTGAAAACCTAGGGATCTCAGTTATCCAATCAATCCCCACCCTCAAGAGACATGACAGATTGTACAACCTCACATCTGGAAGATTGGCGCCCCCTCCCCTCCTGGGCCGCTGGAGTTTTTTCATTGAGATGCGGGGACGTTTGTTGTGCCAGATAAACTGTGAAAGTGCTTTATAGAGAATCTGGACGTCTTTATGTTTTAGAAGAAGGGGAATGGTCTGCATGGGACAAAGTAGTTTTGGGTAGCTGACCATTTTAAATAAGTGGCATCGGCCCAGGAGGGAGAGGGGCAACTCTGACCAAGACTCCAGTTGTCTCCTAATTACCTCCACCACTGGGGGGAGGTTCAAAGTGTATATAGAAGATGGCAATCTACCTATTTTAATACCTAAGTATTTAATGTGTGATTTAGCAATGGCAAATACTGAGTGCTTCAACCATGGTTGGTTAGCAGAATGAGATAGCGGGAGAATTTCACTTTTAGCGAAATTGATGCGGAGTCCAGAACAGTCACGGAAATTCGTAAAAATATCGTGAATAAGGGGGATGTCGGATGTCGGGTCTGCGGTGAATATCAGTATGTCGTCAGCGAACAATGCTGTGCGGATCTCCTGGTCACCCATATGTATACCGTGTAGGGAATGGTGTGAGGACAGATAGCGGGAGAGGGGTTCAATGGCAATATTGAAGAGCAATGGGGAGAGCGGGCAGCCCTGTCTGGTGCCCTTGTAGAGAGGAAAGGAATCCGAGACATGGCCGCAGGCTACAACACTTGCTCGAGGGGCAGAGTACATGGCAGAGATTAGATGCAGAAAAGAGCCACCGAAGCCGAGTTGCTCCAGGACCATCCGGAGCCAGGAGAAACTGACGTTGTCAAAGGCCTTCTCTGCATCTAATGTAATTATAGCCATGTCATTTACGGGTTCCATGTGGGCCTTGTGCAAGACTGCCAAAACCTTTCTGATGTTAGAAGTAGCCGAGCGGCCCTTAGTAAAACCTGACTGGGAGGGCAGGATCAGGGAAGGCATGATATTGGCCAGTCTATTGGCAATCAGTTTGGAAAGAATTTTGGTGTCTAGGTTCAACAGGGATATTGGGCGATACGAACTGGGTTCTGAAGGGTCTTTCCCCGGTTTAGGAATAAGTTTAATGTGTGCTTGAAAGCCTGTGGGTAAGTAGGGACCTCCGTTCATAATGTGGGTGTAGACATTGGTGAGGGCGGGGGAGGTGAAGGAATTAGTCAGTTTATAAAAATCTGAGGTATACCCGTCCGGACCCGGGGCTTTTCCAGTGGACAGAGAATTGATAACCGATTGGACTTCTTCCAACAAAATGGGGGCATTGAGTTTTTGAAGATCAGACGGGGTTAAAGTGGGAAGTTGTACCTTGTCCAAAAAGGATTTGGCCTTAGATGGGTCGATGGGGTCGGGACCATAGAGGGAAGCAAAATAACCCTTGATAATTGAATTAATTTCCTTGGAGTCCGTGGATAGACCCCCGGCCGGTTTTTTGACGGACGAAATATGTGTAGGGGAGCGTGGACCCTTGCACAAATGAGCAAGGAGTTTCCCGGATTTGTTGCCAAATTTGTGGAGTCGGAGGTCGAGGAGAGAGTGATGGAACCTCTCCCCGGCCTCCGCCCAAAGATCAAACTTGGACTTAGCCTCTTTCCAGGCCTGTCGGGTGGAGGAGGAATTGTCATGTGCCAGTTGCGCTTGGGCTATGCGCAGAGCCTTGCTGGCAGCTTGGAAGCCAGCGTTGGTGGCTCGTTTGTGGGCCGCAGTGAAAGCGATGATCCTACCCCTGAGTACTGCTTTACCCGTCTCCCACAACAGAATGGGATTCTCAGAGTGTGTTGCGTTATCTAGTAGGAAGGAGGACCATGTGGAGTCTAGAATGTCGCGTAGTTCCTTATTGTCAGATAGGTAGGAGGGAAATCGCCAAATCGTAGGGGAAGGGGACATAGCCGGGTCGGTGAAGGATACAGTGATGGGAGCATGGTCAGATATGGCAATTGTTTCAATGGTTGGGTCTGTCGTGTGTTTTAAAAACAGGTTGTTACACAGGAAGTAGTCTATGCGAGAAAGACTGTCATGAGGAGGGGAGAAGAAGGTATAGTCCCAGATGTTCTTTTATATAAACATTAGTAATAAACTCTGAATAGTTTGAGACTAACAAGTCCAGCACATCATTTCTAGTTGGGGCTTCTATGAACTGTACCAGTGTGTGGAAAGTGGGGTCCTCCAAGGATCTGCCCAGGGAACAATCCTATTTAATATAAAGATAAATGACCTAAAGGATGGTATAAATTCAACAAAAGGGCAATGATCTGGTTCCCACCAAAACACTCCTCCATCCCAAATTATACATACAAACAAGAAAAATTGGCCCGCGGGACTTTGTGTGAGGTTTGCTTGGAGGCTGGAGAGGAATTAAGTACACAATTAGTAAAAGCAATAATTTGTTTTATTGCAAAGTATGCACAGGTTGTAAAAATACAAATACAAAACATGTGCTCCGTGGCACATGACGTAGCTCAAAGGCTATAGTTACAATATTGTACAACACAGGCAAATTGAATAATATATTGAAAAACATCTTGATGTAACCACTTAATTACAGATAAGACATAAATAATGTGCTGAGTTGACATAACAGTAAAAATAGTATATATCATCGTGATCTGACGCGTTTCGGGAGTAACATCTCCCTTCCTCAGAGATCAATAATTCGAAGTATATCTATAAAAGAACACTGTTGTTAAAATATGCAATAGCATTGTAGTTTTAATTGCAAAATTCAATCAAGTAGTGAGAACTTGACGGAGTATGGAATACTCACAACTCAATGGGACTTGAGTGGAGAAAATGGACTCCTGTGTTGCAGCGGTGTGCGTGTCTGGCCCGGGAGCTGAAGGGTCCCAATGTAGTGACAGCCAATATAAGGGGTCCATGGTGGGTGAGTAATGAATGTGCAAATAACAAAAGCACCTTTCCATCTGTCATGTGTAAAAGTATAAATAGTAGTGAGACGGTAGCAAATTGCAACCGATAAATTGCTAAACAAATGTGTATGAGATGGAGAGGGCCGGTGTAAAAAGGAATAGTGCTGCCAAGATGACCAAGAGTGAACAAGAAAAGAGAAGACATAATGGAAAAGAAAGAAAAGGTGGGTGACAGTGTGTCAGGTAAGTGCCGAGGTGGGGTGAGGGAGAGATGAGATCGTGAGTGGAGGGTATAGAAAAGCCGCCCTGAGAAAAGTGGATGCAAGGAGAAAGTAGTGCGGACAAGATAGTGAGAACAAGGCAACTGACCTACCATTTGGACCCGAGACTAGGAGCACAGGTGGGACCCTAGCGTCATGTAGCGGGTGTGCAGAGATCAATCAGACTAGCAGCGTCTGTGATCTCGTGGAGGAGAGGAGCGCTGGGGGCGGACCTCTCCGACCCGTAGATGTGTAGGCACGCACACAGCGCGGTGACGTCAGTGACAACACTGACGCACCACGCTGGGGGTGCGGCATGACGCCGATGTACAGGTGGACCCGCTCCTCCCATGGAAGGGGAGCAGCGGGGACAGCAAGGGAGACGGAGCCTCCCAATTCGTACATCGCAGCTCCCGGGACTAGAACTAGCAACATCCAGCACACAGGGAATCAACATAAAGCAAAGACATTGGATGTAATAACCGTAACAGAGTAAATCTCAATAGATGGTTGCATATGGCATATAAGGGAAATAGTTTAGATAAACCTATAAGAAAATGGGGGGGGCACCAAGATGTGATTGTCCAGCCAGAGAGGGAGCCAGATAATTAAATGGGCACAGTGGGTGTCTTCCACCCTAATATAAATTCAACAAAAGGGCAATGATCTGGTTCCCACCAAAACACTCCTCCATCCCAAATTATACATACAAACAAGAAAAATTGGCCCGCGGGACTTTGTGTGAGGTTTGCTTGGAGGCTGGAGAGGAATTAAGTACACAATTAGTAAAAGCAATAATTTGTTTTATTGCAAAGTCCCGCGGGCCAATTTTTCTTGTTTGTATTTTCTTATAGGTTTATCTAAACTATTTCCCTTATATGCCATATGCAACCATCTATTGAGATTTACTCTGTTACGGTTATTACATCCAATGTCTTTGCTTTATGTTGATTCCCTGTGTGCTGGATGTTGCTAGTTCTAGTCCCGGGAGCTGCGATGTACGAATTGGGAGGCTCCGTCTCCCTTGCTGTCCCCGCTCCTCCCCTTCCATGGGAGGAGTGGGTCCACCTGTACATCGGCGTCATGCCGCACCCCCAGCGTGGTGCGTCAGTGTTGTCACTGACGTCACCGCGCTGTGTGCGTGCCTACACATCTACGGGTCGGAGAGGTCCGCCCCCAGCGCTCCTCTCCTCCACGAGATCACAGACGCTGCTAGTCTGATTGATCTCTGCACACCCGCTACATGACGCTAGGGTCCCACCTGTGCTCCTAGTCTCGGGTCCAAATGGTAGGTCAGTTGCCTTGTTCTCACTATCTTGTCCGCACTACTTTCTCCTTGCATCCACTTTTCTCAGGGCGGCTTTTCTATACCCTCCACTCACGATCTCATCTCTCCCTCACCCCACCTCGGCACTTACCTGACACACTGTCACCCACCTTTTCTTTCTTTTCCATTATGTCTTCTCTTTTCTTGTTCACTCTTGGTCATCTTGGCAGCACTATTCCTTTTTACACCGGCCCTCTCCATCTCATACACATTTGTTTAGCAATTTATCGGTTGCAATTTGCTACCGTCTCACTACTATTTATACTTTTACACATGACAGATGGAAAGGTGCTTTTGTTATTTGCACATTCATTACTCACCCACCATGGACCCCTTATATTGGCTGTCACTACATTGGGACCCTTCAGCTCCCGGGCCAGACACGCACACCGCTGCAACACAGGAGTCCATTTTCTCCACTCAAGTCCCATTGAGTTGTGAGTATTCCATACTCCGTCAAGTTCTCACTACTTGATTGAATTTTGCAATTAAAACTACAATGCTATTGCATATTTTAACAACAGTGTTCTTTTATAGATATACTTCGAATTATTGATCTCTGAGGAAGGGAGATGTTACTCCCGAAACGCGTCAGATCACGATGATATATACTATTTTTACTGTTATGTCAACTCAGCACATTATTTATGTCTTATCTGTAATTAAGTGGTTACATCAAGATGTTTTTCAATATATTATTCAATTTGCCTGTGTTGTACAATATTGTAACTATAGCCTTTGAGCTACGTCATGTGCCACGGAGCACATGTTTTGTATTTGTATTTTTACAACCTGTGCATACTTTGCAATAAAACAAATTATTGCTTTTACTAATTGTGTACTTAATTCCTCTCCAGCCTCCAAGCAAACCTCACACAAAGTCCCGCGGGCCAATTTTTCTTGTTTAAAGGATGGTATAAACGGCACAATCTTCGTATTTGTGGATGATACTAAATTAATATTTATACGCAGGATGTGGAAACCTTACAAATAGACCTGAACAAAATATTAGGGTGGGCATCTACATGGCAAATGAGGTTTAATGTTGAAAAATGTAAGGTAATGCATTTGGGTGCCAGAAATATGAACACAAGTTACTTACTAGGGTGAGAGCCTTTGGGGAAATCTAAGATGAAAAAGGACCTGGGGGGTCCTAGTAGACGGCAAGCTCAGCAATGGCATGCAATGTCAAGTTGCTGCAAGCAAAGCCAACAGAATATTGGCATGTATTAAAAAGGGGGATTACTCCAGAGATAAAAAGATAATTCTCCAAATCTACAAGACTCTGGTCCAGCCACATTTGGAGTATGCCGTCCAGTTCTAGGCACCAGTCCTCAGGAAGGATATGCTGGAACTGGAGAGAGTCCAGAGAAGGGCAAC
Organism: Pelophylax lessonae; assembly: GCF_965119305.1. Lineage (NCBI taxonomy): Eukaryota > Metazoa > Chordata > Amphibia > Anura > Ranidae > Pelophylax > Pelophylax lessonae. Next base: position 207,326,343 of record NC_138776.1, on the reverse strand, counting down.
AAATCAAATAAAGGGCTTGGAGGATCTCAGCTATGCATTGAAATTATTCTCTCTGGAGAAGAAACGCTTGAGAAGGGATTTGATATCAATGTACAAATACCGTACTGGTGACCATAACATAGGGAACAAACTATTCAGTGAAAGAGAATATAAAAGGACTCACGGCCATTCGCTAAAATTGGCTGAGGCAATGCGCCTGGCCGCCGGTCAGGTGCAAGGCTTTGCCCAATCAGGGAACAAAAAATAGCTGGTTGTTAAGGAGCAGGCTGAGAAGCCAGCCGCCACGTCCTTAACAACAGATGAGTCGTCAGCTGTTAGCGGGCTTCCCCGCTGATAGCTGAATGAAAAAAAAAACATTCCCAGCAATACAAAAATGTGAAAAAACAATGTGAGGTTCTCCCCCAATCCATACCTGGCCCTTAGGTCTGGTTGGGATTTTGAAAGGAACCCTCACGCCAAAATTAAAAAAAAAGGCGTGGGGTCCCCCGAAATCTATACCAGACCCTTATCCGATCATGCAGCCTGGCAGGCCAGGGAAAGGGGGGATGAGTGAGCATCCCCCTCCTGAATCATGAAGAGTCCCCCTGCCCCAAAGCATCCACCCCCTCATGTTTGATGGTATGTGGCCTGGTATGGTTCAGGGGGGGGCACTCGCTCATCACCCCCTTTTTCTGACCTACCAGGCTGCATCCCCGGACAAGGGTCTGGCATGGATTTTGGAGGGACCTCATGCTGTTTTTTTTTCTCAATTTTTTTCAATAGCCAGATGTCCGCAATTGAAACTGTGAGTAATTTTACATGGGATTTAACTTTATTTTATTTAGAAATGTAATTTTTGCCGCAGCATGCTATATATGTGCCAATTTACAAGCACCTTAAGGGGACCCTCCTCGGCACTATATTTAAAGGATTTTTTCATTTTTATTGTTGCACTTTAGGCATACTTACTGCTATTGAAAAAACATTCTTTTTTTTTTTTCTTGATGCATGTCCCACCGGGCAGGCAGTACCCAGACCCCCATACATCTTTTATGGCCAATCACTTGCATATAAGACTTCAAAATGGACACTTTTGATTTTTCCTGTTTGGCTCCCATAGACTTCAGTGGGGTTTGCCATTCGGGTTAGACCATTTCCCCTGTTTGGGAGTTCTGCAGCGAACTGAACAGGGGGTGTTCAGCCCATCTCTACAAGGAATTAAATATTTCCTACCTCAGGCGTCAGTTTTGAAAGATTGGTTTTTACAGAAAGAATATAACCAGTAGTGATAAGCTGAACACCCTCCCGGTTCAGTTCGCACCAGAACACCGCAAACAGAGGAAAAGTTTGTTTGAATTAACAAACCCCATTGAAGTCTATGGGAGTTGAACCTCGAAAATCAAACGGCCTCATATTGAAGGCTTAAATGCAAGTTATTGCCCCAAAAAAGTGTATGGGGGGTCCGGTTACTGACCTGGGGAACATGTAGCAATGAAAAAACATAAATAAAGGAGCAGTGATTTACTAATTTTAATGAGGCTTAAAGTGAAACTATAAAAATGAAAAGTTCCTTTAAATATTGTGCCTGGGGGGGGGGGTCCCCTGAATGTGCCTGTAAAGTAGTGCATATCTACGATGTATGTAGCCTGCTGCAGCAATACTGACATTTCTAAAGCAAAAAATGTCATATACAAATATGCGTACAAATTTCAAATCGCATGTACTTGTAATACAGGTGCATCAAAATTGGGCCTGAGTTGTTGGTGGTGCCTGAACACCGTAACCCCTTGCTGTTACTCTTGCTGGGCGCAGGAACGGACTCTGCTGCTAAAAATTCCATATACATTTTGAAATCGCATGTACTTGTCATACAGGTGCAGAAAAATTGGGCCTTGGTTGTTGGTGGTCCCTGAACACCCCAACCCCTCACAGTTACTCTTGCTGGGCACAGGGACAGGCCCTGCTGGTAAGAATTCCATACAAATTTGAAATTGCATGTGCTATACAGGTGCCAAAAATTGGGCCTTTGCTGTTGGTGGTACCTGAACACCGTAACCAAGCCCTCACAGTTAATCTTGCTGGGCGCATGAATGGGACCTGCTGGTAAGAATTCCATACAAATTTGAAATTGCATGTGCTATACAGGTGTCAAAAATAGGGGCTTTGCTGTTGGTGGTGCCTGAAAACCATAACCAAGCCCTTGCAGTTACTCTTGCTGGGTGCAGGAACAGGACCTGCTGGTAAGAATTCCATACAAATTTGAAATTGACTGTGCTATACAGGTGCCAAAAATTGGGCCTTTGCTTTTGGTGGTGCCTGAACACCGTAACCAAGCCCTCACAGTTACTCTTGCTGGGTGCAGGAATGGGACCTGCTGATAAAAATTCCATACAATTTGAAATTGCATGTACATGTACTTGTCATACAGGTAAAAAAATATTGGGCCTTTGGTGTTGTTGGTGCCTGAACACTGCAACCCCTCACAGTTAGCAGTGCACAGGGACAGGGCCTGCTATTAAAAATGACATACAATATTTAAATTGTATGCACTTGTCATACAAGTGCAGAAAAATTAGGCCTTGGGGGTTGGTAGTGACCTAAACCAAAAACATTGTTGGAAGCTAGCAGAATCAAGGTAGAGGAATAGGATAGGCAGCATATGCAGTCTTCAAGGGATGGCAGACCCCTAGCAAATTCAATCAGTTACTTCAGCATCAGGGGCTTGATAGTTCTTGTTGATCCAGGACTGGTTCATTTTGATAAAAGTCAAAAAAGCTGGTCAACAGAGTCTTTGGATAGACACACTCTTCTGTCCATCACAAAACCTCCAGCAGCACTGAACGTCCATTCGGAAAGCATGCTGGAAGCAGGACAGGCCAGTAGCTCCATTGCATATTGAGCAAGTTCTGGCCAGTGGTCCATCCTTCACACCCAGTAACCTAGTGAATGCTCAGCTGGAAAGGTCTCCAAGTCTGCTCTTGTGCCTAGATAATCATGCACCATATGATGGGGACACTGTCGATGGTTGCTTAAACCTAACAGCCCTGGGTGCTGCTGAGGACAAAAGAAATGTTTAAAGCCATCAGTTAGCCGGCTGCCTTCTCCACCACTTCTCCTTTGGCTGAACGATGCCTCCGAAAAACGTGCAGAGAATGTTGACCTCCCAGTGTCTGGAAAGGTGGTACACAATTTTTTTTTCAAGGCCTCTTCAAGATGTTTCATCCTCTGCTCCCTCTGCGAAGGCAAGATGCTCTGCAACGTTACCCTTGTAATGTGGATCAAGAAGGGTTGCTAACCAGTAATTATCCCTCTCCTTGATAGCACAAATCCTCAGGCTTTGCAGAATCAAGGAACTCATGCAATCTAAGTTGGAGGAGGCATGAGCTTCTGAGTCCTCTGGGTCACTGAGGATGACATTGTCAGCAGGAGCAACCTCTCCCCAACCACGTACAACTCCTGGAGTTTCTGGGGAATCAAAATCATCCCTTGAAGACTGCTGTATGCTATCCTCTACATCCATGCTGCCAAAATCCTCCTCCTCCTCCTCCTCCTCCTCTTCCTCCTGTGTGTTTTGTGGCCCTGCAGGAATAATATCTGCATAAAGGGGGTCTTGTGAGGAAAGGAAGTCCTCCTCTTCCTGCAGTTGTTCTGCCTCAAGTTCCCTGTCCATGATTCCGTGCAGCGTGTGCTCCAGCAGGTAAACTAGAGGGATAGTGTCACTGATGCATGCATCGTCCCGGCTCACTATCCTTGTGGTCTCCTCAAATGGTGACAGGATGATGCATGCATCCTTTATAAAAAGCCACTGGTGTGGTGAAAAAAAGCCAAGCTCCCCTGACCCTGTGCCATACTCACACAGGTACTGATTGATGTCCCTCTGCTGCGTGTGCAGCCGCTGCAACATTGCCAACGTTGAGTTCAACCTGGTGGGCATATCACAAATGAGGCGGTTGGTGGGCAAGTTGAATTCCCCTTGAATGTCAGATAAGCGAGCACTGACATTGAACGAAAGGCGGAAATGGCCACGGACTTTTCTGGCCTGCCTCAGATCTTGGAGGCCCGGGTATCTGCTCAAGAAACGCTGCACCACCAGATTAAGAACATGTGCCAAGCATGGAACATGTGTCAAGTGTCCCTGTCGGAGGGCGGAGAGAAGGTTGGTGCCATTGTCGCATACAACCATTCCTGGGTCAAGCTGTCGTGGCGTCAACCATCTCTGAGCCTGCTGTGGTGTAACTCCTATCCCCTAGACAGACCAAATGAAGCACAGCATGGCATCTTTTAGCCTGACTGCTTGCGTAGCCCCTTGAACGCTTAGGGAGCACTGCTTTTTCAGAGGAAATTTGAGCAGAAGAGGACATGGAGGAGGAGAAGGAGGAGGAGGTGGAGTAGCCAGATGTTGCAGAACCAGCACCAGCTTTTTGGAGGCGTGGTGGCAAAACAAGCTGCAACACCAAACCCTGTCCTGCATCCTTCCCAGCTGCCAGCAGAGTTACCCAGTGCGCCGTGAAAGAAATGTAACGGCCCTGTCCATGCCTGCTGGACCAAAAGTCAGCAGTAATGTGCCCCTTCCTGCTGACTGCTTTGTCCAACGAGTAGTGTTGAACGAACACGGACTGTATTATTCGTGTTCGTACCGAATAATTGGATTTTTGTTACCCGAATACGGACCCGAAAACTTTACTGTATGTTCGGGTTTAAAATCCGTGTTTTGTATGTAATGGCGTGCTTTTAATGGCGGGCTTTCAACAGCTAATCAACAAGCGTTTAACTGGTGTGCCTTAACCACTTAAGCCCCGGAAGATTTTACCCCCATTCCGACCAGGGTTTTTTTTGCGATTTTTTTTTTTACTGCGTGATTTTAACGGACAATTGCGCGGTCGTGCAATGCTGTACCTAAACGAATTTCACGTCCTTTTTTTCCCCACAAACAGAGCTTCCTTTTGGTGGTATTTGATCACCTGTGCGATTTTTTGATCATGCGCTATAAACAAAAAAAGAGCATCAATTTTGCAAAAATAACAATATTTTTCACATTTTTTTATATGAAATTCCCTAAAAAAAAAATGTAAAAATCAACATTTTTTAACATTTTCGGCCAATTTGTTTTATGCTACATATGTTTGGTAAAAAAAATCGCAAAAAGCGTATTTTGATTGGTTTGCGCAAAAGTTATCGCATTTACTAACAAAGGGAAAGATTTTTGTCATTTTTGGTGTTTTTTTTTTTAACGAGTAATGGCGATCTGCGATTTTTTTTTTGCAGGACTGCGACATTGCGGCAGACAGATCGGACCCTTGACTGACATTTTTGACACTTTTGGGGTTACCAGTGACATTACTGCAGTAATCAGTGCTAAAAATATGCACTGTTACTGTAAAAATGACACTGGCAGGGAAGGGGTTAACTGTATTGGAGAGGGAGGGGTTAAGTGTGTCCTAGGGGTGTGTTTCTAACTGTAGTGGGACAGGTCTCCTATTGAAAAAACAGAGATCAACGTTTCTACATAGGAGAACCGTCTGATCTCCATTTTTACACAGGGGAGAATGATAGGCGGCTTGTTTACATAAGCCGCCCGCCTTTCTCCCGCTCTACCGACGATCGTAGTGTGACCGGCGGACATCGGGTCCACCGGTCACACGCGCGGACTCCTCTGTGAACGAGCCGCGGCGGGCGCGCCCCTCAGCGGGCGCGTGCTCGCACGCTATTGGCTCACAAACCGGTCACAGGCTAGTGACGTATATATATGTCACTTTGCCTGGCCGGGCTGACCGCCGCAGTATATCTATTGCGCAAGTAGTTAAGCCATCCCAGCCATGCCTACTAATGTATTAGTAGCTGTGATTGGCCATCTGAAGCATGTGACCATGTTTTTATAAGTTCGAGAGCCCCAGCGCGCTGCGTCATTCTGCTGTAGTTTAGGGACAGAGCACACATCATACGTGCTGGCTGCTGATTAGGGACAGACAGTGATTCTGTGAAAAATTGTGTCCGAAAAGAATGCAGGGTCAGGTCGGAGTGCAGGCAGGGAGAGTTATTAGAGCATTTTAGGGCGAGGCTGGAGATTAGGCAGGGTCAGTGTTCTACATCGATTTTGCTGTGTGGGGGGTTGTGCAGTGAACGATCTTATTGAGCATATTAGGGCGAGGCTGGAGATTAGGCAGGGTCAGTGTTCTACATCGATTTTGCTGTGTGGGGGGTTGTGCAGTGAACGATCTTATTGAGCATATTAGGGCGAGGCTGGAGATTAGGCAGGGTCAGTGTTCTACATCGATTTTGCTGTGTGGGGGGTGGTGCAGTGAACGATCTTATCAAGCATATTAGGGCCAGGCTGCAGAGATTAGGCAGGGACAGTATACATCGATTTTGCTGTGAGGGGGGTGGTGCAGTGAACACAATCTTTTTGCCCTCACTTGAGCCCACTGAGGAGGAGGAGGAGGAGGGAGAGAAAAATCTATTTTGTCTGTTGTGTGCAGCGTTCAGCTATATTTCACTACAGATTGCTGTTCTAATCTGCTATTAAAAAATTAATTTAAAGGGGATTTTTTTTAAGAGCACTTGCCATGCTCTTAACTACATTTTGCTGCCATTTGCAGCACTCTAGCCCTTTCCATTGGTGTTTTAGAGCCATTTTAGTGCCTGAAAGTTCAGGTCCCCATTAACTTCATTGGGGTTCGGTGTCCGGGTAAAGTTCGGAAAAAGTCCGGGACACGGATTCTGACTTTTTTTTCAAGTTCGGCCGAACCCGCCGAACACGGACATCCAGGTGTCCGCTCAACTCTACCAACGAGGCCAAAATACTACCTTCCACATGACGGTAGAGAGCCAGAATGGCCTTACGCGAAAAGAAATGCCTTTTTGGGACCGGTCACTGTGGTGCAACACATTCCACAAATTTGTAAAAGGGAGCCCAGTCTACCAGATGAAAAGGCAACATTTGTAATGCTAGCAATTTGGCCAAGCTAGCATTAAGATGCTGAGCATGTGGATGGCTGGGACAGTATTTCTTTCTACAATTAAAAAACTGGGGTAGTGAAATTTGCCTGGTGCTTAAATCAAGTGGTGGTGTACTGCTAGCAGATTGGGTGCAAGTCTCTGTGGCACTCATAAGGCATAAGGTATAGTAAGGTTAGAGATCACAGGTGATGTATGCTTGTTTTGATCTGGTGCCTCTGTCAGGTGCTGTTGCCAATGGACTGCATGGCAAGTCTTCAAGCATGTGGTGCCCAAGCGGCTTGTGTTCAGGCCACGCTTGATCCGCTTAAGACAGATGTTGCAAACAGCAATGCTGTGGCCTACTGCACATGTGCTGAAAAAAACCCACACTAATGAACTTTTGTGAGTCCGCGGGGAGTTTGCAGCACCCTGCACCTGTGCTGTGACGCAATAGGTTGGCTACTGCTATGGTGGCCCCTGGAGCACATCCTGACTCATTGGAGTTGTACGTCCTCCTCATCCTCCTCCTCTATGCTGTCAGACACTCAAGTACAGTCAGTGACCTCATCATCTCCTCCCTCCACGTAACTGGAGCAAACTTGGCAATATGCTTCAGCTGTGGCAACATGACTGCTGGTTTCTTGTCTGTCATTGTCTAGGCTCACATTATTCCCTTCATCAACCTGGGAACCAACATCACAGCTTTTAAATTGCTGCGCATCCTCCAGCAGCATGTCGCTGACACTATAATCTAATAGTTCAGATGACTCCTCTGTGAATAATGGTGGGGCGAAAGAAGGAGTAGCTGTGGAGAAGGAGCCTGTGGAACAGGTGGCTTTGGTAGCTGCAGTGCAAGGCAAACTACTGTGAGCGTGGGTATCAGAGGATGAGGAGGATGAGGGTGGCTTATTGATCCACTCCACCAACTCTTCCACATGTGTTGGCTGAATAGCACGGGCAGCATCGGAAATAAAAGACGGGCGTGCCCCACCTGCAGAGGATGCACTATGTCGACTGTGACCACAACTTTTCACAATGGACACAGAGGCTGCTTGCCCTCTTTTCGTGGCCTGTGAGCGTTGGCCTCTTCTTGTCGGCCTTTCGGACATGATGTTGATACAGATCAATATAGGGTATACGCAACTGACCAATAGATACTCAATGACTTGATATGATGTAATCAATAGCCCTATAGATGAGATGTGTTGCTTATAGGATGTACGCAAGTGACTGATTAACAATACTCTCACTGATATGATGTAATCAATAGCCCTATAGATGAGCTGTGCTGCTTATAGGATGTACGCAAGTGACCGATTAACAATACTCTCACTGATATGATGTAATCGATAGCCCTATAGATGAGCTGTGCTGCTTATAGGATGTATGCAAGTGACCGATTAACAATACTCTCACTGATATGATGTAAGCGGAGTAAAGAGCAGGCGCCACTCAGTGAAGCAGTAATAACAAATTTATTAAGCTCATATCAAGACTTGCATAAAAGCAAAAAGTGGAGCGTCATGACCCGGCATCCTTCCTAATTCACCGTGTACCCGCTATGAAAGCTGCCAGCAGCCTAAACCAATCCGGGGGCTGAATCAGAGTGAGGCTGGGGCGAACCGCATACCTCACAGAAAGACCCTGCGGCTGTAGACGAGGAATGGGCAGTGGAATGGGCGTTTACCAGTTTTGGAGCATGCTCATAACAGCTCCTTCTTTAGACAAATAGAACACACAGCCAGGCGCAGGACACTTAAGAGCGCTGGCCGGAAGTATCAATTAACAAAATGTGTCAAGTGGATCTTCCAGTGAGTCACTTCCATCCTGTAGGTGAAACGCTCGCCAAGGACGAGGCAGCGTCCATCTTGCTAAACGTATACCAGACCAATGCTTTTTACTCATATAGAGTTTTTATAATGGTTTTACTCACCAACTTTTAATAAACATATGTGATTTTTCACAAAGAGAGGACTTCTCTCTTTATTTTACAAACTACTTTTGTCCAAGAATAAAGAGGACCAGGATAAGGATCTATACAAGAAGGGGAAAACATCCAGACCAAGGACCATTGGAGATAGATCCAGATAGGACCCACAGTGACCACAAAGCACTTTTGACTCCTCTTGCTATACAGCAAGGGTGTCATTGGAATCTGATGAGTGCGTATGATATTACAGGAGCACGAGGTGGCACAGTACTAAGAAGGCCATATTTGCACAAGCACTTTTTCTTCACAATTTTAAGGAACTTTGCTTGTTCTTCACGCCTTTTAAAGCCTTTTTTTTGTGGGGACTTTGTTTTGCTGTTTTTTTTTTTGTTGTTGTTTTTTATGTGTGGACACTGTTCCATTCCAATCCATTCCAAGTAAATAGTATTTGGGATCACAAATTTATTATGATATTTAGTTGATCAGCACATGTATGAAAATTCGAATATATATGGAGGGTATATACTGTAGCAAGCACTATTTAATATTTACATTTTAATTGTTTTACCTTTGTTTGGAGGGAATAGACATCAGCTGCAAATTTGTTAATTGAATTTAATCAAATCTGGGGCACAGGGGCATGGGTGTTCCATTTAAAGATATATTTATTAAGATTGTTTTATATACTCGATAATGTTGTTTAGCCGGAACACAGCGTAATTTTTTTGACCACCTTTCCCGCACAGTTTACGTCACATAAGCATTGTTATTAGATGTATTTATTTTAATTTAATTGTTGTTTACAAAACAAAAAGCCCAGGTGTGTTGTTGCGGGCTTTTTTTTGGGCATTTTTTGGGCGTCTTTGGAGGCAGGCATAACATCTGAACTTTTGTATAGGGGTATATATACACACACACTTAGATGTATTTATACACATACACACATATAGGTGTGATAGGAGCGGAGCCCTAGCCCTATGCCTGCAAATAATTTCATTAGCGCAGGCATAGGGTTCTGCTACTTTCACACCTATATATGTGTATGTGTATATATACATACATGTGTGTGTGTGTGTGTGTATATATATATATATACCCCTACACAGAAGTTCAGATGTCATGCCTGCCTCCAAAGACATCCACAAAAAAGCCCAATAAACGCCTGCAACAAAAACGGCTGGGTGTGAAAATAGCAGAGCCCTATGCCTGCTCTACTGCAATTCTAATACAAATGATCTTTTTTTTTTCTGGTTCTGGACATGCTACAGAGCTGAAACTTCACAGGTACTCTTTTTAGACCCCCCCCCCCCCCCAGACACTAAATCCAAAGAAATCTTTTTTTTTTTTTTCAATAATTGGCTCTCTATCAAAAATGACAATTTTTAAGAACTTTTTTTTGTGTGATTAATAGTCCCTGGGGCATGACCCAGAACTCTAGTCACTTTTTAGGGGCATTTATTGGGTTTTAGGGCTTCAAAATGGTGTTTTTTGATAACCGAAGTTCGGGTCCCATTGATTTCAATGGGGTTCTGAAATCCAGGAAGTTTGGGTGTTCTGGTCGAACCGAACTTTTCAAAAGTTCGATCATCCCTATAAGTGACTGGTCTTCAGCTGTTTTCTTATGCCCTGATTGAATCCTGTATGATATCTGTTGTTGACCTAGCTTGTTATTGACCTGATCTTGGATTCTGTTTATGCATCCGATCATCGGTTCCTGATCTCGACTTACTCCTGACCTCACTCTTGTCGGACACTTTGGTACATCATTGTCCGCTCAGTGCTGACTCCGTCTATCATTTTGACTATGCTTCTGTCTTCTGTTTGACTTCACGTTACTTCTGAGTGCCTACGCTGGCTGCCCCTAATCCCAGCTCCAGTGGCAATGGTGAGCTTCTTTCTCAAGCCTGCGGGGAGCTCCAGAAAGCCATGCATCCTGAACCTGCAACCCTGGCTGATCTATCCAGCTTTTTCTCAGTTCCTGACCCATTGAGTCTACAACTTCAGCCACAGGCTCTGCAATCAACACCTACAGGTGCTCATTGTCCTCCTGTTCCTTGGCACCATCTGTTTCACTCTCAGTGAGGCCTGGGCTGGAGGCCAACCTCAATAATTCAGGCTCTTATTAGGTACGTGACAGCTGGATGTGCTGATGTAGCATGGTTTTGGTGTCCGCTTTTAAATAAAATGTTACGTTGCTGATATCCCAGATGAGCCTCTGTTTCCAGAAGATGCCTATTACAGTGAAATGTGTTATTCCGTGATGTCATCACACATGGGCCTACAAGTGAGGTATTTGGCTGTGCTGTGGAGCTTTTTTTATCACTTTCATATGTTTTCATACATGTAAGGGCAACACTTTATTTACAATAAACCCTATTGTTGGCATACTGCACTATAAAGTTTCTTCTGCCTCTATGTATGATATATGTGGAGAGTCAGTTTTTGCTTGCTTGGTCTGAGACAATGGATATGTCCTGTCGTGACATCAGCATTTGGATCCTTTGATGGGATTATATCTTGATTGCCAAATCTGAGGATAAAAGTGGCGGCAGTTTTTAGGAGCGATTTAGATCTCTATAATTTGAGATCATATTTATCTGGTAAAAGGCATGATTTTATGTGGGGATTGCACCCTTTTGAGACACAGTTTTTTTGTCTGTGTTCCTCTTCATGCGTTGATCTTTAAGCACTATTAGAGCACTTGGCTCATCACCTGAGGATTTGGACAATCTGCTGTTTGGGACTTTTTACACATCATCATGTTTGATAATTTTAAATGAATTATGAAGCATTAGGATTATTTTTTTATTTTGGGATTTGTATTAATGAATTATTTATGCCATACAATATTGTGTTGTATCATATTAAAGCACAAGTTATTTATTCATTTTTTAAGGGCAGCCCAGTTTGCCCAAACCAGAAAACACCATCCCACTGTGCTAGGTCAATGTGAAAGGTACAGAGGGAGGAGCCTAGACTCAGCAGCATGCAATGACAAGGTTCATTGCGTGGGAGAAGTCTTTCTTTAGGCTGCTGGGTTATAAAAGTTATAAAGGAAAGAGGAGAGCAGTCTGGCCAGAAAGAGACATTCTCTACCTCTTTCGCAGCTCTGTCACTCAGAGGAGTTCAATACACACAACACCGCGCCCCCATATGTGTAGCCCAGCTCAGCCTCAGAGAATATCAATCTGTTGATGTGACACCTGAAAGCCTGTGCAGCTGGAAATATAACAAGAGCATTGGAAATTGTTGCTCTGAGCCTCTATCCCTATGCAGCAAGTCATTTCTCGCTCACATTGCTTTGCAAGTTTGCATCAATTCAGGGTGGATTTTTTTTGTAAAGCAATGTAAGGGGTCCAGGCTGGTGCAATCATATGGGTGCTGGAGAACTTTTTAGTAACCCCAAGCACCAACCTAGCACTGCCCCTGACAAGTGTGAGTAAAAAGATTGAGGTCTCATGCCCTAAAGTTGGTTTCTGTGGTAAATGCGATAAAGCCCCTGAAGCATAGGTAGAAATGTTGAATGACAAGACTGGCAAGCTGTGCCGGAAGGGTTCCCAACTGGTAAAGGCCTAGATAGAAACATGGTTACCTACAGTGGCTATCAGTTGTCAAGAAATTTGCAGAAAAATTGATGACAGATGTGTTGGTGTGTCATGAGGTTGTCATAGAGGAATAACCACTTGTTCGGGTTTTTCCTTCTTCAGTCACAGACCTGCTGAAAGTTGAATCAGAAAAACAGTTGCTTGATGTTACTGACAATGGTAACAATGAAAATGCTTTGCTGATCTCATATTCTCTAGTTGCCATTGGAGAAAACAAAAATGCTAATGAACCTGAATATCAGTCTGAGATGAGAGAAGGGGCTGACCATTGTATTGACCTGGGTAATAGTGAGAAGCAGAGATGGAGAAATTTAGTACAGTATTATGGAGGTAGGTCATGCATTATTATAGGATTTTAGTTTGGTGGAAGCATGTCTCACAATTTTAAAAACTCTGGGAGAACAAGATTTTAGTCCTGTGATTTAGGTGTTAAGGAAATTATCCTGAAGCTTAAAATGGTGGTGCTAATTAAAATTAAGGAACCCTTTAAAAAAATATAAATAATAAAATGTCTGAAAATGCTGAGTATCCTCACCTCTAAGCGTTGCTAGTAGAAGCAGACAAAAAGATGTGTGGTTCCTAAAAAAAAAAAATCCTAAATATACCTCTAATCAAGTGTTTGACTTCGCTCAACTTGCATGTTACCATGAACATCAAGGCGAGAACCGCACATCAGAAAGGGCTGTTCAGTACAAAAACATACCTAAGTCAGCACCATGGGGATTCGCTATGGTACAGCTCTTCCCCCAAGTTGAATGATGTGCCCCATGTCCACTAGTGTCACTCCCTTAACCCCTCACATTCTCAGTGCACTTGCAATATTTGTTATGGTTAAAGGGAACGTCCACCCTAACACTAAAATTGCTACATCTACAGGCATTGACAATCTAAGACTTACTTATCTAGCCCTGAAAAGAAGAAATCAGTATACATACCTTTTTAAAGCTGCTCCAGTCCGGTCTCCAGCAATGGAAGCTCTTTAGAGGAGAGAGCCAACAATGGCTGTGAAGTTAATGAGAAGTGACGTCACCCATAGAGTTAATATGGGGCTTCCATTGTTGGCTGCCTCCTCTGCACCCACCTCCACAGCGAAGCTGCCACTGACAGCTCAGCGTGGGACCAGACCGGAGCCAAAAAGGTATGTATACTGATTTCTTCTTTTCAGGGTTAGATAGGTTAGTCTCAGATCGTCGATGCCTGTAGATGTAGCGGTTTTAGTGTTGGGGTGGACTTCCCCTTTAAGTAAGTGATGGTGTTACTGTGGCCAGCGAAAATATGACAACACAGCAGACAGAACCTTACTGTAGGCTTCAGGGTTGTGACAGTACTCACCGTCACTGGAAGTTAAAGACAGATGATTAATGGTTTGAATTGCTTCAGATGGGACGGTCATATTTGCCAGCCATATCTCCATATAGGAATATAAAGATTTATTCCCATTTGCCATGAAATCTGTTCTTCCTAAATGCTGTGTATATTACATATCTTTCAATATCAGACAGGTTTTCCTTTTGTTGTGTATTGGGAGGGAATGTGGATTGCCCTTTCGCATTGTTAAGTATTAATGACCTCCATTGTTCTGTGTCTGGCTATTGTGTACATTGATTGCCCCCTGGGGGCTTCTGTCTCATTACACATAACAGTCCTTCTAATCAAGCTATCGGACCAATCCCTGCTGACTCATTTTCAAGTCCTCATTTGCATGGCTAAGGAGGACCTGAAGGAGGACAACATGTACTTTACAATTGACCAATAGGAAAGCGGTTGTTGGGGGCGGGATGTTCCAAATTCTATATAAACGTGTGTTGTGTACTTCCAATAAATGTCTTACTGTTTGAACTTACATGCAGCCTGCCTGGTGTTTGTTCTAATGACTTCCGAACGGCACATAGCTGTAGTTCGGATCCCGGAACCTTGGATGAGCTAACCATCAGACGTTGCGATCTGCAAGCTGACTCACTAGTAGCAGAGGAGTGTCGGGAGAGCGGAAGCGAGCGAGCAAGGGTCTCGTTACAAGGGTCATCTACCGTTTTTACCTGTACGTTTTCTTTTAAGACTCCCATACTCCAGACACAAATATAGGAACTAAGGCTAGCTGCAGAATGTAGCTCTCTGCTCTCTACCAGTCCTTGTAAACCTGCAGACAGTTATAGTGCCCATTTTACCATCTGTTACCAAGACAGTACAGTGTGGTATTTTGTCTCTGGTGGATTCGTCTATACTTGATGGTATTCCTCGGTTTGTTCGCATAATATATCTTGGGTCAGTAATTGTTACTGTCATCTTTAGTATGATGCGGTGCAGACAAACATATTGCACTTTATCTTTTGCTGAACTTTGATTCTGAAAGTCTTTTGTATTTTGTACATGCTTTTCCAACTCACAATTCTTTAGAATTATGTTAGCTAGATCATTTAGTGAGTTAGAAAATCTGGTAATGATTTACATGTTTTCATTTGAATTTTTCTTGCATATGTTAAAATCTGCATTTTTTTTTTTTTTGCTATTTACTTTAACCACTTAAGGTTTTACCCCCTTAATGACCAGGCCATTTTTTGTGATACCGCACTGCGTTAATTTAACTGACAATTACACAGTCGTGCAGTGCTGTACCCAAATAAAATGTCCTTTTTTCCCACAAATAGATTTTTCTTTTGATGGCATTTGATCACCTTTGCGGTTTTCATTTTTTGCGCTGTAAAAAAAGAGCGACAATTCTGAAAAAAAACAATATTTTTAACTTTCTGCTATAAAACATTCCCAATAAAAAAATGTAAAAAATCTATTTTTTTCCCTCAATTTAGGGCCAATATGTATTCTGCTACATGTTTCTGGTAAAAAAATAAAAAAAAAATCCCAATAAGTGTATATTGATTGGTTTATGCAAAAGTTACCTCCTTAATGACCAGGCCATTTTTTGTGATACGGCACTGCATTACTTCAACTGACAATTGCGCAGTCGTACAATGCTGTACACAAAAAAAATTGATGTCCTTTTTCCCACAAATCAAGCTTTCTTTTGATGGTATTTGATCACCTCTGTGGTTTTTATTTTTTGAGCTATAAACAAAAAAAGAGCGACAATTCTAAAAAAAAAAAAAAACAATATTTTTTACTTTCTGCCATAAAACATTCCAAATAAAAAAAATTTAAAAATCATTTTTTTTCCTCAATTTAGGCTAATATGTATTCTGCTACATGTTTTTGGTAAAAAAAAAAAAAAATCCCAATAAGTGTATATTGATTTGTTTGCACAAAAGTTATCGCGTCTATAAACTAGGGGAAAGATTTGTCTATTTTTTACTAGTAATACGATCAGCGATTTTAAGTGGGACTGTGACATTGCGACGGACAGATTGGACAGTGCTAAAAATAAGCACTGTTACTGTACAAATGACACTGACAGGGAAGAGGTTAACACCAGGGGCGATCAAAGGGTCGAATGTATGCCTAGGGGATGCTTTCTTTCTGTGTGGGAGATGTAATCACTGGATTTCTTCCTAAATAGGAGGAACACAGGATCCCTGTGTTCCTCGCTGACAGAACAGTGGTGTGCCGTGTTTATGTAGGCAGACCGCGGTTCTGTCTCCATGGGGAGAGATCTTGGGTGCCCGGCAGACATCGCGTCCACACGACTTGCTGATTGGCTTCCCCTCTGGCTCCCTTACTATCTGCTACACAAAGCGGTGTACAGGTACGTCAATTCCCGTAACAGAGCCGACCTGCCACAGTATAACTGCGGCAGTTGGTCAGCAAGTGGTTAAAACCCCCAAAGGATGATATATTTTCTGAAAGCAAAGATGTTGAAAATAAAAAAATAGTGATAGTTTCAATGCTTTATTTTGCACAATATTTGTGCAAATGCATATTTTCAGGAACAAATGCACAAACCTAAATACTAGAATAAACAAACAATATTATACCTCATTTTTTGAAAACTTTAAAATGATGTGCTTGCGCTTCACTGCCTGTTTGAATTGGAAAGTGTACAAGGGTGCTTTAAAACATGTTTTTATGTGTTTATTTTATATAATTATTTTTTACACTTTATTTTTTTAATTCACCTTTATTGCTATTACAATGGGGCTGACAATTCCCCTGCATTGGACAGGTGACAAATGTTAGGGGTCTATTAGGCCCCCAGTGTCCCCCCTGCCCTTCACTGCAGCTAATCAAGCACAGATTTTGCTAGATCACATGTCAAACATAAGGCCCAGGGGCCAAATATGGCCCGTCAGGCCATTACATGTGGACCCCGCATCTCTCCTGCAGCTGCAGCACCCACCCCATTCCTGTTCAACCTTGTCCCAGCAAATGACAGCAGAGAGGAGGACAGAACTCCTCTGCCAGATCCTGTGTATCTCTGTGCAGCCAGTGAGAGTCTTATCTCTGCCCCCCATCTCAGTCACATCAGAGATCCCACAGAACCTGTGCATCTCTGTGCAGCCACAGCACCCCCTCCCCTGGTCTCAGCATTCAGCAGACTCCAGCTGCTGACTCCAGCCCTCCACTGGTCCTCCTCCAGACCCTGCACGTTATGCTTCCCACCCCCATCCCAAGAAGCAGCACAAGGTAAGGGGCTGCACTGTGATGTTAGGGAGGGTGAGGTGCTTGACTTCTGATGGTGGGGGGCTCATGGCACCTGATGTGATGGGGGAGGGTGCTCTGGACCTCTAGTCTTACAGATACAACTGGCTCTTTGAGGGCAACCCTAATGCTGATGTGGCCCATGATGAAATTATAGAAACATAGAAACATAGAATGTGTCGGCAGATAAGAACCATTTGGCCCATCTAGTCTGCCCAATATATCTGAATCCTATGAATAGTCCCTGGCCCTATCTTATATGAAGGATAGCCTTATGCCTATCCCATGCATGCTTAAACTCCTTCACTGTATTTGCAGCTACCACTTCTGCAGGAAGGTTATTCCATGCATCCACTACTCTCTCAGTAAAGTAATACTTCCTCATATTACTTTTAAACCTTTGCCCCTCTAATTTAAAACTGTGTCCTCTTGTGGTAGTTTTTCTTCTTTTAAATATGCTCTCCTCCTTTACCGAGTTGATTCCCTTTATGTATTTAAAAGTTTCTATCATATCCCCTCTGTCTCTTCTTTCTTCCAAGCTATACATGTTAAGGTCCTTTAACCTTTCCTGGTAAGTTTTTTCCTGCAATCCATGTACTAGTTTAGTAGCTCTTCTCTGAACTCTCTCTAGAGTATCTATATCCTTCTGGAGATATGGCCTCCAGTACTGCGCACAATACTCCAAGTGAGGTCTCACCAGTGTTCTGTACTGCGGCATAAGCACTTCTCTCTTTCTACTGCTTATACCTCTCCCTATACATCCAAGCATTCTGCTGGCATTTCGTGCTGCTCTATTACATTGTCTTCCCACCTTTAAGTCTTCTGAAATAATTACTCCTAAATCCCTTTCCTCAGATACTGAGGTCAGGACTGTGTCAAATATTCTATATTCTGCCCTTGGGTTTTTACGTCCCAGGTGCATTATCTTGCACTTATCCACATTAAATTTCAGTTGCCAGAGTTCTGACCATTCTTCTAGTTTTCCTAAATCCTTTTCCATTTGGCGTTTCCCTCCAGGAACATCAACCCTGTTACATATCTTTGTGTCATCAGCAAAAAGACAAACCTTACCATCGAGGCCTTTTGCAATATCACTTATGAAGATATTAAACAAAATTGGTCCCAGCACAGATCCCTGAGGTACCCCACTGGTAACATGACCTTGTTCTGAATGTTCTCCATTAACTACAACCCTCTGTTGTCTGTCACTCAGCCACTGCCTAATCCACTCAACAATATGGGAGTCCATGCTCAATGACTGCAGTTTATTGATAAGTCTTCTATGTGGGACAGTGTCAAAAGCCTTACTAAAATCTAGATATGCAATGTCTACTGCACCTCCACCGTCTATTATTTTAGTCACCCAGTCAAAAAAGTCTATAAGATTTGTTTGACATGATCTCCCTGAAGTAAACCCATGTTGTTTTTCATCTTGCAATCCATGGGATTTAAGATGTTCCACAATCCTATCCTTTAATAGGGTTTCCATTAATTTGCCTACTATTGATGTCAGACTCACTGGTCTATAGTTGCTCGTTTCCTCCCTACTACCTTTCTTGTGAATGGGCACGACATTTGCCAATTTCCAATCTTCCGGGACGACTCCTGTTGCTAATGATTGGTTAAATAAATCTGTTAATGGTTTTGCCAGCTCACCACTAAGCTCTTTTAATAATTTTGGGTGTATCTCATCAGGACCCTGTGACTTATTTGTCTTCACTTTAGACAGCAATCTTAGAACGTCTTCCTCTGTAAAGACACATGCATCAAACGATTCATTAGTCATCCTTTCAAGTGGAGGTCCTTCTCCTTCTTTTTCTTCTGTAAAAACTGAACAGAAGTATTCATTAAGGCAGTCGGCTAGCCCTTTATTCTCTTCTACATACCTTCCATCCTTTGTTTTTAATTTAGTTATTCCTTGTTTTAATTTCCTTTTTTCATTTATATATCTGAAGAATGTCTTATCCCCCTTTTTCATAGACTGAGCTAGTTTTTCTTCTGCCTGCGCTTTAGAAGTTCTTATAACTTGCTTGGCCTCTTTCTGCCTAATCTTGTAGATTTCCTTATCTTCATTGCTCTGGGTTTTTTTAGAATTACAAAATGCTAGCTTTTTATTTTTAATGATTTGGGCCACTTCTGCTGAGTACCACAGTGGTCTCTTCCTTTTTTTGCTTTTACTGACAAGTCTAATGCAATTTTCTGTTGCCTTCAATAATGCACCTTTTAAGTAGTCCCATTTCTCCTGGACTCCATGTAATCCGTTCCAGTCTGATAAGGACTCAATTATGACTAATTTTATTTTTGAAAAGTCTGTTTTTCTAAAATCTAAAACTTTTGTTTTTGTGTGGTGTGACTCTTTCACAGTTCTTATATTAAACCACACTGACTGGTGATCACTGGATCCCAAGGTTTCACCTACAATGACATCATATACCGAATCCCCATTTGTGAATACCAGATCCAAAATGGCCTCCCTCCGGGTTGGCTCCTCAACCACTTGTTGCAGAGACAACCCCAGTAGGGAATTTAGAATATCTGTACTCCTGGTAGAACTTGCTATTTTGGTTTTCCAGTTTATATCTGGAAGATTGAAATCTCCCATAATGATAACTTCTCCTTTCATTGTCATTTTAGCTATTTCTTCAACTAGTAGATCATCTAGTTCTTTGACTTGACCAGGTGGTCTATATATCACACCTACACGAGTTACTGCATGATTAGCAAACTGCAACGTAACCCAAACTGACTCTATGTTGGCCTCACCAACTTGTATTAGGTTAGATTTAATGCTATCTTTCACATACAGAGCCACTCCTCCTCCTTTCTTGCCTTCTCTGTCTCTTCTGTATAAAGAGTACCCTGGTATGGTTATGTCCCAGTCATTTCTTTCATTAAACCATGTCTCCGTAACAGCCACTAAATCTACATTCTCAGATGCCATAATTGACCCAAGTTCATTGATTTTTTTACCTAAACTGCGAGCATTTGTAGACAGGACTCTGAGCTTATCATTTCTTAACCTCTGTGCTTCTGACCTGTTCTGGCATTGTTTCGGGGGGCAATTGGACTCTTGTAATTCCACTCTTTTGCCCCCCCCTTCCTAGTTTAAATACTCTTTAGCAAATTCTTGGAGTTGTTCACTAAGTACGTTGAGTAAATTGAGTTTGACACCACTGTTCTAGATTATCTGCAAGTTGCAACCTCTGCTAAAGTAGCTGAGGAATGTCAGCTGTGAGCCTGGAAGTGGAGTAATGCATGTTGCTTCTGGGTTAATTAGTTGCAGGGGGATGGGAACATGGATGAATGGATGTTCCCTAATGAACTCTCACTGTAGGAGCCATTTGCTGAAGTCCCAGGCACCCCGGAAGAAAAAGAGCTGTGAATTTGCTTTAGCCCCGTCTATACCTCATTATTTATAAATGTACTGTACGTTCTTAGACAAAAGTGAAGGTAAACCAAATGCTAAAACTTTAGATTCGTGCTTAAAATGAATGAAAAGTGGCCCCTATGCTGTTGGCTGTTATCTTCATTGAAATCTTTAATTAAATCATTAAAATCACTTGACCTCTGTCCTCTGGAACCCCCTGCAGCTATAAATTTCCAGTATTGGGGAGATATAAGGCCTTGGACCTGTCACAGGAACTCAACAAAAGTGCAAACTTTGGGGTTGATTTACTAAATAACATAGACCCTCGCTACAAAGATCTATACTAGCGGTGTATTAAACATCAGGCACAGATGGCAGATAGGTTCCTCCAATAGTCCACTATCGATCCTCTTCACAGTTATCCTATCATGTAAAAACAAACAGGACACTCCTCATGGTGTAGAAGTATTAAACAGTTTATTAAATTAAAAAGATTCACTTACATATTAGTATTGAAGCTCTGGTATATGTAAGACTGAAGATTCTGTGTTTCAAACCAGCTAAATGGCTGCCATGTCCCAGCGTGAATCGGCGTTATACGTCATCGGCTCCACCTCCCTACGCGTTTTGTCATTATATGACGTCTTCAGGGGCGTGGCCCTAGAGACGTTTACGACGGTCTTATATACTAAAAGCTGCTGGGAATGGCAATATGTGAGTGGATCTTTTTAATTTAATAAACTGTTTTATACTTCTACACCATGAAGAGTGTCCTGTTTGTGTTTACATGATATGATTATAACTGTGGAGAGGATCGATAGTGGACTATTGGATGAACCTGTCTACCATCTGTGCCTGATGTTTAATACACCACTTGTATAGACCTTTGTAGTGAGGGTCTATATTATCTGATAAGAGGCTATGTGGTTGGGAGCTGGTGGTGGTTATTACACTAAAACAGAAGATCCCCCATATTCCTTTTCATTGTGTCTTTATCGCTGGATATGGACATTGTTCAATTTATATTCAGCACTGCACCATTCTGACACTGTTTTTTTTATTGTTTATTTCACAATATTGTCCTAGCTGCTTTTTCACTACAACGTGTTATTATTTATCATTTTTTATGTATATGTATTTTTTATTACCAAGCACAGCAGTTATATTATATATTGATTTACTAAAGGCAAATTTGCTCTAGTAACAGAACAGTAAATGAGGTGAAGCTTCCCTTTGCAAAGAATACCCAATCACATAAAAGGAAAATGAAAAGCAGCATTTTTGTTTGCACATGATTGGATGTTGGGAGAGCAAAGCTTCCCCTCCTAAGAATAACTTCTGGAGCAAATGCCCTTGCAGAGGGCAACTGCGCTTGTAAAGTACACAGTCTTCAGTATTTGCTTTTAGTATATCAACCCCACCGCCGGTTCTTTCTTTCATAAATGCTGTACTATTGCATCCCACAATGAAAAGTGTTCTATGGATAGAGGAGGCAGGCCTTTTAATTTATGCTCGTTCTCCATTCATAGAAAGCTTTTCATTGTGGGAAGCCATAGTACAGCTTTTATTCTTGTTGTCAAGGGATTAAACAACATTTCCCTATGCCTTACTCATTTAATATGTGTAATGCCCATTGATTAATAATGAGATGATACATTCTATGGAGTCAAAGGATTCTGAATCCGATAAGACGGACACAACTTATTTTTTGGAAATATTTTATGAGATAATAAAAGAGTCAGTACACAAAGGTAAAATATTGAATATGAGGTAAATACCATCATGCTTGTTATACTTACTGTGGAACCTAAGGGGTTAATCCTCTGCATTGTGTAAAAAAAAAAAAAAAAACTGTTTAATTCTATCTTCTCTCCTCCTTCCACTGTCCCCAATCCATCTCTTATAAGACAGAGCATTTGCAGTCACTCTGCACATGCTCAATTTGGTATTGCTAGAATTTTTTTTTTCCTTGGGAGGGTGCAGGTGATCAGCACAGGACCAATCAGCATTGTCCAGACTGAGTGTCAGGGGTCCTGCATAGGACAATTAGAGTAGAATTAAAGCTCCTCCTACAAGCTTTAACCAGACACTGATTGAAGTCACAATACTGCTATATACTGCTAATGAGAAAAGGTATTTAGCAGTTTATATTTACCAAAAAAAAATAATTTCCATGTTCTGGATAAAACACAACAGGGATAGTGGGGTCCCCCTACTACGAGTGGGGTCCCAACTAGACCTATAAAAAGAGGGGATGGTGAGGAGGGTATCTTAGACCAGTAAGTCAGAGCACGATAGTTAAGAGGATGAAGAACAACATTGTTGTATAAAAATTCATTTTATTTTATTAAGACATACATAAGGACATAAAAATGGATCCAAATCCATAAACCTGACATTGTTTGTCTTACAATAGGCAACAGGCACTTGTAGTAGTAGCAACCGATGAGGATGGGCTAACGCGTTTCGCTTAAATTGAGCTTTCTCAAAGACCGCTTAACAATCCTCAGTTGACAAAGTGCTAGTGCTGCAGATGCACGGACATAGAACAAAGGCGTAGGCTGTGCAGGACACCCTCCAGAGGGCCATATGCAAAAGGGGATACAACCAGGTGGGGACTTCAGGGTAAAACACCCCTAGCACCTCACTTTGTGGAGACAGGAAGAGTGCCGAGTCCCGTATCCTCAAACTGCAGAAGGGGACACACACCCTCTCACACCGGAGGTCACCCGAAGCAAAGGGGGAGTCCCATCTAGTGTGTTCACACGACAAGGTCAGAGCAACAACCGCTGCATCGGTAAACTGAGCCCAGACCGAGATGGTCCCCCACATGGATGGAGTTGCCCCAGATGGAGAAGATGTCTTTCTCCCCCTCGGACGTACAGGGGGATCTTCTCCATCGGGGGCAACTCCATCCAACTGAGGATTGTTAAGTGGTCTTTGAGAAAGCTCAATTTAAGCGAAAAGCGTTAGCCCATCCTCAACGGTTGCTACTACTACAAGTGCCTGTTGCCTATTGTAAGACAAACAATGTCAGGTTTATGGATTTGGTTCCATTTTTATGTCCTTATGTATGTCTTAATAAAATAAAATGAATTTTTATACAACAATGTTGTTCTTCATCCTCTTAACTATCGTGCTTTGATGCCCTGACTTACTGGTCTATGATACCCTCCTCACCATCCCCTCTTTTTATAGGTCTAGTTGGGACCCCACTCGTAGTAGGGGGACCCCACTATCCCTGTTGTGTTTTATCTGTGTTTTATCTGTATCTTTTGGGATTGTAGGGTTATCATACCATGTAACCATAGTCTATCCAACAACCAATCTCTTCCATATAATTTCCATGTTCTGTGTACTGTGGAAGACCAGACATAGTGAATGCAGGGTCCTGGATTTAGTAACACTTTAAAGTCAATTCACTAAAAATCACATAGATTCGCTATTTATCACTTGATGTAGGCAGCTGGTATTTTAGTAATGCACAAAATAACAATGAATGGAACTCCGGCCAAGAATTTAAAGCACATCTTCGCTGCATATGAGCACCACAAACCAAAAACACAATTTAATTCATTTTTAATATTCAAAGCAAACTTCCCAATCCATCCATGTCTCCATGCTTTATTTTGTTGAGAAATCACTTTGAAAAAACTAAAGCCCCCCCCCCCCCCTAGCATTTCTGCTGACCGCAGCCATCTTGAGTTGGGGGAAATTATTCATGTAGCATTTACTTTCTGAAATGCATCTGCCCTTAGCTCAGGCATGCAGGCAGGAGGGTGTGCTTAGCTGTTAAAGTATTGTCCCCTCTCCTCCCCTCCTGAAGACTCCTGGGATGAATGACATTGTTTTTCTAGGAGAGAAATCGGGAAGTAACTGCAGATATATTTAAAACAATTGTTTAAAACAAGTTAATATGATATATCTTCATATATATTTACTAATGCTGGCAACATGAAGATTAAAAATAATCAATGTTGATTTGGAGAGTAAAGCTGCAATGGACACACATTGATGATTTGTAATATATTTTATTAGTCGATACACGTTTGTGGCACATGGACATTGCACTAAGGGACATTATCTCTAACAGTGCCTTACTTTATTTTGATTTCTTATTTATGCCATGTACCTGATTGCAGGGTCAAATAGGGCGAATCATCTGAAGAAAATACTTTTAAACGGTGCTCAACTCTAGAGCTCATTTTTTTAAAAAAAATCAGAAAAGCTTATTTACTCTGGAGGAGTTCAATAAAGCCTTTAGATTACAACTTTCTCTAAAGAATTTCAGAGCATTTAATAAACACTCCTAGGGATTCAGTTAAAAATTTACAGTGCTAATTTGCTGTGTTTTGAGAAATATATAATTCATTATGGCAAATGATTGTCCGTAAAATCATTATTTATTGGAAATGTTCACTGACACTATAATTAGAAAATATGCAAAGTATGAACTGGTGCATTCATCAGATCTGAGCACACTGGAACATTTTGTTAGCTGATTGTAAACATTTGTGAATGCCACTAATGCAGTTCAAAATCACTAGCAGCTAAAAAAAAATGGTAGTCTTCTAGCTATGCCCACAGCTAATAAAATCATTCAGGATATATAAATATTCTGAAGGGTTTTGTTATTGGGAAAATATATTGTGCTTATTAAAGCAAACCTGTCCCCAGATTTTTTTCCTTAGATTTCAGATCTCTTTTTGTTTATCGTATTTAGAGAACACACTTTAGCAATAGTATGCCCCTTGGAAGCCCACTAGCTAAAACCTCTTTGTCTGCTGCTGGGCATGACCTTCTTGCATGCAATGTCAGGGATGAAGTATGAATTTGTCTCATAGTGGGCTCATGGTAAATGCTTTGATGTATTGGGAAAATGCAACAATGCTACAAGGAGTAGTAGGGCCAAAGTTATTTTGGCCCTACTTCTCCTGGGGATCACAGGAGTGCACTTTGTTCTGCACTCTTTTGATCCGTATTTAGCCAGACTAAGGAGAGAGCCAGACTTTATTGCTGGGATCCACCCAAATGCCTGGACCGGCAGTTGGCTCAGTCTCTCATTGAGCCACTGAGAGCCGGAGCCAGCCTCTCCCACCCTCACACAGCCCTCCAGTGAGCCCTAAATGGGGCAGAGCAGTGAGTCAGTGAATAACAGTCACTGGCTTTCTGCTCATTGAGGACCAAGAACTGAGTATTTATTTAGAGGCAACGGGGGTCAGATGCAGCATCAGATCGATGCTGTATCCACGTAAGTGAGTATAAAAGTATTTTATTTTCATTATTTTGATGATTTTTAAAAATAAAGCAGTAGACCATAAGTAAAAGAGGTAACAAAAGAAAATAGCCCAGGGGGTGTACAAAAATATAAGTACGAAATTTAAGTATGAATTGGGAACGCTATACACTTAACATCAGACTTAAAAAAAAAATAAAACAGCAAATTACAGACAATAGGTCCGACAAGAAATAACAAGAATAAGTAGGTGATATTTTGTGCGAACTAGTATCAAACTTAGCACAAAAGGATTATGCAGTTTGAAGCCACGTATACCAAAGACTCCGCTTAGATTTAAAAGCTGCTCTGCAAATGTCTTGATGTCCACCGGCACCCGCCAATTGTTTTGCAAAGCAGGAACATGGATCCACGCCTTTCCTTAGTAGAAGCACCTCCCAACCAGTACACAAATACCGGCTAGGCACACAATTAACCATGTGATCGCCTCTGATGTTAACCCCTTCCCAGCCAGTGTCATCGGTGCATATTTTTAGCACTAATCACTCTATTAGTGTCACTGATTCCCAAAAAAGTGTCAAAAGTGTCAGTTAGTGTCCGATTTGTCTGCTGCAATCTCACAGTCCCGCTATAAGTCCCTGCCATTACTTGTAAAATAAATAAACAAAAATCCCATAAATATATCCCATAGTTTGTAGATGCTATAACATTTGCGCAAACCAATCAGTATACGCTTATTGAGATATTTTTAACAAAAATATGTAGCAGAATACACACTGGCCAAAATTTATGAAGAAATTTGATTCTTAAAATGTTTTTATTGAATGTTTTATAACAGAAAGTAAACAAATATTGCTTTTTTCAAATTTGTCTGCCTTTTTTTGTTTATAGCGCAAACAATTAAAAATGTAGAAGTGATCAAATACCACCAAAAGAAAACTCCATTTGTGGGGGGAAAAAAGGTCCTAATTGTATTTCGGTACAGTGTCACACAACGGCGCAATTGTCAGTTAACTTAACGCAGTGCCGTATCGCAAAAAATGGTCTGGTCATGAAGCGGAGTGAATCTTCCGGAGCACAAGTGGTTAAGCTATAACACATGCATGTGAATCTACAATTTTAAAATCACATTAGACTTGGCTAAAAATAGCTGTCACTTTTTTAAAAATAAGTATACTAATCCTTGTGTGTTAGCTTTGTGAATTCAGCCTCATGGCACTAATGGAAATGTGTGTTAAGAAAGAATGTCCATCTTTCCTTTAGCAAAAAGTCAGTTTGTAACTGTCATTTCTATGATTAATGGGTTGAAAATGAAACAAGGATTATAACTGGTTTCTATAGGCAAGCAAAAATATTTTTGTTGGCACATAGCACCCAGATGCCCATATGGCAGAATATTTCTGGGTTACTTGGGAGCCAACTTAGAACAATGTAAATGCAAGGTATTTATACACTTTAGAATTTCATTTAGAACTTGAAACCACACAGTGAAAGTCTCTAGATTGAGGAGTAAATTTTAAAGTTTTCCAAGGCATTGATGTGGTTTGGCCAAGAGGGCTAGGCATCCAGACTTCGAAAGACATTTCTTTCTCTATTTCTTGGAAAGGTTATTTGTGGTGGGCACAAACATTTTAAATGTCCTACAAGATAATACATTTCTATGCTGCAGATTTCATTTTTATAATACACACTGAGAAATGAATATATAGGTGAATCTGTGAATTTCTATACAAGATTCATGTGGATACAAAATAAAAACTGCATTGTTATTGTGTCATTGACTTGATTTCCTTTCTCTACAAAGTACTTGTGTGATATTTTGCTACCATACAAATGTATTGTTATGTTAACGTGCAGAATATTATTTATTTTTCTATGTAAAGTTCTACTTCAGTTGTCAATCACAAACCTAAAAGCTGAGGAGAAAATGTTTTTGTTGTAATTCATAATTCTATTTGGTGTGTGGGGGTAGTTTGATGATGCTGAAGCTGTTACAATTGCTGGTAAACCATACTGTGTGCTTTCCTCTGCCTGGAGGAGAGTAAACCTAAAGCACACTACTAATATTTTTTTTTTCTTTCGAACCAATGGGTTTAAAGTAAAAACTTGACAGCTCAGATCGGAGCCACTGTACTAACTATCCGATGTTAGTACAGCAATCTCCCCTGCTATTGTGTTCTTACAGGGAGACCGTCCCCCCCCCCCCCCTTTAGAACACTTAGATCAGTGCTCTCAACCATTGGCTGAGAGTGCTGATTGGGAGCCGTTCAGCAGACCTTTTTCGGTCATGAACCTTGGACAAGAAGCCGGCAGAACGGCCAGTTTCTGTCGGACCGGCTGTCATACACACGGGCCTAATGTCGATGCCATCCAACATTTGGTCTGTGTGTATTAGGCTTAAGGTGTGCATTCAGATCAAAACCTATGCGCTACCAGATAGCGGTTTTCTGAGCGCTTTTAAAGGTTACTACGTGTCACATCCTTATATTGGAGCTGAACAAATTTGGTAGAGGAAAACATAGACTTTATTGGCACAAGGTATGATAAAAAATACACATTTTATTAATATACATTTAAAAACACAGAAATCGCCTAAAAGGCAACAATATGCCAGAAGATTGTGTGATCGATGGTAGATGTAACAAAACACACATTAAATCATTCTATAAGCAAACAGATAAGAAACTAATTGGATAATTATCTGAGGCATTCCACATCAGAGGGATCCATTGGAGAAGACCTGTAGGTATAGCTGTCCCTCAAAGGGATCTATCGGTGTGGTCATCACAGGTACAAGTAAATGGTAGAGCTAATTGAGCTAGAACACTCAACATGTTTCGCATACGTGCGTCGTCTGGAGTTTTAAGTTTATTGCTCTGTACTCTGCTTGCAAATGGTATACAGAAAAAAGAGACAAAAAGGAAAGTGGAATCAGGAGCCCGGAGTCACATGCGATGACTAGGAATCATAGACATTGATTCCTGTAATAAAAGTGTTGATGAGTCATACGTACTGCTCATCATATTGATCCTCAATAGCCATGTAGACCCATGGACAGAATGTCAAGCGTGTAGCCCATTCAAAATGAAGAAAGGGATAAATGACATTGTTTGCCACTAGTCTTGGGACATAAGCTGAGGTAGGAGAAGGTAGCAACAGAAGGAAGTGTGCACTCCTTCAATCAGCTCCTAGAGGTCATGTCCACCTTCCTTGGATGGGGAACCACCACCTTAAGGTGTGCATCCCCAAGCACATCATTAGTACATGGGTGGCTACAATTGTACAAAACAGTAGATGCTGGCACTGGGAACTAAAATCAGCTTAGTCCAGTTATCACCGAATGTTGTTCTGCAGAGGTGCAATAAAATTGACAGGGTTTCATGTCTTATAAAAAATACCAAGCAGGACATTTTCTATATTTTTAAAGAACTGACATGACTCTATTTACTATTTTGTGAGGAGGAATAATCAAAAAATGTGATGAGATAAGACAAAAAAGAAGGCTGCTGTGACAGTATTCACCGTCACTGGAATATAAAGACAGATAAGTAATGGTTTGGATTGCTTCATATTTGCCAGCAATATCTCCATATAGGAATATAAAGATTTATTCCCATTTGCCATGAAATCTGTTCTTCCTAAATGCTGGGTATATTACATGTCTTTCAATGTCAGACAGGTATTCCTTTTGTTGTGTATTGGGAGGGAATGTGGACAGCCCTGTCTCATTGTTATGTGTTAATGACCTCCCATTGTTCTGTCTGTCTGCCTTAAGAGAAACTTATAGGTATGTGGATTGGATGCTAAGGGGGAGGGGGGATTGTCCCACATTGTATATTTTGTACACTGTATGAGAGTGTAAAACTCTGTTCCTATTGGATGGTGAATATTATGTTCAGTCTTCAACAAGGTCCATCTGTGTGGTAACCTTGTGGGTGAAAACTTTATATAAGTCTTGTTCAATAAAGTGGTTCTAGAGTTCCTTCACCCTCAATTTAGAGTTCTGTCTCTTATTGGGGGAATCGGCTGCAAGGGATTGCTATGGTCTTCCATACTCCCTTAGAGAATCACTGAGCTCTTGTAAGAGCTTGTTCTGCTGCACTCTCTGGAGAAAGAGAGGTTGACCCACAGGAACCTGGAGCCTTGTCGTAGGTCCAGGGTGGGTAGGAGATGCCAAGACCCTAACCAAGCTGCGGCGGTTCATGGAGTCTAAAGTGCTTACGGTGTCTGGTGGAGTGCTTGGAGCCCCTCGGGAAGCACTAGGAGCATCTGTCAACGGAGGTACCCGCTCAGGGGTGCACTGTTCCGTTACAGCTGCATTGTGCTACTTACAGTAGTTGTTGAGTTGGAGTGTGTTTTAGTTTATTTCATCCTTCCTCACCATAACCTGCTGGGTTATACTTTTTTTTTAAATTTTTTTAAATGGTCGCCGCGTAGCCGTATAGACGTGTGAGCCCGTAGCTCCGCCAAACCAGAGAAAATATCCATCAACATTGGCGCCCTGACATCAACAACAGCCACATCTCTACCCTTACTGGCATCTCTCTCGATCCCTGATCCTGCAGCTATGGCCAAGAAGAAGGAGGGTGGCCAACCACGGCAAATACAACATTTCTTCATGGCACAGGGACAGCAGCGCGGGCAAGATGGCGCCGGCAGCAGCTCCCCGGCCTCATCTAGCGGTGCCTCTCACTCTCCTCATAGCCCTTCGCCTCCGCAGTCCCAAAAGGCAGGACAACCTTGATCTCCCTCAGCATCGACTCCGCTATCCAGGAGCCCCGCGAAGAGCAGACCCAGGCTGTCGGAGGACTCGCCCACAGGGGAGGTAAGCCATGGGGACTCTTCCTCACTGAACTCCACGAGGTAGCTGGCTGAGAGTATCGACTCCCTCCCTGCTAGTGACCGGTCAGTCTCAGAAACGAAGTTAAAAGACATGATGATGTCCTTAAGGGCCTCCATGCATGCTGACCTGATGGAGTGTGTCAGCTCATTTAAGGGAGAGGTTAAGGCTTTGGGGGGACGCATGGATAAAGTAGAAACTAAAATGGGGGAGTTTGCCACATCCCATAATGAGCTTATAGACTCTCATTACAACCATGAGGAAGAAACTGACAGACTGAAAAATAAAATAGCGGACATGGAGGACCGCTCGCGACGTAATAACGTCAAAATTCGGGGGATACCCGAATCGGTCCAACCCAGTGACCTAGAGCGTTACGCCCGAGAACTCATCCAAGCAGTCCTCCCGTCCACTCCTTCCTCTGAATTAGTGATCGATCGTATTCATCGTCTCCATAAGCCGTCTCACCTCTCTGAGGATATACCTAGGGACGTCATCATGAGGATTCACTTTTATCATGTGAAAGATCAACTGATGTCAGAATTCCACAAGATGACTCCCATACCAGATAAATATGCCAGGATCCAACTTTTTGCTGACCTCTCCCAGCATACCTTGCAGAAAAGGAGAAACCTCCAACCGCTTACTAAAGCGCTTAGGAACCATGCTATCATATACAAATGGGGATTCCCGGTCAAACTCACTGTGACATATAACAATAAGGCACACATTGTCACTTCTCTGCAGGAAGGCTTGGATCTACTACAATTGTGGGGCATTCTCCCGACACAAAACTCGGATCCTCCTGCACCTCCCCCAACCGTGTCTCCCCAATCCTGGAAGACTGGCAGACGGTCTCTTAAGGGAAAAAAGGGAAGAAATCCTCGAAGGGTTCGCCGCCTCACAGAAACCATCACTGATTTCTCTGAGTGTCTGGCTACACAGACCACTGTACCACCCCTCCACAAAGATGTGCAGCATGACTGCTTTCGAGTTTAATCTCTATTTTTTACTGACTGTTTTTGTACTTTTCACCTATGTTTCCCTTCTCTCCGATCTTGTTTTTTCCCTGAGATCCCTTGGTCAGCTCACCACCCGGATGCCGAGAAGCCTTGCCCTCCACCTGGCTAGTGTACAGATCAAAAACGAAGAGATTTCCAGTCACAACTTACCAACCAGTCAGCGACCAACCGAATTGACCTGTCTAACAGTATGCATTAAAAACAGGGGTTTGGTTGCACACATTTGCAAATACGTAAGCTGCAGGCCCCGGCTTGTCTCTGAGAGGTACTGGTGCTCTTCTGCCAAGCATTCCTTTGATGCAACTCGCTACAGGTAAATCTCATACCTCCTTAATCTACTTACATGACTATTAAGATAACGTCTTTCAATGTCTGTGGCCTAAACCATCCGGCCAAACGGGCATTTATGTGGAAAGAAGCACTGAAGCTTCAGAGCGATATACTCTGTATTCAGGAGACTCACCTGCAGGTGACTTCTGCTCCTACCATTGCACATAGGAACTTTCCGCACATTTTTCAAGCTTCAGCATCCCAAAAGCGAAAAGAAGTACTGATTGCGGTCAGGGATTCCGTGGCATTCTCCTTGGTGGATCTTATTGTGGACCCTAACGGCCGCTATGTAATAGTAAATTGTGAAGTGAACAACATGCCACTCACACTGATCAACGCTTATTCTCCCAACACTCATCAGCTCCATTTCTGGAGGAAGATGCTTCGCTTGGCGTCTAAACACAGGAAGGGTTCCACCGTAATCTGTGGGGACTTTAATATCACCTCTGACCCTCAGTTGGATACCACTTCAGTGCCCCGCCGTTCTTTCCCCCCCCCCCCCGCTTTGCAGCCTCTACTTCACTCAGCAGACTTGTATGACTCTTGGAGGTGTCTCCATCCAGGAGAAAGTGCAAAACAGAGAAGTTCCCCTTGGGTGGGACTTTTAAGGCACTGAATTTAAAGTACAACAAAAGTATGAAATTTATAAAGTTTATTGAAAATTACTATAGATAAAAACAATGAGACAAGCTAGATAATACATCACATCTGACAGTAGAACATTGACCACATGACCCCGGGTGATAACCCGACGCGTTTCGGAGTATTGATATGAACTCCTTCTTCAGGGGTGCCCTTGGAGGGTGGTATAGTTCACTTTAGTGATTAGAATACGTCGCCTGCCTGGATGTTAAAAACAAGTGATCAACATGCTGGTATTGCCCATCAAGGATGCCGCGTAGTTATCCAGAGATATGTTTGGAAATTAAACAGATTCCTGGATATAAGGTGTCGGAGTTGCGTGCTAACCAGTCTCATAGAGGCTGGGTGGGAGCAGCTGAAACCCCAAATGGCAGCAATCCTGCTGGACAGAAAGCCATATAATTACTTCATTAAATTATTTTGAAAGAATCTGCAGTGTCAATTCACTAAAGATTGCTAAATATTGTGGATCTCTGGGGCCAGATCTAATAATGGCAAACAAGGTGGAAGATATGTGTGTCATTTGTGCAGCAAAAAATTGGACATTGTGCTGGAATCCTATGATCCTAAACAATATATATAAATGTTACAGTATAATGGCTGTCCATTGCTAGCACAAATGTAGCTCTAAATTGGCTTAAATAGTCTTATATGGAATATTGATCCTGTTCCTACCTCCAAAGTCCAAGTTTTTCCACAATGAAATACAGCAGCAGAGCATTCGGTTCCCTGTGTGTCCGGCAAGAGAGCATGAGAGTCTGATGTCCAACACACAGGGTTTAAAAAGGCCAATTATCAGCTGGGATGTGAGTCAGCTGAGTGTGCTTGTCAGTGCAGCTAATTACCTATAGGGTTCCCTGGATCGTAGAAGCCGAGCGCACCCCTAGCCGGAAATGATCCGGCGGAAGTGCGAACGGCCCGTGCGTTCCACCGACACGGAACTAACTCCGTCTGCATGAACCGCAAGCGGAGTATTCTGGGCATGCGTCCCGAACTCAGAGGAGAACGGGATGGTAAGGCGCAAGCCTCAACGGCGGGCGCGGGGCTGATCCCCACGCAAACATGGAGAGGACTG
This sequence comes from Pelophylax lessonae, assembly GCF_965119305.1. Taxonomy (NCBI): domain Eukaryota; kingdom Metazoa; phylum Chordata; class Amphibia; order Anura; family Ranidae; genus Pelophylax; species Pelophylax lessonae. Next base: position 207,292,794 of record NC_138776.1, on the reverse strand, counting down.
TATCTCTCCAGGTAAAATCCGAACAGCGTCCAAGGAGTTTAAATCAATATATATAGTAACAAGGTTTTCCCAGGAGAAAGAGATTATTCCTACCATTCTCAACGCCATAACTCCTATTCTCGTATAGACATGATATTGGTCGACAAACGTTTATTACAACTTGCTCAATCATCAGAGAGCCATGCAATCACCTGCTCTGGTTTCTGTGACTTTATGGGAATCTTGGGGCTGCTGGGCCAGCATACTTGTGGAGAGCAAATAGCCGGGTTCTGGACTCTCCTCAGCATGCTCAATATATTGCACAATGTTTGAAAGAGTATTTTAATGAAAATGCCGGTTCTGTGTCGGATCCGACAGTGGTCTGGTGTGCACATAAGGCCTTTATATCGGGTATCATGATCAAACTATGTGCTAGACTTAAGAGACAGAGGAGTCAGAAGCTCGATCATATTCTGAATGAAATTAAGAGAGTAGAACCACTGAATAAATCTTCTCCGTCACAGTCACTAGCCCTACAACTTTCCCGCCTTAGATCGGACCTTAGACAAATGCTGGTGGAGAACCAGGATACATTTTTCAGAGCCCTGAAGATTTCCCACTATTCGCAAGGTAATAAGGCCGGTAAATTATTAGCCAACAAGTTGAAGGCGAGACAGGTTAAAAATAAAATCGCTTACCTACTGGATCCTGTCACCAATGCGAAAATTATGAACCCACAGGCGATCGCTGATTCCTTTGCCAATTACTACAGCTTCCTGTATAATTTGAAAGATGATCCCTCAACTCCCCAACCCACTGATCAGTCCATCTCAGACTTTTTGTCTTCTATAAATTTGCCTCGCCTTACTCCTGACCAGCTCCGGGATCTCAATGCCCCTATCTCTCCGCTGGAGATAGCGAAGGACATCCATATGCTGCCTAGTGGGAAGTCTCCTGGTCCTGACGGCCTGCCCAACCTCTATTATAAGACGTTTGTAGATACACTTAGCCCGCATTTGGCTTCAGTGTTCGAGACTGCTGTATCCTCTGCCTCTCTACCAACAGAAATGCTTCAGGCTTATGTTGTGACGCTGCCTAAACCGGGGAAGGATCCTACATCCCCCCCCAACTTCAGGCCAATATCTTTATTGAATACAGATGTTAAGTTGTATGCCAAAGTTGTTGCGCCCAGGTTACATCCTATCTTGCCTGCGTTGATCCAGGCGGACCAGACTGGGTTTGTGCAGGGTCGGCAGGCTTCTGATGCAACGAGAAGAGTGTTTGGCCTCATTGATAGAGCTGGGTCCTGTCGGGTGCCTTCTCTGTTGTTATCATTGGATGCGGAGAAGGCATTAATTAAATTTATTGATTGAGCCACTAGCGGAGGCGGTCCGGGCATCGGGGGATATCCGCGGACTCCACATCGGCTCTCGCCATCATGTGGTCAATTTATTTGCAGATGATATCATTTTCTTGACTGACCCTGCTAAATCTTTGGCTGCCACTCATGCGATACTACAATGCTTCAGCTTAGTATCTTACTATAAGGTCAATTTTTCAAAGTCTCTGATTCTCCCGATGGCCCTTCCCCCGAAGCTATGCCAAATTTTGCGCGCAAAATACCCCTACACGTGGAAGACGCACAGTATACCCTACTTGGGAATTCATCTAACTCCCACGTCCTCCCAATTGGTTGAGGCCAACTTGCCTCCACTGGTTACAAAAATTTCTAATGAATGTCTCCGTATAGCCAAAACTGAACTCGCATGGTCGGGACACCTTGCCTCGTTTAAAATGCTCCTCTTGCCCCAAATTCTTTATGTATTTAGAACTCTAATAATTCCCATCCCACGTAGATTCATTCTACAGCTCCAAGCAGCCCTTAACGGTCTAGTGTGGAAAGGCAAACAACCAAGAAGTAAGCACGCTCTCCTGATCAAACACTGGTCCGCGGGGGGAATGGGCATGGTGGATGTTAAAGATTATTTGCTCGCTTCGCACTTGGCCCAGCTGCGCTCGTGGGTGTCACCCGCACACACGACTGCCTGGAGTGCCATTGAGGCGGAATTCTGTGCCCCCCTGCCCCTGCGGTCAGTGCTACTGGTGGATAGGTGGCGTCCCCTCTCCTTGAGGGACCTTCCGATATCGGTCCAAGCCTCTCTCCAAGCGTGGAGAGAGTTTGCCTCTCTCGCACTGGAGCCTTCACTACAGACTAAAGTTCCTGTACCTCTCCATGTTCTGGAATTAGTAATACCCCATATATCTATCTGAAGCTGGACTATGAAAGGCCTGTCCACAGTTGATGATTTGCTATTCAAAGACTCTCTCAAGCCATTCCCCCAGTTGCAGGCCGAATACGGGCTTTCCCAACGCGACTTCTTTCTATATATGCGAATATCCCATCTGCTTCGGACCCTGCCTTCCCCACATATCTATCTTCCCTCCTCAGGGTAGATGTTTCTCTTAGGCTCCTCGCGTGCGGCTAAAGGTACCTCTCTTTTCTATGATTGCCTGCAGCAAAAAATGGTATTCAGTAAGGTACCCCCGTTGAAAAACTGGGAAGCGGATCTGGAGGAGATGTATACTAATGACCAATGGCGTAATGCTTTCCGCTCCATCAGGTCCGCTTCCTCTTGTGCTAATCACTGGGAACTTTCCCAGAAAATCAATTTACGTTGGTATCTCACCCCTTATCGTCTCTGCAAATTTATGCCAGAATATTCACCCTTGTGCTGGAGGGGCTGTGGTGAGGTGGCCCATCTTAGACATGTGTTTTGGTCCTGCAGGAACCTGACCAGTTTCTGGAGCAAATTATTTTCTATCATATCGAAAATCACAGGCGTCCTTACCCGGCCCTCTCCAGCACTGGCCATTCTTAATGTGGGTATTGTTCGTTTTCCCAAAGACTGTTGGTGTGTGGTCTCGCACATCCTTTTGGCTGATAGAAATCTAAAAACCCGACAATGGAAGGTTGAGACGCCTGGAGTGTCTGCAGTTCTGGACCTGGTTAGGACTAACCAGGCATACGAAAGTATCCTGGCACATAAAGCGGGCAGAGGGACAGAGTTTGATAAAAAATGGATGTTGTGGCATTTATGGAATTCTAATACTTGAACTATGTACCTATGGCTTCCTCTGAGCTGACCTTCCCCTCCCTTCTCCCCCCCCCCCCCTTCTTACTTCTTCTTCCTATGTTGCCATTCTACTTATTTGTTTATACAGTAGTAGTTCTACAGGCAAAGCGGTGATTAGAGATATGTGTTGTAATGAAACATTGCTTATCATCCCCTGACTTGATCCTCTTCCTGTACTCCCCCCACGCTTCTCCCTATTCCCTCTTATTTCCCCTCCTTCTTCTTCCTTCCTTACTCTCTCTATTTTCCCTCCCCCCCCCTCCTCTTTCCAGTCCTCCTCCTCCCCTCTCCCTCTAACCTTCTCTATACCCCTTTCCTCTCTCTCTCTCCTCCCTACGCTCTTATCTATGTCTCCGACTCCTCTCCTCTCCTGATCTCCTACTTCTCTCTTCCTCCCTCCCATTTCCCCTCCCTCTCCCCCCTCCTTCCTCCTCTTCCTTCCCTCCTCCTTGCCTCCTTCTCCTCTTCTGCCCTCCATCTCCCCCCCCCCTCCTCACACGCCCTTCATACCCTATCTTATCTCATCTTATCTATCTATCTATCTATCTATCTATCTATCTATCTATCTATCTATCTATCTATCTATCTATCTATCTATCTATCTATCTATCTATCTATCTATCTATCTATCTATCTATATCGTAATTTACCCTCCCTCTCCTCCCTCCCCTCCTCCCTTCCTTCCTTCCTCCTCCCCCCTCCCTCTTCCCTCCTCCCCCCCCCTCTCCCTCCCTCCTCCCTCCCCCTCCTTCCTCCCCCCCCCCATCTCCCTTATAATTATAGTCAGGTTGTGACCGATGTATGCAAAGTTATATCTGACGCACGGCTCACCTTCTATATAGATATGTATCCTGATCGTGCATGTTGTTGCCTGCTTTGTCACTGTTGTTATATTTTATCTTCATTCTGTACCTGTTAACTATTGTACCGTAGTTCTCGCAAATCTCAAATTTTAATGTAAAAAAAAAAAAAATGTGATATTTCCATTGATAGATCATTGTGGCACCAACCCCACACCCCCTTTTCTCAACTGCCTGCACCTCAGGTTTTTAAGCTGTGGCAGAGCTGTAAATAATTTTTCAGAGGGGAAAGAACAGTTTTTAGTGTCTTAGGTTCCTATCTTTTGGGTGATGAGAGGCATACTTGTTTCTCTCATTTAAAGAAAAAAGCGGAATCCAGTCCCAAATAGAATTTTATGAATGATTTTATGATTTTTGCAAACTTTCTGTAGAGCGGAATTCAAAACATTTTATTATTTCTTCTAAAAACTAAGTTGTAAGGATGAGTTTAGTGATTTTGTTGACACACATTTTGCTGGGAAGGTATTGATTTCACTGGCTTTCAATTTTTCTCATTGGGCTGTTTAGGCAATATTTTCTTGCAAAAATAAAAAATATATATATATTCTTTTTTTCTTTTATTTAGAGGGTGTTTTGGGTGTATTTAGGAGAAACAGGAGACAACTCTCACAGTGTCCCCAGAAGAGAATTGACGAAATTGGCTATCTCTGTACCCAAGTGTTACATCAAACTCATAATTTAAGAATACATTTTATTGGTAGAAAATATTAAAATCAAGTATCCAGATGCATAAATATAAACAGCAATCTCATATTCAAACAATAGGATTTTAGACATATAAAAACATAATACACTAGTAATGTGATGCATTCAGAAATATGAAGCACTAAGGGTATAGGATATGGCTAATCCTCAATGAATAGTTAGTCCTATTTTAAGGATGATGGTACCCCCTCATTCTATTTCAGTCTATCTTTATTACTAGAGCCGCACCTTTTATTGTGTGAATTTAGGATTGTTTAGTTCTTGGTATGTGTTTTTTTTTTTATCTTTGATTTTACATTTGAATGTTATTTATGCACTGCCATTTTAAAATCTTTAACTTTAGTTTTTGATGGTCTAATTCTTATTTCTGTGAAAGAAACATAAAATTATAAGACGAATGAGGTGCCATACGTAATTGTCCTGCGTTTGATGAAATTAAAGGAAACCCAGAATTGGTATATACTGTATTGCCTCTTAAAGAGGTTCAAAATTCCACAGAGCTTAAATGCCTAGCTGTAGTCTTGCATGATTACCAGACATCATTAACTTAAGCTGCAGAATTTTATTTTAGCACTCAGTTTCCCCGCATCCAATTTGCATGTCAGGAGACTGTGACCGGCTTTAAATGGAGTCAGTTCACATAGCTCTGGAATGGCTGAGGAGCAGTTTGCAGAAGGGTCCTGTGCATCTTCTGGTCCATTTCAAGTCCGAATTCAGCCAAAAATTTGGACCAAATTCGGACCTGAACCTGTGAAAAGGGATGCACAGGGCCCCCTCCTGCGAGCCGCTCCACACAGTGTGAACCCAGCCGAAAACCGGAATAGTGACCAAAATCCTGAATAATACTTAGTAAAGCTGAGAGGAAGGATTAGGGCTCAGCTAGATTTATGAGCATGTCATCCACATAGAGAGAGACACCTTCTCCTCCAAACCTCCAATCACCAGGCCAGTAACAGAGGAACTAGACCTTATGTGCCTAAGGGTTCGATCGCCAATGTGAACAACAGTGGCGATAGAGGGCATCCTTGTCTAGTACCCTTCAGTATAGAAAAATAAATAGAAAAATTCACTCTCAATCTAGCCCTAAGTAAAGCAATTGAATCCATCTAAGAAAAGTATCGACAAAGCCAAATTTCGCTAGTACCTCCTGTAAGTAGGGCCATTTGACCGATTCAAAGGTCTTATGAGAGTCTAGTGCCAAAAGAGCCCTAGATCTGATGGTATCATGTTTGACCTGCATGTTAGTAAAACGTTTTTTTAAATTAAGAGGTAGCGCATCCCAGAATAAAACCTGTTTGGTCCGAACCTCTAATAGTAGGATTGACGTCATTCAGCCTACGGGCAAGAACTATAGTTAGAATTTTTACGTCTGCATTAATTAAATAAAAAAGGACGAGACGATTTACAATAAATAAAAATGAATATCCTCTTTAGAAGACCTGACAAAGCAACCACCCGTGCTCGTGAGATATTCTGCTCCTCCACTGACATCCACATGCATTTTCTTTTTATATTTACAGGCTACTTGTTTGCCTTTTAGACGGGCTGCTCATTTTAAATAGTACCGCATTTTATTGACTGTCACATATATAATTTGTATTGCCTATCCTGTGCGCAGGTGCATACCTTACCTACTGTAAAATAATGTTCATCACCAGGGCGTCCAGTAGGGGGGGGGGTACCACTGCTCTTCCTGTAGGAGGCTCAGGCACAAAGGGTTCTGAAACAGCAGGAGGATCAGTGAAGCAGAGAACGAACAATGACCGAACTATGCAACATTCTGCAGCAACTAAAAGCTGGTTTCTCCCCCTCTCCCTCTTACCAGCTTTCAGCTGCTGGGTGAGAGACATACATGGCTAGATTAAGGGGGGTGCTGGGGTAGGCTGTGCCCACCCAGATTTTAGTTCTGTCCACCAGGCCAGCCTTCTATTGAATGATGTGTCTGGTCGGCTGATGCTGTGCTCCTTTCCCTGCTCACACTCAGGGCCAGGACAAAGAGACAGCAGCTGAAGACTGGAGCAGTGAGAGAAGAGACAGAGAGGAAACAGCCTGGAGGAGGTGCGCTGTTTTGAGCTCTTGCATCCTATCAGAACAGTGCTCCACCATACAGCACATGTTTGATTATTACCCCTATCAACATTTCTTGCTGCTGGGAGATGAACAGCCCTTGGAGGAAATAGGGGGCAGTAATCAAACTGTGTGTGTGTACAGTCCAATGCAATTTAAGAGTGACCCTGTCTCATGCGCTGTATGGAGGAGCGCTAACACAAAGGGAGAGCCCATGTGGAGGGTTTTTTGGGGGGGGGGGTTGAGCCAGAAGGGGGGATGTTAGTGCTAGGATGGGGTAGGGGATTTGAGTAGGGAGGAAGAAATTTTGCTGGGAAGGGTAAAATAGAGGGGAGTGTACTAGGAGGAGGGATTTATGGGAATTTATCCTAGGAGGGGGATTGGAGAAAGCAGATTTGTGCTAGGAGGGGATGGGGACATTTGGGCTAGTTAGGGAGATTGTGGGGGATTTGTTCTAGGAGGGGAAATTGGGGTGGGATTTGATCTGGGGGTTTGGATTGAGGGGGCAAATATTTATGCTAGGAGGGTTGGTGGTCCTGTCAGGTAGGCTGTACGGGGCCCTGAGATTTCTAACAGTGGCCCTATTCATCACTTTTTACTTAATGACCAGCATTATTCCTTCCTCAACCTTTCTGACTTACTTTTTGGCCCCATGAAAGATGTACAAATTTTGTTGGCAACACTTACATGCCAAAATCCACCGTAGTTTTGCCTTATCTATTGACTCCAGTGTGTTTTGACAATATGATGATATTAGTAATTTTTTACTGACATTTGAATTAAATACAATCGATGTTTCAATTACCCCTACTGATAAATTCCTGTTAACATAGAAACATAGAAAAAGACAGAGTAGTCCACTGAGTCTGCCCTTCCACTACACTTTCAGTAAAATAATACTTTTTAAGATTCGTTTTGAACTTTCCTCCAGTTAGTTTGGGGTCATGCCCCCATGTTCTTTATTTTCATTTCATTTTGAAAAAACTGCCCTCCTGAACCTAATTCACCCCTTTATGTATTAAAATTTAATTAGTACAGTAACAATGCATATTTTTAGCACTGCTTACTGTAGAATTGTCACTGGCCCCCCCAAAAGTGTAAAAAATGTCAGTTAGGGGTCTGATCTGTCCTCTGCAATGTCGCAGTCCCGCTAAAAATCGCAGATGTATTACTATTACTAGTAAAAAAAAAAAAATGACATAAATCTTTCCCCTAGTTTGTAGACGCAATAACTTTTCTTCAAACCAATCAAAATACGCTTATTGCAATTTTTTTTAACACAAATATGTAGCAGAATACAAATTGTCCTGGAAGGATGAAAAATTTAGATTTTTTTAATTTTTTTTTTTTTTTTTTGGGGGGGGGGGGGGATGTTATATAGCAAAATGTGAAAAATAATGTTTTTTTTTTTTTTCAGAATTGTTGCTCTTTTTTTATTTATAGCGCAAAAAATAAAAATCGTACAAGTGATCGAATATCACCAAAAGAAAGCTCTATTTGTGGGTAAAAAAAGGACATCAATTTTATTTTGGTACAGTGTCGAAGGACCGCACCATTTTCTGTTAAAATAACGCAATGCCGAATCCCAAAAAATGGCCTGGTCATTAAGGGGGCAAGTCCTTCCGGCCCAGAAGTGGTTAAAGTGAACAAGACCTAGTATAGAACCTTGTGGTACACCACTAGTTACTGCTCTCTGCTCTAAATAAATCACTTTCTGCCATCTATCCTTTAGCCAACTGCATATCCACTGAACCACCCAAGAGTTAAAGCGGAGTTCCGGCCACAAAATCGACATAATTGATTTTGTGGCCATCAGCTTGCTTTTCGTCACCTGAAAAGGAAATGAATAGTTACGATTTTTTTTACTTACCTTGTTATTGTAGAAAAATATACTCACCTTTCTTCCACTTCCTCCCTCGGTGGCCGCGGCCCACACCGTCACTTCCGGTTTGCAATGATTCCTGGGAGCTGAACGTCATCGCTCCCAGGAATCAATGCGACGGCACTTCCGGTGCGGCGCCGCATTCCCTGCTAAACAGCTTCTGGGCATGCCCAGAAACTGTGGAGGAATGTTGCGCCGCACCGGAAGTGACGAGCGGGGCCGGTGCAGGCGCATTCTGGGAGAAGAGGACACGGAAGAGGATGCAGAAGAGGATCGCGCTGGCTTCAGCTGCCCACATCCGAGATGGCAACGCTGGAGAAGAAATTTTAAAGGTAAGCATTTCTTCTTGCAGGTAAGTGTGACCTGGGACAGTACAGAGGCTATCCATTGTGGAATGTACTAGCCCTGACTGTCCCGGGGGTATTTTTATTTTCATGGCCAGAACTCCGCTTTAAGTCCTAGCTTGTGCAACTTTTGTATTATATTATTATGTGGAACTGTATCAAATGCTATGCTGAAATCAAGAAATGCTATGTCCACAGCACCATCCTGGTTCAAAACATTGGTATTATAGTCAAAAAATTAAATCCGATTAGTCAGACATGATCTGCCCTCCGTAAAGCCATGCTGCTTTGGATTCAGCAAGTTGTGTATTTTTAAGTGACCAATGATCCTTCTTTTTAGGAGGGATTCCAATAAATTGACTACAATGATGTTAAACTCACTGGCCTGTAATTGCCAGCTTCTACTTTGCTGCCCTTCTTGGGGATATGTACAATATTAGCTGTCTGCCAGTCGTGGGGAACTTTTCCTGTTAAACAGGCAAACTTTGAAGTAAAAGTATACCTAAAAATACCACTAATGCCAAAAATATTGAATTGTAATAAATGTACATGATTAATACATGTAATTATATTACCAGGTATTGCATTTTATGTACCGGATAATATAATAATAAAATATTAACACAAAAAAAAAATCTATTTTATCTTTCATTATAGTCATGCTTCAACACAGATAGCACCTAGATTTGTTATATTTTAAATTTGATATGCTTAAAAAACATTGGCAATATTTATTTAATATTCTACTAAATGATCAAGTCAGCTCCAAATATATAAGAATAACAGTTTATTCTACTAGATCACTGAATCAAAAAATATAATTAGGAAACATATCAATTATTCCTGTCTATTGCCAGAGCATGGGTAGGATATTGGCTAAATGAGCATTACAATCAATGTTCAAACATTTTTCTTAATTAACAAGGATTAGGTCATTGGAGGGGTGGTCACTAGATAAATCATTGAATCTAATGGCCTAAATTAAAGACAACAGAGTTATCCAGGACAAATGACTCATGGGGAATAAATAATGATATTAATTAGTGTAATCACTTGTCTTATCAGCTAGAAATCACCTTGTGGTGACTATAAATCAACTATATGTGACCTAGGCAGTGACCATGAGGCAAACACATACACTACAGATAGATTGGCGTTGTATATGTAGCGCGGCTTCCCTTAGATACCGAATCCTTTATTCCCAGATGAGTGCAGAGGCAGCCAGGCACACAACAGTCACTCTTTCTGGCTCAGTAAACAGTCTAAAAGTGTCCTTTTTGATGCTTTATTGCCAAGTGAACTTGGATAGAGTGCAGAGAGCTTTGTGATACTCCAGAAACACTGTACAGTAATAGGAGGACACTTCTCTTTGTCTAAACCTCTTAGTACAGTCCCTCTGTTAACAAAGTAATGAGCAGCACTGAAACAAAAATGACAGAAATGTCCCAGCCCAAGCAAGCACTGGCATTGGGTTAGTAGTAGCTAACAGTCACTGGGATCCTTCACTGGTCTGTAGTCACAATGTCCCTGGATACTTGGATGCCTCTTTCCAAAATCAGCCAGACATTTCTCCTTTGAACTCCCCAGACCAGATCCTCAGTGAAATCATGTAAATAGTTTCCAGAAATTTCTAGCAAGAGCACATGTGGAAATTTAGCTACGTATTTACATAATCCTTTGACACAAAAAAGACACAAGTCCATTCAGTTCAACCAACAGAAAAAACACACACAGATTGATAACTTCCATATACACAATCCTATACACACAGTTGAGCCAGAGGAAGGCAAAAACAACACAATTAGTCTAGAATCACATCTATGCGGGCTGCGCTTGATGTGTTTTTCAGGCAAGTTTTGCAGTGCATTTTTAAACACTCGCTTTTTTATGCATTTTGTCATGCAGTTTTCCTTCATTTTACTTTTTTCTTTTCTCTTTAAACACACTGTAAACACACTGTATATAGCTGGTAGCTAAGAAATGGGCCAGGAAGCCAGCTGCTGCTTCCTTAACAACCAATGAGTCATCAGCTGTGAGCGATGTTCCCTGCTGACAGCTAAATGTCAAAAAAAAAAAGAACTCTCTGAGGATCTGTAAAAAAGAATTGTTGCCCTACATAAAGATGGCCTAGGCTATAAGAAGATTCCAAAGACCCTGAAACTGAACTGCAGCACAGTGTCCAAGACCATACAGCAGTTTAACAGGACAGGTTCCACTCAGAACAAGCCTTGCCATGGTCAAACAAAGAATTTGAGTGCACATGCTATGAGTCCTATCCAGAGGTTGTCTTTGGGAAATAGACATATGAGTGCTGCCAGCATTGCTGCAGAGGTTGAAGGTGGGGAGTCAGCCTGTCAGTGCTCAGACCATATGCCGCACACTGAATCAAATTGGTCTGCATGGCTGTCATTCCAGAAGGAAGCCTCTTCTAAAAATGATGCACAAGAAAGCCCGCAAACAGTTTGCTGAAGACAAGCATACTTAGGATATGGATTACTGAGACCATAATAAACTTGTTTGGTTCAGATGGTGTCAAGCATGTGTGGTGCCAACCAGGTGAGGAGTACAAAAAAAAGTGTATCTTGCCTACAGCCAAGCATAGTGGTGGGAATGTCATGGTCTGGGGCTGCATAAGTGCTGCGTGCACTTGGGAGCTACAGTTCATTGAGGGAACCATGAATGCCAACATGTACTGTGACATACTGAAGCAGAGCCTGATCCCCCCTCCCTTCAGAGACTGGGACGCAGGGCAGTATTGCAACATAAAGACCCCAAACACACCTCCAAGACGACCACTTCCTTGCTAAAGAAGCTGAGGGTAAAGGTGATGGACTGGCCAAGCATGTCTACAGACCTAAACCCTATTGAGCATCCGAAGGGTGACATTTTTGACACTTTTGGGGGGACCAGTGACATTACTACAGTAATCAGTGCTAAAAAATATGCATGGTTACTATACTAATGACACTCGCAGGGAAGGGGCTAACACCAGGAGGGATCAAAGGGTTAAATGTATACCTAGGGGGTGTTTTCTAACTATGAGGGAATGGGCTTATGGAATCAACAAAGGGACCTGTGTTCCTAAATAAGAGGAACACAGGAGCCCTGTGTTGATTGCTGAGAGAACAACAGTATGCCACATTCTGTCTCCCTGGGGAGGGATCACGGGTGCCCAGCAAGAACTGCGCCCGCCGGCCCTTCAGATTATCTTCCCCTCTCACAAATTGCGGCCCCCGAGGAGTGACATATGGGAACGACGATTCGTGCAGCTGAGCCACTTTGCTGCAGTATATCTGCGGCGGGTGGTCAGTAAGAGGTTAAAAATTACCTTTCCTTTTCAATATGCAGCTGCTGTAATATTCTGAAAATGCAATCCAATATGGCTACCTTGAGCTGTTCTGTACACAGAATTGTGTGATTGGCCCACCTATTTTCACAGAAGTCTGCGTAAAATACAAGTCAGATTCCAGGTATCCCCTGCAACAAAAATGTCATTTTTGGTGAGATACTCCTAATAGGAAGGGATGCAAGCCCAGCAGCTTTCCTCATTAGTGCTCTGCAGCTGCACAGCGGACTGATAATTATGAAACCACTCCTATTAGACCCACTCAGCACAGAGGAACAAACAATGATTTCTTCAGAATAATAAAAGGTAGGAATCTGCAACAAAGCTTGTTATAATCCTTGCAATGTACAAAGATCTCCCAGAGGGGAATGTTTTTTTTCTCAACAGAAGTGGAGTTACGCTTTAAAGCTTATAAGGACTAAGGATGATCGAACTTTTGAAAAGTTCGGTTCGGCCAGAACATCCGAACTTCCCGAAAGTTCGGCCCGGATTTCAGAACCCCATTGAAATCAATGGGACGCGAACTTCGGTAATCAAAAAACACAATTTTTAAGCCCTAAAACCCAATAAACGCCCCTAAAAAGTGCCCAGGGTTCTGGGTCATGCCCCATTAACTATTAATCACACAAAAAAAAGTTCTTAAAAATTGTCATTTTTGATAAAAAAGCCAATTATTGAAAAAAAAAAAAAGAGATTTTTTGATTTTGACTTTGGATTTAGTATCTGGGGGGTCTAAAAGGTGTGCATGTGAAGTTTCAGCTCTGTAGCATGTCCAGAACCATGAAAAAAAAAAGATAATTTTTCAGTAGAACAGGGATGTGGGTCGGGACCCTCCTTTAACTTTAACACCTATATGATCTTTTTTTCTGGTTCTGGACATGCTACAGAGCTGAAACTTCACATGTACACCTTTTAGACCCCCCAGACACCAAATCACACAAAAAAAGTTCTTACAAATTGTCATTTTTGATAAAAAAAGCCAATTATTGAAAAAATTTAAAAAAAAAAAGAGATTTTTTGATTTTTACTTTGGATTTCAGATCTGGGGGGTCTAAAAGGTGTACATGTGAAGTTTCAGCTCTGTAGCATGTCCAGAACCAGAAAAAAAAGATCGTTTGTATTAGAACACTTTCTTTCAGGACAGGTAGTTAGCTTCTCTCCCGGTTTAATAGCGGGCATTTTTTGGGGTTCTTTGCAGTCAGGAAAAACATCTGAACTTGTGTATAGTGGTACTGTGCACAAGTTCTGATGTTTTGCCTGCCTCCAAAAACCCCCAAAAAATGGCAGCAAAAACACACCTGGGCATTTTTTTTTGGACGCTAGCGTTTTTTTTGGCATTTTTTTGGGTTCTTTTGAGGCAGGCAAAACATCTGAACTTGTCTATAGTGGTATATATACACACATACATATATTTATATACACACCTAGACATATATAGGTGTGATAGTAGCAGAAATATATCTGTGTAAATGATTTAATTAGCGCAAGCATTTATTTCTGCTACTATCACACCTATATATGTCTAGGGGTGTATATACAGACATATATGTATATATATATACCCCCTATACACATGTTCAGATGTCATGTCTGACATCAAACATGTCCTCAAAAAAGCACTGACAGTGGCAGCCCCTGCAGCATAAAAAATGCTTGGCTGGTGAGAAGCCATAATGGTGTCCCGAAGCTATTCAGAGAAATGATCATTTCTCTATAGCGGTCACCCTGCTATGGAAGGGTTTTGTCACCCTGCCATAGCAGTCACTGTCAGTTAACCCTACACTACACTACGGTCCCCTTACACTTCATACTTTCCCTACAGAAACTGAATTTTTGAAGCTAACTTAAGTGTAAAGGAGCACTCTAACTACACTAGATATCCCTTTCCTCACACTAAAAATAGCTAAATTACACTTTTAAAGTAAAATTAACAGAATTGCTTCCACTCTATTCCATGTCCAGTATAACAATGCTAGGAATATGGCGGGGGCGATCTTATATACTGGGGGGCGTATTCACTAATGATTGGTCTAGGGACCCCCTAGTCACTCCAATCACATTCCTAGCATTCTCCTGCCCCCTAAATTGGCTTTTGCTAATGGTTCTGGTCCAATCACGGGCTTTTAAAGCCCATTTCCTGAAGCATTGCATTTTGGGCGGTTCTGGTTGCCGAATTCCGAACTTTTTGGGCAAAAACTTCTAAATTCGGCCGAACCTTGAACACCCAATGTTCGGGCCGAACCGATGGTCGACCCGAACCGTTCGATCATCCCTAATAAGGACATTGATGTGAAGTATTGTGTGTGTTTTGATGTTCAAACAGATAAGTATGGACTGCACTATGATTCTGACCAGACACTTTAAACAGAGAAAGCATTAAGAGGGGTTGGATGTTTCCCTATTTGTCAGAAGGCTAGAAGTGCTCCAAGGAAGATTGCCCATCAAAAAGGTAATCTTTCCTGCAGCTGATGATAAATTAAGAACTGCTCAAAATATAAAGGAGCTACTGCCACATTAACGTATGTCAAATGACTCTTTTTTGACACATTTTTAGAAAGAAAAACTTTAATTTCACTGAAACTATACCTGGGCTACTGAAACAGAAGGCCAATATCATTTTTTTGTATTTAATCTGATTTCTTTCTTTGCTTTTGGTTGATTAGAAAAATGGTAGAGTTGCTAAAAAACAGAGGCTGGTAAATACTCACAATCTGCTCCGTCTTACTAATAACAAAGTTTCCAACCATAAGCCTATCTTTCCGAAGAAATGCTTCTACTGGGGACAAGCAGGCCACCTAATTCATCAGTTTCCACTGCCTCCTGATCATCTAGATTTAACTAGGTAAAGCTAGACAATTATGCACAGAAAATCAAGGAATGCTAAAAAAAAAGTTACATTTTAATTGGTTACCTGGAGTAGCCTGCAAATGTGCTTCAAAAACAAGGTAATTGGCGCAAATCATAGTTCACAGTGTCACTTCAACAAGCTGTGGATAAATGTGGGGAAAGGGAAGAAAATCAGCATGGAAAGTCAATATGGATTCTGATCACTGTAGTGACTGCTAGTGGAGGAGGTGGCAGCAACTCTGGAGAAAAAAGGAGAGAGAAAAGCACAGTGCCTTCTAAGTGCTGCAGATTGACAACTTTAATGTAGGTATAGTAAAAACGTACTCACAGAGGTAAAATTGTTAAATGCATGTGGTATAATCAGGGGCATCTAAACATTGCAATCCTGGGGGTTCTTGGTGGAGATATCCCTGCTGGCTCTCACGGTGGAGGAATTCCTGGGTGCTGTTCATGGTTTGCCGGGTCCGTGGAACGCAGGGGATCAACTCTGACAGACTGTGACGTCACTTCCCGGTCACGATGTAGAGACGTAAATGGGGACGTGTGGGCGCCATGTTGGAGTAGAGCTTTTATTCCCACAGATGGGGGTGTGTGCTACAAGGACTCAGTGGGGCCAAAATGTCTTTAAAAGCGTAGCAGCCGCGGTATATAAGTGCAGTCTACACAAATATCAAATACTAAGAGTACATACATGGGCGATTGAAGCAAGAAGCTGGATTGGGCGTCTAAACATCGCCACCAAGGACCCCCCAGGATTGCAATGTTTGGATTTCCCTAATTATACCACATGCTTTTAACAAGCCTACCTTTTGTGAGTAATCTTTTAATATACCTAAATTAAAGTTGTCAATCTGCTGCACTTAGAAGGCGCTGTGCTTTTCTCTCTCCCTGCAAATTAGCTTCCAATTTGCTTAAAAATAATATATCCACTACTGCTCTTTTACTTACTCTCAGCTGACTATTCCATACCAGTCCTTCTACCAACAATACTTAAGCCACTTCATTTGCAGTCTGTGGACACTATACCTTTCAATGTTGTGGTCAATTCTGTCTTTGTTTTGGTGGCCTGGAGGTTGATTCTTGCTTTCCTGGCATGGAAGCTGATGAGGATCCCCCACTAAAAGTAATTGCTATATGAGTCCTCCAGCTAAGGGTTATGAGTTTGCTCCTTTTAATAGTGGGATCCAGTCCCGAAGCAATTCAGGCTGCTTTTTATACTTTTTCTCCAGCCACAGCAGGGGATTTCCCTGCTAACCCTGCTTGTAGCTTCAAAATATTTGTCAAATTTTTGCCCATTATCTTCTTAGAAGTGTGTTTAGCGGACCCCTTGTATCTAATAGAGCTTCCACCATAGGGGCTGAGAGTCCTGTGGTTTTATGAAGAAATTATACAGTAGAAATAAAGGTAATTTTTTATTTATTTTGGATAGAATATGGGGGGATTATAATCCCTGTCAGTTTTTTGCAATCTGTGTCTCATTGAGAAGACCCCTTCCAGAGGTGGTTCTGACCAGCTCACTAGATTGATTTAAGAAAGGCCTGGATTCTTTCCAAGGTGTAAATATTATATTTGGGTACTAATATTTATAGGTAAAGTTGATCTAATTGCCTCTCAGGGGGATCAGGAAGGAATTTTTTCCCCTGCTTTAGTAAATCGGATCATGCTTTGCTGGGGTTTTTTCGCCTTCCTCTGGATCAACTGCAGGTAAAGGATTGCGTATATAGGATTGTATGGTTGTGTTTTCTTTACTGTTTTTTGTATTTAATTGTTTGAGCCAGATGGATTTGTGTCTTTTTTTTTTTTCAACCTGACCTAACTAAAAAGTCTCCGTGCACATAGGGTGTTAAAAATAACGAGCTTCAGAGCCACTACCAATGCCAGGAAAAAGGCTGTAAACACATGCTTTTAGTATCTTTTCGCATTGTCGCATTTGCCTTTGTGCATCTGGCTTTTAGCAGCATTTCTCTGTCTCTAGTCAAAATCAGAGGTTCCCCATGAGAACTGTCCTAACTGATCTGACTTTCAGCCCATTGATTTGAATAGAAGTCGCATCCAAGTCAGATCACAATGATCCGACTTGTGGTGTGACTTGTGCCCTGAGGATCTTGAAGGAGGGCCCATACTTATTTACATAGTTGGGCCAGGATCTGGGGGGATCCATATTCCGATAAGCCCCCTGCCCCCAGACCCCCACAACCACTTCCCAGGTGTCAGGGGTCTGTGGTAGTGAGCCCTTATAGATCCCCAGCTCAGGATTCCCCAGGGCGCGGAGTCTAAGCCCCAGCCTGCTTCTTCACCTTTGCCCCTGATGGTGGGGATGGACTTGCAGCAGACTGGAACCAGGTCGTGGCCCCCAGGTAGGCCCAGCTGAGAATGTGGAGACCGCTGGCGTGTGCAGGGTAAACAGGAGACTATAAGGAGATCCAAGAGACAAGCCGAGGTCAGGACAGGCAGCAGACAAACGTAGACGGAGAAACAAAGCCGGGGCCGTACACAGGAGATCTGATACAATAGCAAAGGGATACACAGATGGGAGCTCAGAGAACAGGGTTGTTGCTCAAGCAAGGAACAGTGCACTGAGCCTGTGTATATATAGGGAAGCAAACAGGGAGGTGACCCAGGAAGTAATTGACAGAAACAGGATATAACCCACAGTGGAGCAGGCGACGCCCATAGGAAACAGAGATGCTTAAACACCACATGTGAAGGGAGGCAAACAGAAGCACTGCAGCAAGGAGGTAAGAATATACAGACAAAACTATAGGCTAACTTGTGACACCAGGGTTGTCGGGAAGAAGCTCTTGTCCCATGTTGAGGACGTGTGGCCTGGTATGGTTCGGGGGGGGGGGGTGGGCTTGCTCGTCCCTCCCTTTCCTAAACCTGCTGGGATGCATGCTTTTATGATGGTCTGGTATGGAGCATGGTGGGGACAGAAGAACAGTATAGGGATATGTTGACTTGTGAGCAGTGGCGAGTGTTTGGACACAGAAGTATTATTCAAGTGTATTCAATACATTTTTTTTTATACAATTTTAATCTGTTGAGATTGTCTGTGTTTCACATATGATATACAGTATAGTGATGAATGGAGGATGTAGCCTTATAACTGAGTCATAACTGGCAGGAGAGGAGAGAGGTGCCAAGCAGTGTTCCAATTTGTTATTCTAGAAATATATGACCTGTTTGGAAAATTGGTCATACAGTATATAGTCTATCTGGTAAGCGTTTTGGGTTTTCAAGCACTGTTTTCAGGGGATTCAAAACTTTGACACATTTTGGAAGTTTTTTTTGTTTTTTTGTGTAAAGAGGACTGTATCGATTTGTGATGAGTTTGGTATATTTTTAAACATTTATGGGATAACATATCAATTTTTGGTTTGTGGGTTTGATCACTGTGATCATTGTAATATTTGTTTACATGTACAGTATATTGGCATAGGTCTGTTTTTTGGATTTGTTGGGTTGAGGAATACATATTATACAGTATCACTGTCAGTTATTGATTTTATTTATAATGTGCACTTAGCACTTTTAGCATTTGTAGCACTGGTATATTTTTGGGCTTATATACAGTACAAAGCCAACCATCTATGTTAAACCAAATTATTATTTTTTCCTTTTATGATGACATTTATTGTCCACCATCACAGACTTACAATCTAGTGTTTACTAAATAACAGTTATGCAGTCAACTAAAGAAACATTGTAGAGAGATCTGTGTTCTAAAAATTTGCCTTGATCCAAATCCTAGAAAAAAATAATTGTGTTTTTTTTAAAAAAAAGGATCAAAGGAAAAAGACTTTGCGCACAGTTCAAATTCCAGGAATTTTAAATGAGTTTATTTTAGGTTGCCATAATGCCAGGTTCATATATAAATATACTGTACAGTGCCATACCTATTCATGCTGTGGGCATAGATTTATATGTATCATCTTATTCTGTATCAATGAGAGAAGACATCAAATATAAAAGTATTAAATTCCCCTGCAATCCCAAGAGGACCCAATTTAAAAGGGTTTCTAAAATTCCGGTTCAAACAGGTATATTCTAATTGCAAAAAAGTGTCTGTTCATTTTTGTAGTTAGCTTGCTAACACACAGCTGGAGTGTTTTTTCAAGATCAAAAGTTCTATAATCAAGCAGTGAGCCTTTGATATATGACCAGTTGGCTTTATTTAGTCACAAGGTGCTGTGTCATAGCATGCGTATAAATCAAAAGCGATGGTGACACATGGCATCTATTTAAGTTTGTTTATATAAATAACAACCATTCATTACTTAGAAAGATAATGCCCTTTATATATACAAAAAACAATTTAACTGTAATACAAACTAAGGGACAGGGGCATATCATGAAATCAGTGGACAAGTGTGCAAGATAAAAAGTGGGCCCTAGGCATTAATAAAAAAAAAAAAAAGAGTGACGCTTAGCGTGCCGCAGCAAAATTTTTTTTTAGTATGTGCAGGAGAGGAGTATGGAGTGTATGTCGGTGGGTAGTATTTGCGGGGGAGGAGTGCGGAGTGTATGGTGGTGGGTAGTATGTGCAGAAGAGGAGTATGGAGTGCATGATAGCGGGTAATATGTGCAGGAGAGGAACGTGGAGTGTATGGTGATGGGTAGTGTGTGCAGGAGAGGAGTATGGAGTGCATGGTGGTGGATAGTATGTGCAGGAGAGGAACTTGGAGTGTATGGAGGTAGGTAGTATGTGCAGGAGAGGAGTGCAGATAGTATGTAGATGGATAGTACGTGCAGGAGAGGAGTGCGGAGTGTATGGTGGTGGGCAATATTGACCTTCAATCCACAGCTGTCCTTCTGCCTTAGTGCAATGGGTTGCCAATAAAAATAAATGTCAATTCAAACATGCTCACACGTGGAACTTGTTGCGGAGACAAACCTATTCTTTCAATGCACTGCAACTAACAAGTACGAATTAGCCCTTAAAGTCATTGAATTTGTATCACTATTTTTAAAGGGCTAAAAAGAAGTGAGCTGATTTGAATCAACATAGGTTACATGCCTTGCGTTACAACATTAGCCTTACTTCCTGTCCTGGAGACATATATCAAAAGATGAGAGAAAAAAACGCTAACTAAGTTTGGGGGGGGGGGGGGGGGATTCAGTGTTAGATAGTTTTTACTGGAACAGGTATCCCTACTGGAAGACTCACTAAATCATGTCTAGAAAAGATTTATCTTGTGCAAAATATATAAAAAAAAACATTAAAAAAATATATTTTGAAATCAGTGAACATTGGTCTACACTTCAATACATAAAACACTAGTAAATATTAGAACAAAACAATGTTGTGCATGTACTGCACTGATTTAGAAGTCTTGGCTGTGTATTTTGCTGCAGGCCCTGCTTCTTCACAACAGGGTAGACATGTAATACACAACAATAATAATTTAATGGTCAATCCATTCAGCTTGTTCATGTATCCAAGATTAGGACTGATGTCAAGTTCAAGGCCAATTCCTGCTGTCTCAGAGATTTTGTTGCCGGTAAGACAGCCTTTGTTGCATCCTGGTGGGAAAACCTGTATGGGTTGCAGGCATGCCACTCTTGTTATATAGGGGATATGTTCTTCCTAAATCTGTTGACTTTCTAAGTGCACACCTGTGTCTTTGTCGACCCTAATCTTTTGTAGATATATAGGGCACTTAAATATATACTGGACCATTCAGTATCTATCGGTCGGTTCTGTATAGACCATACATTGATATCTCTATAGATATATAGGTGTCAGGGAAATGGCCGTAAGAGAGCTGGCATCATTGCCAGTAATACCAATGGATGCTCTGGGTGCATCCGCTGCTTCCCTGTACGCCCTGGCGTGAGAATGGCGAATGCACAAAGACGCAAATGCAATGCGTGACAGATGCAGCCTCCTGCTGGCCTATAAAAGGTGGCTGTGGGATCCTACTCCTTGCTGGATTTTTTTCAGCTCCTCAGTGTTCCGGTGCCTCCTGTGTTCTGCTCTTGGATCTCCTTTTGTGACGAGGCTTGCTCCTGAATCTGCTTGATCTCCTCCTCCTAGTTTTACCCTTGACTTCCTCCATTGACCTTGCTCCTGCTTCCTAATGTGTATGACCCCGGCTTGCTTCAAGACTTCGGCTATCTTGTCTGTCTCCTGTGCATGACCTCGGCTTCTACCACAGTTCCCGCTGCCTGCTCCAGTCCTATACCTTGGCCAGTTCCTGTCTCTTCTACGAAAGACTATTCCATGGCACAAGATTGCCCAGCTACCCCAGAGCTATTGAAGACTCCCATCCTGCTGTGCTTCCAGCTCTTCTAGCACACTCCTGGATTCCCCTAGGATTTACCCATCTACCTCCAGCTGGTTACCTGTGCCACTTGGGGCGCTACACCCTCTGTACCACCTTCAGGGGTGTGCTGCACTGAGCCACAACGGGAGCCCTCTCAGTACCTTGGCCTCGGATCAGTTAGCCCTGACAATAGGCCACTTGAGTATATATCAGGCCATTCAGTATCGGTCAGTTCAGTACATATTAGCAGTGCAGTATATATATATATATATAATATATATTTATCAACCAGTAATAAACTCCCCCAAAATCCACATTATGTCCGAAAGGCTGACAAGGAGAGGCAGACTCTCACAGGCCATGAAAGAGGAAAAGCAGCCTCTGTGTCCACAGTGAAAAGTGGTGGTCACAGACATGGTGCATCCTCTGCAGGCGGGGTACGCCCGTCCTTTTTTTCTACTGCTGGCCGTGTTATTCAGCCACAACATGCAGAAGAGTTGGTGGAGTGGATAACTAAGCTGTCCTCATCCTCTGTCACTCAGGCTCATACTAGTTTGCCTTCCACCACAGCTGCCAAAGTGGCCCGTTCCACAGGCTCCTTCTTCACAGCTTCTCCTTCTGTCGCCCCACCATCATGCATGGAGGAGTCATCTGAACTATTTGATCAAAGTGTCAGTGACATGCTACTGGAGGATGCGCAGCAATTTGAATTCTGTGATGTTGGTTCCCAGGTTGATGAAGGGAATAAGGTGAGCCTAGAGAGGGGGTGACAATGATGGACAAGAAACTAGCAGTCATGTTGCCACAGCTGCAGCATATTGCCAAGTTTGCTCCAGTGATGAGGAGGGAGGGAATGATGAGGTTACTGACTGTACTTTGGTGCCTCAGAGAATAGAGGAGGAAAGTGAGGGGGAGGAGGAGGTACAACTCCAACGAGGCAGGATGTGCTCCAGGGGCCGCAATAAGAGTAGCCAACCTATTGCATCACAGCACAGAGCTACACAGGTGCAGGGTGCTGCAAACTCCCCATGGACTTCCAAAAGTTCATTAGTGTGGGCTTTATTCTATATGTGCAGTAGACTGCAGTGTTGCTGTTTGCAATATCTGTCTGAAGCGGATCAAGCGTGGCCAGAACACCAGCCACTTGGGCATCACATGCTGGACAAGTCATGTGATGACCTGCCATGCAGTCCATTGGCAACAGCACCTGAAAGAGCTACAAGATAAAAACAAGCATACTTCACCTTGCTCCTCATTTGGGATCTCTAACCCTACTATACCTCATGTCTTCTCAAAAACCTGCATTGAGAGGTATGATGGTGTAGCAATAAGTGCCACAGATACTTGCACCCAATCTGCTAGCAGTACACCGCCTCTTGATTTCACCAGCAGGCAAATTTCACTACCCCAGTT
Source organism: Pelophylax lessonae (assembly GCF_965119305.1). Taxonomy (NCBI): domain Eukaryota; kingdom Metazoa; phylum Chordata; class Amphibia; order Anura; family Ranidae; genus Pelophylax; species Pelophylax lessonae. Next base: position 207,269,951 of record NC_138776.1, on the reverse strand, counting down.
GCCGAGCTGTAGAAAAAAATACTGTCCCAGCCATCCACATTGCTAGCACTAAAATTGCTGCCTTTTCATCTGATAGACTCTGCTCCCTTTCGTGAATTTGTGGAATGTGCTGCACCACAGTGGCATGTTCCAAAAAATACATTTCTTTTCACGTAAAGCCATTCCAGCTCTCTACCATCATGTGGAAGGTAGTGTTTTGGCCTTGTTGGACAGAGCAGTTAGCAGGAAGGTTCTCATTACTGCTGACTCTTGGTCCAGCAGGTATGGACAAGGACATTACATTTTGTTCACGGCACACTGGGTACCTCTGCTGGCAGCTGGGAAGGATGTAGGACAGGGTTCAGTGCTCCAGCTTGTTTTGCCACCATGCCTCCAAAAAGCTGGTGCTGGTTCTGCCGCATCTGGCTACTTCACCTCCTCCTCTTCTACTTCCTCTATGTCCTCTTCTGCTGAATTTTCCTCTGAATCAGCGGTGCTCCCTATGCATTCAAGGGTCTACACGGGCAGTCAGGCTAAAAGATGCCATGCAATGCTTCAGTTTGTCTGTCTAGGAGATAGGAGTCACACCTGGGCAGAGATTCTGTCAGCTCTGCAGGGGCAGGCTCAGAGATGGTTGATGCCACGACAGCTTAAGCCAGGAATGGTTGTATGCGACAATGGCACCAACCTTCTCTTCGTCCTCCAACAGGGAAACTTGATATTTGTTCCATGCTTGGCACATGTCCTGAATTTGGTGTTGCAGCGTTTCTTGAACAGATACCCGGACTTACAAGATCTCCTGAGGCAGGCCAGCAAGTCTGTGTGTGGCCATTTCCGGCGTTCATACAAAGCCAGTGCTCGGCTATCTGACATTCAAAGGGAATCAACCTGCCTACCAACTGCCTCATTTGTGACATGCCCACCAGGTGGAACTCAACATTGGCAATGCTGCAGCTGCTGCACATGCAGCAGAGGGCCATCAATGAGTACCTGTGTGAGTATGGCACAAGGACAGGCTCAGGGGAGCTAGGGTTCTTTTCGCCACACCAGTGGCTAATGATACAGGATGCACATGCTGCCCTGTCACCATTTGAGGAGGCCACAAGGATGGTGAGCCGGAACGATGCATGCATCAGTGACACTATCCCTCTAGTCTACCTGCTGGAGCACACACTTTGTGGAATCATGGACAGGGCACTTGAGGCAGAACAGCAGGAGGAAGAGGAGGACTTCCTTTCTTCACAAGGCACCCTTTATGCAGATAATCTTCCTGCAGGGACACAAAACAAACAGGAGGAAGAGGAGGATTGTGGCAGCATGGATGTAGAGGATAGCATACAGCAGTCTTCAAGGGATGGTTTTCATTCCCCAGAAACACCGGAGTTGTACGTGGTTGGGGAGAGATTGCTCCTGACAATGTCATCCTTGGTGACCCAGAGGACTCAGAAGATCATGCCTCCTCAAACTTACGTTGCATGGGCTCCCTGATTCTGCAAAGCCTGCGAAAGGACCAGAGGATTCATGGTATCAAGAAGAGGGCTAATTACTGGTTGGCAACCCTTCTTGATCCACGTTACAAAGGTAAGGTTGCAGAGCTCATCCTGTCTTTGCAGAGGGAGCAGAGGATGAAACATCTTGAGAACACCTTGAAGAAAAATTTGTGTAACAACTTTTTAGACACTGGGAGGTTAACATTTTCTGGATGTGTTTCTGAGGCATCGTTCAGCCAAAGGAGGAGCTGTGGAGAAGGCTGTCGGCTGACCAATGCCTTTAAACAGTTCTTTTGTCCTCGGCAGCATCTCCATTATATGATGCATGGTTATCTAGAGGCAAGAGCAGACTTGGAGACCTTTTCAACTGAGCATCCACTGGGTTACTGAGTCTTGAATGGACCACTGGCCAGAACTTGCTCAATATGCAATGGAGCTACTGTCCTGTCCTGCTTCCAGTGTCCTTTCGAATGGACGCTCAGTGCTGCTGGAGGTTTTGTGACGGACAAAAGAATGTGTCTGTCCACAGACTCTGTTGACCAGCTGATATTTATCAAAATTAATCAGTCCTGGATCAACAGCAGCCATCAAGCCCCTGATGCTGATGTAACTGATTGAATTTGCAAGGGTTCTGCCATCCCTTGAAGACTGCATATGCTGCCTAGCCTATTCCTCAATCTTGATTCTGCTAGCTTCCAACAATGTTTTTGTTTGGTTTAGGTCATCACCAACACCCAAGGCCTAATTTTTCTGCACTTGTATGAGAGGTGCATACAATTTAAATTTTATATGTAATTTTTAACAGCAGTCCCTGTTCCAGTAAGAGTAACAGTGAGGGTTTACGGTGTTCAGGCACAACCAACACCCAAGGCCTTAATTTTTCTGCACCTGTATGACAAGTACATGCGATTCAAATTTGTATGGAATTGTTACCAGCAGGGCCCACTCCTGCACTCAGCAAGAGTAACTGCAAGGGGTTACGGTGTTCAGGCACCACCAACACCAAAGGCCCAATTTTTCTGCACCTTTATGACAAGTACATACAATTTGAATTTTTTTTATGTATATTTGTATATGACATTTTTTTTGCTACTTTACAGGCACTACATGCTACTTTACAGGCACATTAAGGGGATCCCCCAGGCACGATATTTAAAGGAATTTTTCATTTTTATTGTTACAATTTGAGCATCATTAAAATCAGTAAATCACTGCTCCTTTTAAAAATGATAATTTTTAAAAAAAATTTTGCATTGGTACATGTTCCCCAGGTCAGTACCCGGACCCCCATACACTTTTGTAGGGCAATAACTTGCATTTAAGCCTTTAAAATTAGGACTTTTGATTTTTGTTGTTTGAGTCCCGTAGACTTCAATGGAGTTCGATTGTTCGAACAAACTTTTCCTCTGTTTGCGGTGTTCTGGCGCAGACCGAACCGGGGGGGTGTTTAGCTCATCACTACCCTACACTATATAAGGCTGCTACTTACACATCAGCAATGTATAGTGTGTGACAATGGAGATTAGGCAAGTAGTTAGTGGATAGTGTGTTCAGTCAGTTTAGTGCAGTCAGTGTATTTTACAGGCATGCTCCACTTTTACGGATAATATTTTATGGATGTATGGATATGTTGTAGTTCTGGGTCCCCTCTTTGTGCTCCTCAAGTTTTGTGTCCCTGTCACTTATGGTTCGTGAGCAGTGCCGTGTCAAGCAGACCAATATTTCCTATAGACGCCAATGTTAAAGACCGGGAGCAGTGCCATGTCAAGCTGACCAAGATTTTCCATAGACACCAATGAGCACTAAAGGCTGAAAATTTATCTGGGCAGGAAGGGAGTGAAAGGGGAACCCTATGACAGAATTTATAAACAAAAGTGGCGTGGGGTCCCCCCCCCCGAAATCTATACCAGACCCTTATCTTAGCATGCAGCCTGGTAGGCAAGGAATGGGGGGACGAGTGAGCGCCCTCCTCCTGAACCATACCAGGCTGCTTGCCCTCAACATGGGGAGGGTGCTTTAGGGTGCCCCGCAAAGCACCATGTCCCCATATTGATGGGGACAAGGGCCTCTTCTCGACAACCCTGGGCTGTGTTTGTGGGAGTCTGCAGGTTGGGGGCTTATCAGAATCTGGAACAGGGCCCCCAGATCCCGCCCCCCCTATGTGAATGGGTATCGGGTACATCATATCTCTACTCATTTACCAAAAAAGTGTAAAAAAAGAAAAAAACACCGGAAAAAGTTTTTGACAAGTTCTTTATTAAAAAGAAAAATAGTGTAAATCCATCGTCAATCACGATGTCCGCCGGACCCGAAAAATAGAAAAAAAAAAAAAATGCTTCGCCTCTTAAGAGGCTACTTGCCGTGTGCCCGATCTTCGGCTTTGACAGTTTTTTATAGTCAAGGGGCGGGGCCACCCATCTACAGGATGTCAGAAGGGGGCGGTGCCACTGAATGACGTAGCCGGATGGCCCCGTCCCTTGCCTATAAAAGAACTGTCAAAGCTGAAGATCGGGCATACGGCAGGTGGCCCTTAAGAGGCAAAGCATTTTTTAATTTTTTTCTATTTTTCGGGTCCGGCGGGCGTCGTGACTTGTGATGGATTTACATTGCGGTACACTATTTTTTTCTTTATAAAAAAGGGCTTGTCAAAAACAGTTTCCTGTGGTTTGTACAATTTTTGCACTCAGAGCCCCCCTCCCCAAAGCACCCAACCCCCAATGTTGAGGGCATGTGGTCTGGCATGGTTCAGGAGGGGGGGGGTGCTCGCTCAATCCCCCCCCCTTTCTTGACCTGCCAGGCTGCATGCTCAGGTAAGGGTCTGGTACGAATTTTAAGGGGGAGTCCACACTATTTTTTTTTTTTTCATTTTTTTTTATCTGACGGGAGCTGACAAAACATTACAGCCGCGAGCAAGTTTAAATGACATTTTTTCTTTAGAAATACCAGTATTGCTGCAGCAGGCTCCATACATCATGCAGATGTGCCAATTTATAGGCACAATAAGGGGACCCCCAGGCATGGTATTTAAAGGAATTTTTTTTATTTTTATTGTTTCACTTTAAGCATCATTAAAATCACTGCTCCTTTAAAAACTATTGTTTTAAAAAAAAAAAAAAAAATTCATGTTTGTGTCCTGTAGACTTAAATAGAGTTTGCATGTTTGCTAGTACTTTTTCCCTGTTCGAGATGTTCTGGTACGAACCGAACGGGGGTGTTCGTCCTATCCCTAATACTTAGCAGTGCCAACACAGGGGACATTGGAAGGTTCAGTTGCAGGGGGACATTGATAGGATCATAAATGTCTGTCCAGAACTGAGACAACCCAGAACAAGTCTAAAACATACGGAGATATGTGCCAGGGGTTACCAGACAGTGAAAACAGGCAAGTGACCGTTCGGGATATATTCCATTTAGCCATTGGGGGGTATAGTACACTCTATGCAAGAATTTAGTTGGATTTAGTTTATCTCTAGAGGAGAACAGCTGCAAAAAGGCATTAGCCTTTCCATTCCTTGACTCAGATCGATACAAGGTAACGATAATTGAACCTGCAAAAGAACAGCAATCAAAGTGCTTGTCTAGAAGACAATCTTTTGGTGGAATAAACAAATTCTAGATTTTTATGATCAATGAGAAGAGTTACAGGATGATTAGCTCCTGCCAGCCAGTGTTAATTTTGTCGACTAAAACCGACTAAAACGTTTTCATCGACTAAATTAACACAATTTTGGTCGACTAAAACTAAAACAATTCAGATGACTAAAATATGACTAAAACTAAAATGGCATTTTATTCATAAGACTATAACTAAAACGAAATAAAAAATTGACATCATCAAAATGAACACTCCTCTGCTGGCCATTTCTTTTTTTTTTTCAAATTCAACGTTTATTAAGGATAAGAAAGGCATACATAAGCAATGAGAACAATAAATCAAGATACATCCGAGCATCGAAAAAGCCTTAAAAACAGAAAAACAGGAGTCATGGGGATGTAACAGTAAGCATTATAAGACGATACTAAGTTATTATAAGTATCCGCAAGGTAACAGGTCCCAAGGGAGGAGCCCCACTCCCACCGGCATCTGTCAAATGGCCGGTATACAGGAGCGAGGAGAGCATCCCCCGAAACCCGTCACTCCAGCAGAACCCAGAGAAAGGTCATGTCACGTATGCCGTGAGGGAATGAGAAAGATTTTAGGAGAAGGCATGGATAGCAGGAAGGAATAGAATCAGGAAGAAACGCATAAGAAAGAAAGATAGAGGAAGAGGGGGAGAAGATAAAAAAAAAAAAAAAAAAAAAAGGGGGGGGGAGAGGTGAGAGAGGAGGGAAATGGCGCACCGGAGGGGGGGGGGGAGAGGGCCGCCCACAGCAAGCAGGTCATTCAGGCAACAAGATCCCTATATGCCTCAGAGGCACTGAATTCATGCCAGTAAAACCAGCGTTTAAGAAACTGATCTCTGGTACCACGTTCGGCCGCTGTCAAGTCCTCCATTTCATTAATGAACGCTACTTTACGTAGCCACATCGCAACCGTAGGAGGTTGGGACTGCTTCCAAAGCAGGGGAATGCAGCTCTTGGCGGCCGTAAGTAGGATTGGCAGGATCGATTTCCGATAGGATGTTCTCGAGTGGCCGTGATGGTGTAAGAGGAAGAGAGCCGGATCCAGAGTTAGGGTATGATCCGTAAATTTTTGAGCAATGCGGAGGACCTCTTGCCAGAAGGGTTGTAGTCCACTACAGGACCAGAAAATGTGGAGGAGGGAGCCTACCTCTTTTCCACAACGCCAGCACAGATCAGGGCAGTCAGGAAACATCCTGCGGAGCTTAACCGGGGTGTAATACCACCTGGTCAGAAGTTTATATCCCACCTCCTGGTATTTAGAGCACGTGGAGGTTTTGTATGCAAAGAAAAACAGACGTTCAACCTGATGATCCGAAAAGGAAACACCCAGGTCGCGTTCCCATAGAGAAATAAACGAGGGCCTGAAAGAAGGTTCAGGCAACGTCAGGAGGCGGTACAGCAGAGAGATCGCGTGACGTACTGGGGGGTGGTAGTGCACAATTCCTCAAAGGGCGTGAGGCGTTGAGTATAGGAGGTCGCCGGCGGCAGCGATTCGAGAAAGTGGGCGAGCTGAATCTTCTGCCAAAACGACAGATGCTGGCCATTTCTATATCGGCAACACAATACCACCCAGAGCATGTAATAATAGCACATTAAAGTTTAAACATGTATTGCCCCACCGCATACACATAAGTAAGGAGCATCTACTAAGCTGCTGAAAACTAAACAATTAATAAAAAGGCCATTCTTATATTTTTCCCTAATATTTAATGTTGGTAATATATTCAGGTAATATGTGCAATGACATTACAGCCAATGGAGTTTACAGCAGTGGTAATTTTGTCAGCGAAAATGTTTTCGTCACCGCTTTCGTCACCGGCATTTTTCAACTGATGAAAACGAGACGCAAAGTATAGCACGTTTTCGTCAAATGACGACAACTATGACGAAAATCAAATCCGTTTTCGTTTAAGAACAAAAGCTAAACGAGAATGTGAGGAAGGGACGTTTACCCAACTTCCAGTTTTCACGGAGCTCCGCCTGTGTGGGGTCTGGCGTGGCGTGCCCCGTGACGTCCGACGTGAGGAGTGGACTACTACAAGAGAGTCGACTCGAGACCAGTCATCTGACCTCACCAGAGCATCTACAGCTGCAGCACTACAGCCAGTCGCGCCAGGCCCGACTCATCTCACGGCACTGGCACCCGGCTACCACCACATCCAGAGCAGAGCACCCACTGTGAGTTAACAGCCAGGCCAGCTATTACTGCCTTCCTGAGTCCCCTCAGACCACTCACCAGTCACCACTGGCATCCGATTCCGCCATCCATCCAGGACTGTGTGCGTGCATATAGGCCGCTGAGGCCCGCCCGGCCCATCCTGTTCAACAACTTCAGTTCAGAGTCAGACCAGAGACCACCCTTAAACCTGAGATCCCCATCCAGCACTCTGAGCAGCACTGTGTGCACTCACTGCACTGACTTCAGGCAGCAGCATTACAGGCCTCCTCTCTGACCTAACCATGATCATTTCCATGACTAAAATGTAAGATGTTTTAGTCGACTAAAATGTACTGGAGTTTTAGTTGACTAAATACAACTAAAACTAAAACACTTGCAGAAGACTAAAATGGGACTAAAACTAAAATGCCATTTTAGTCCTAAGACTAAGACTAAAACTAAATTGAAATTTGCTGCCAAAATTAACACTGCTGCCAGCAGGTGCCTCCATTGAGAAAAAGTTTCATTAATTGCTGGCGATTCCTTATTCCCAATGTCATAATTTTTTTTAGCTGAAGACGTTGAATGAGAGAAATATTTCCAAGGATGAAGCTGCATCTTTTCTCCTTTGCTGAGAATGAATAGCTCCCACGGCAGAATCTGAAGCATCTATTTCCATGAAACAATGTAATTCAGGATCGGAATGTACCAATATTGGTGCAGAAGTAAACAAAAGTCTTTAGTTTACTAAAGGCAGCCTGTGCATCTAGTGACCACAGAAAGGCCATCCCTTTCCTTGCCAGCTGCATATTTGGTGCTATTACCTTAGAGAAGTTCCTAATGAGATTTCTGTTGAAGCTGGAAAATGCAACAAATTATTGTATTTCCCTAATGTTTCTAGGGGCAGGCCAATCTACTACTGTTTTTTTTATCAGGATTCAAGAATTGTATCTGGGTTTGTTCAAATTCACATTTCTCCAAGTTGATATAAAGTTGATTCTCACCTACTTTTTCAAAGACAGTGAAAACATGCTGCAAGCAACAGCTTGGTGGGACTGTCCCATAAACAAGGTCTTCTGGTCAGCTGTCTTTCTTTTCATGTCCAATATTATTGCTATCTCATGTCCCCCAAATCCCAAGCTAGCTCTTCTGGGAGGGGGTATAGAATCTTGGCACTTCAAATTTCACACTGTGCTCACTTATGTTCTCATAGCCACCAGTTTTTCTATAGCTAGAGGTTGTAAACAGGCTGAACCACCCTCTCTCTATTTAGTGATCCAAATCCTAAATGACAACATCCATCTACAATCTATGTCAGGCCACTCCGTGAGGTCGTCGAATGACGAAACTAGTAGGGCGGGACTAGGACATTGGACATTACCGCGCATGCTCGATTCGCGCTAGCGGCTTGGATGGTGACAGCCGGAGGGGAAGAGCATATGACAAACAAATACACATTCTGGAACCCCTAGTGTCGGGTAGACACTTATTAAAGGTGAGTTTTACCTTTATCTTTTAATAAACAATTAAAAGTAATTGTTTTACGGAATCACGCTATGTGGATTCTTCTTTCCTCTCAATATATGATATATCCCTACTTTCTCCTATGAGGGTACCTGCATAATGGTAATCATATAGAGCGGATTGTGGACCTGCAAGCTGGACATATTATACCTATAACAAAGGCACTGTAGCTGGTTTATAATTTTACCAGCTACTCCATCTGCTTGGTCAGTTTGGGGTGATTGGTGTAAGCAGCAAACAGGGTGTTTTTTTTGGCATGTACCTTTTACAGAAGATTTGGTGCACAGAATTCATGCACTTTTCTGCACTTTGTTGGATTTTCTTTTGGGGCTTTCAGGGACATTAATGAATGGATATTATTTATGAAAAACATTTTTGGACTTTTTAACAAATCTATGTTTGCCAAGGCTAATTTAACATATCATTCATTCCAACTTGTGTGGAAACCCTGGCTACAAAACCCCATCTGCGCCCTTAAACCTTAAGTTATAGCCCTCTACATGTAGAATTAAGCTATTGGACCTTTAGTTCTCTCTTAGTAACAACTTACACGAATTAAAGACTACTTGGAAACTGGTATGTTCTGATATCCTCACAACTTTTCTTCTGTTAGCATTAGGTTTGGTATGTTACTGACCCATTTGGGCCTTCTGGCCTCTTTTTCTGTCTGGCATTTCTTACTTATACCCCTTCCCTTTTCTCCCCTTTTGATTTCTCTACTTTGGCTTCTTTTTTTTTCCCAAAAAAAAGGTGTTTATTGAGATGTCATTCATAACAAACATAGTAAACAGTACACAGATAGTCGTAGGTAATAACAAGGTATTTACAACAGGAAGTTGCTAACAATACATCTATAATTATTCCAAGATGAATGTATTGTATAATTGAAGGCATGAAAAGGGGGAAAGGAGGGTAAGGGGTATAGGGAGTGGGGTGGGAAAGGAGATACATGTTTTATGCAAAGGATCCCAAGAAAAAAGAAGCGTCAAGTATAAGCTAGTAAATACCAGGGAGGACAACGAGAGCTAAGTATCAAAGCACAATACAATTAACCCTCCTAGCGGTAACCCCGAGCGTGACTCGGGGTGGATTTTCTGTGCTAGGATCGGTATCCCCGAGTCACGCTCGGGTGGATGGGCAGAGCACGCAGCGGTGTCTCTTACCTTCTCCTGGCGATCCAGCGATGATCTCCCATTGCTGTGATCGCCAGCCATCTGAGATCCCCGCCGCTCGTCCGTCCTCCGGTGTGATGACTTCCTAGTTCCGTTCCCTGCAGCAGCAATGCTGCATGGGAGCGGAACTAGGGAGGGAAATTCAAACATTGAACGTTGCACAAAACACAAACACACACATAACATTTATATTATATATATATATATATGTATGTGTATATATATATATATATATTTATATATATACACACACACACACAGATATATATATATATATATATATATATATATACGCATATATTATATATATATATATATATATATCTATATAGGTGTATATATATAACGCATGAATTATAATCTAATCAATAATATAATTTTATTATATTATATATGTGAAAAAGAAAAGTGCACTGATCCGTGATATGCTGCTCCCAGATAAAAATAAGTAAATGCGTGTAATTGGTGGTGCGCTATATCTAAAATATGTGCAAAAATGCAAACAAATGATGTGCAACCTCAAATATATACAATATAGGTGCAAAACTCTAACATATAAATATATGTGAGAAAAAGTCCCAAGACACTAATGTGTCTATATTGAAACAATTTTCGGTGATGTGGTTGGTGATGGATGGTGTTCAAAAGTAATACGTGACTTGAATTCCCTCCACCTGTTAGAATTCCTCCTTACCGGACGGAATGAAATAAGTGCTCTCCTTAAAGAAAAACAAACAATCCCAGGTGCTCCAAAATCAAAAGGTGCTCCACCCCCGTGCGTATACAGTAGCCTGCTGGGCTTCTTACCAGATGGATATAGATAACATGCGTAATTGCATCCCTCTTGGACAGGTATGTCTCTGTATCCAATTGGTCCTTATCAGCCTCTGGTGGATATGGACACCGAATACTATTGTGCTGCTCACGGGCAGATAAGGTCCTGTATTCCGATGGCACTGGTAGCCGCAATTTACTGGACTTTAACTCGAACAGCAATGTCCAGCCAGAGACCAACCATGCTGCTCATGCTGACGATCAAACAAAGATGGCGGCAGAGGAGAGCACATGGTTTGCTGCCGCCATCTTTGTTTGATCGTCAGCATGAGCAGCATGGTTGGTCTCTGGCTGGACATTGCTGTTCGAGTTAAAGTCCAGTAAATTGCGGCTACCAGTGCCATCGGAATACAGGACCTTATCTGCCCGTGAGCAGCACAATAGTATTCGGTGTCCATATCCACCAGAGGCTGATAAGGACCAATTGGATACAGAGACATACCCGTCCAAGAGGGATGCAATTACGCATGTTATCTATATCCATCTGGTAAGAAGCCCAGCAGGCTACTGTATACGCACGGTGGTGGAGCACTTTTTGATTTTGGAGCACCTGGGATTGTTTGTTTTTCTTTAAGGAGAGCACTTATTTTATTCCGTCCGGTAAGGAGGAATTCTAACAGGTGGAGGGAATTCAAGTCACGTATTACTTTTGAACACCATCCATCACCAACCACATCACCGAAAATTGTTTCAATATAGACACATTAGTGTCTTGGGACTTTTTCTCACATATATTTATATGTTAGAGTTTTGCACCTATATTGTATATATTTGAGGTTGCACGTCATTTGTTTGCATTTTTGCACATATTTTAGATATAGCGCACCACCAATTACACATATATATATATATATTATATTATTGATTAGATTATAATTCATGCGTTTGTGTTTCAAATTTATCACATCTGGGATGTCTACTAGAGTCTTGTTTTGGTCAGGTTTAAGTCAGTAATTACTAAGAATTGTAGGCCTATAATACATAACGCCAAATTTCCATGAAAAAAATTGTACCGCTTTTGGTACAGAATTCCTGACAGAATCATACCGCCAGGGAGGTTAATAATATGGATTTCATATGAGCAGGGGCATTAGGAAAGGACAAGGGCCGAACTCCGCACACCCCTGGTTTAGAGGGAGAGTTGGACTCCCGTCCGTATATCATTCAGGAGTAGGATACCTCATGAAGTGTAATCAAACATAAGAAGTCATTAGTATAATAAACATTTTTGTTCGAGGGAGGCAACAAAGTGTATGTGAACAGAATAATAGGAATAGGGTATTTAGGACGTTAAGGTTGTATATTCTGAGAATGATCGGAAGTGTTAACTAGCAAGCCCAGGTTTTGTAAAAATTAGTGGGGTTGTCACTTGCACAAGATATAAGTTCTTCCATATTTGCAATATAGTTAATCCTACGGAACCATTCAGAAATCGAGGGGACATTTTCAGATTTTCAATGACAGGGGATGCATAGTTTGGCAGCATTCAACATATGCATGGGAAGGGATTTACAATAAGCCATATTTGGAGATTCAGTAAGGTGAAGCAGATATTGAGTTGGTGAAAAATTAAGAGAGAGCGTCCATACCTGTTCTATGACATTATGAACAGACTGCCAGAATGGTTGAATTTTTGGGCAGGACCACCAAATGTTTATCAGGGAGCCAGTATCTTGTAAACAGCGCCAACAGTGCTCCGAGGAATCTGAATAAAATTTATGTAGTAGAGTAGGAGATCTATACCATCGTGACAACAATTTAAAGTTCTTTTCCTCAATGGTTACATTGCGGGAACCCTTAAAATTTACCACTGCTCGGTATTATCTTTGTAAAAAGCAAATTATGAGTAGTGGAGATAACATGGAGTTGAGGAGAAGTCTGAGAGCATAGGATCTCAAACCGTGTCAATGGACGCGACAATGAGCCGTCGCCATTGTTAGTGTTCAAGAAGTCACGGATCTGCAGAAAGAGCCACCGGGGGAAAGAGTTGGTTGTTGTCAGAGAAACAATAGCGTCCAAGTTTTTGTCTACGCCATCTACAAAGAATTGGTGGGTAAGCATCATACGAGTTTTCCAATTACAAGCGGAAGGTGTGAGGGAAGGTTCAGAAGAGAATTCGGGGTTATTTAGAATTGGTGTGAGTGGACCCGGGTTGGAAGAAATATTTAATTTAGAACATAACACACGAAAAACAGTTAGGGTATAGCCAATCAGCGGATATTTGGATAGGGATTTTGGCATACACTTAAGGGAAAGCCAAGGCGTAGATTCGATGTGGAGTGAGCTAAATGAATCTTCCAGGGAAACCCAGTCCTTTTTGCTTAGGTACATTAGCAATTAGCCCCATAATTTCGCAATGCATTCTGATGTGTGCATGTATCACAATTACACACAACAATACTATCAAGTGATATTGCTGACATCTATTTCTAGTGCTATTTAATTTCTGATGTTTCATCTGTGTGTTTATATTTTGTATTCAATACTTTATATAATGCATCCTCCAGTTATTATTATTATTGTCATATTGTTATATTTTTTTAATTGGGAGAATTTGTGTGTATTTTAAACTTTTATGTTATCAATGAGGGAGATAAGGGCCCCGAGAGGTTAAAAGTGCAATCAAACCTTTTCCTGGTTTGTAATCACAGTCCTGCCCCTTCCCTTATCTTTAAATTTCCCTGTTGCCATTCCTTTCCATGACTTGATAAAGCGCATAGCGTGAAACATGTAGTCATGGCAACAATATAGCTTGTGTTCCACCCTGGTTTCTGGTGTTTCCCCGCAAGTGGCGCCTGTCTGGCTGATGTCACCGCTACGGAACTACAGCGGAGTCCTTTCATCCTCGCGCCGCCTGGTTTCTGGCTTTGTGCACACACTGCTCAGCAGTCCTGGGAGACTGACCTCCTCGCACTCGTGTTGCTTACTGCCAGGTGCCCTTGTCCACTCCAGCCCAGGGGGATGTAAGCATTTTATGTACTTTGTTTTTCGGTTATCAATACCAATAAACTGTTAACCCTTTCTATACTGGATGTTGACCTGACTTCCTTATCAATTGCATCCCGGTGTGGTTCATGCGCTGCCTTCCTCATGTACTTTTGTCCATATCAGCACCCTTCCTATGCTCGTTGGCTAGCAGCAGAAAAACATTGGGGAGCCTCACAGGCTTATTTCTATCCTTCCACCCTAAAGGCATCCCAGGAGCGCCAGATTTGTGATTATTGCTTTGACTACTGGACTGGAGTTTTTCCTATGGCTGCCCTGGGTGCGAATCTCTTTACTGAGCCATTAGTTGGCTAACAGCAGAACAACCTCTGGGGTGCCTCACAGGCTTACTTCTATCCCTCCACCCTACAGGCATCCCAGGAGCTCCTGGTTTGTGATTATTGCTTTGTCAAGGAGTGAGTTGACCAATTCTGGCAAGTTGACAAGCCCAAGCATAGTTTCTAAGATCAGGTATTCCAATGCCCCCTCTGTCTTTGGGTTTTGACAGTTGGTCAAAGCTAATTCTAGGACGTTTGTTGTTCCAAATTAATTTTTTACATTCGGAGCAAAATTTTTGGTAGAAAAAATTGGGGAGTGAAACAGGGACTGCTTGTAACATATATAGCATGCGGGGAAGTATGTTCTTTTTAAGTAGTGCGGCTCGACCAAACCATGAAAAAAATGATTTATCCCAATTATGTAGATCCCTAACAATAACATCCAAAAGAGGCAAATAGTTAACCTTGAAAAGGCCTGAGAGTTTATGCGGGATCTAAATGCCTAAATAGATAAGAGGTGTGTCTATCCATTGGAAGGGGAAGTTGGCTTTGCATAGGTCTAGAAGGGAAATATTTAAAGCATGTGATTTAAAAAAAAATATTTTTAAATTTGAAATTGATTGGAAGTCAGCAACATTTTTTAAAAAGATTAGGAATCGAGATAAGCAGGTCTGTAAGGAAAAGCAAAAGCGGCTACCTTATACATTTTGTCAGCGATTTCCAACCCCTTCACCTCTATAGAAACTCTAAGGCAACGCAACAGTGGTTCCAGGGTTAAGACAAAAATGATGGGGGAGAGAGGGCGCCCCTGTCTCGTTCCATTGGGGATTGGGAAGGTGTTCGATAGGTGGCCATTTAATCTGACCCTCGCCGTTGGTGTGTTATAGAGGGACATGATGAACAATAACAGGCGTTGCGGCAAGCCAAGATATTGCAATGTAGCTTCTAGATAGTCCCAGGCCAACCTGTCGAATGCCTTCTCCGCGTCAAGAGAAAGAAAGAAACCAGGGGTGTAAATGAATGGCTTTTGTCGTATTGTCCCTGGCCTCTCTGCCAGGGACAAAACCGGTTTAGCCAATGCTGACGAGAGACGCAGGGAAAGGTTGAATACGATTGGCAAGAATCTTGGCAAAGAGTTTGATGTCAGTGTTTAATAATGAGAGAGGTCGATAATTTGAAACTTCCTTCTCATTGCTACCTGTTTTGGGAATCAGTGCTATGTGGGCCTCAAGCAAACCAGAAGATTGGGGAGAAATGGAGGATAGAGTGTTGAAGGCACGAAGGAAGGGGGTTTTTAATTGGTCTTGGAACGTTCTATAATAAACTGCTGTGAAGCCATCCGGGCCAGAGCTTTTCCCAACTTTTAATTGCTTAATTGCCTGAATCAATTCCTGTTCCAATATAGGCATATCAAGCTCTTCCACTATGGGATATTGGGGTAGGGCTATAGGTGTCCAAAAATTTTCTGATAAGGGTTGTTCTGTTGGGTTGGCCACCTGTTCCGGAAGGCCTGTGAGCAATGTTATAGAGGTTTGAATAATACGACTCAAATTGGGCTGCAATATCAGTGTTGAAGGAATATGTGTTACCCCTAGAGTCTTAAATGGTGTGTATAGAGGAATTCGATTTTTTGATTTGTACTATTCCAGGTAATAATCTGACACTTTTATTACTATGTGCACAGAAAGATTTTTGCGATAAAAGGGCCTGGCGTTTCCGTTTGGCCGACAGCAGTTCCCTGAGAGCATTTCTTGCTTCTGTGAGAGCATGGTATGTTTGTTGGTCCCTCTAATTTTTGTGTAAGCGTTCTAATGTATTAATCTTTTCAATTAGAGAGTTTCTCTCTGCCTGCGTCTGTTTGTTTATTTTTAGTCGCCTTCATGGCTAGAAGGATTCCCCGTATAGTACATTTATGTGCTTCCCATTGAGTGACAGCTCAAAGTGTCTTGGGTCGTATTTATGGCAAAAAAAATTTCTATATCAGAGCGAATGCGAGAAATGTTGGGTTCCGTGGTCAATAGGGAAGGATCCAGGTGCCAGAATTTGGTAAAGGGTTTTTTTTTCCGGTAAAGAGATTGTGAGAGAAATCGGATGATGGTCAGATAATAACATAATTTCTATAGAGGCATCATGGATAAATGGAAGATCTTTTTGTCAGATAAATAGGTAATCAATGTGTTTATCGGGAGGTGGGGAATAAAAGGTATAATCTTTTGAAGAGGGGTTGAGAAATCTCCAGGAGTCATGTAGGGAAAGTTATTGTAGGGAATGTTTCATTTTGGCCAAGGCAGTGTAGGGGAGGGATGACGTACCTGAGGAGGTATCAACGTGAGGTTCATGGCTACATTGAAATCATCTCCAAGGATGGTCATACCTTGTTGAAAATTAAGCAATAAGTTTGATATGTTCCTAAAAAAGGTGACCTGGCCTGAATTCGGGCTATATATATTGGCAAATGTCATCATCGACCCTGAATGGTTCCTTTCAATAAGATAAATCTACCATCTATGTCAATGTCAGAATCCAAAAGTTGCCATTTCAACTTTCTAGAGAGTAATATAGAAACCCCTTTCGTCTTTGCTAGAGGGTTTGTGGAATGGAAGTATGTGGGGAAATGTTTGTCTGATAATTTGGGAGTAGCGTCTGATCAAAAATGTGTTTCTTGAAGAAAAAAAACATCAGCTTTTAGTTTACGTGCTAAGGTAAGGACCTGCCTACGCTTCTCCGGAATATTGAGACCCTTAGCATTAAGTGATACAATTTTAAGGGAATCAATAAAAGATGTACTCATTGGAGGTACCATTCTATATATATATATATATATATATATATATATATAGAAAAAAAATGGGGTATCGATGGGAATAGAATAGGTTCTGTGTATGGAAAGGTTGTTGTATGATTGAAGTAAAGATATAAGAAGATGTTATGTATAGCAAAATTACAGACTGATAGTGACTGTACTGTCCGGAGGAAAGACTGGTATATACTAGTTTAACCCAAAAAGGTAACAACTAGGTGTGGGTCATCGAAGGCGGGTGAAGAGAGGCCACAAGGAGTCCCATCTCATGCCCCACCTATTTGTATTATCTCCGTGGAGTCCCGCTAAAGTGTAGTGATGTGTAAATGGATGGCGAGGTGATATATGCAGGGATATTGATCGGATGGCACCGCCAAGGGAAGCGAAGGAAAATAAAATGCCTCCAATATATAAGCAGAATAATTATATTATCTATGAGTAAATGCTTGAACAATTTGGTGCACGTAGTTATAATTCATAAGTAAGAGTGACGAGAAAAAAGTTAATATCGGGTGGGGTCCAGATAAGGAGGGATCACACGTCTTTCAATTAGTAAGGATAATGCAAACAGGGAGAAAATGTCTCAATGGCAAAGGGTAGAAGACATTTTGTCACACTCCAAAATACAATATAACCTTATAGTAATACAATATTTCCTGGAGATGAACCCCAGCACTCCCGGGGAGCCAAATTCAAAGCAGGAATAGGATATTACCATGAATATGTATTAGTACGCAAACTTGCATGAAAAGGGTTAATGGCTATAGAGACTTAACAGGGAAAATCCATCTCAAACTGCTTCCTATTATTCCTAATATAAATAAAGAGATTTTAAAATGGTTTGTGATTGGGCACTAAGAAACGGCTCCCCGCGAGCACCAGAATCTTCCCCAGCTTAGAAGGAAACAACATTATATTCTCATATATTCAGTGGAGCATTGCAAAGTATGCCAAGGATAAGGCCGAAAATGTATCTTATTTCAAAATAACATGTCAGCGTGTTGCAGGATGAGATGAAACCTTCGTTCAAAAATTTCTACTGGATTTAATCTTGGCTATTGAAGCTAGAACCAGATGAAGATCAAGAAACCAGAGTTCCTGTGAGGATTGTAGCCGAAGCTAGGACAAATTGCTTAAACAGGCGTACAGCACCGTGTTGTGTATGCAGCCGGACAGCATAGGACGTATGCACTATTGGGGTGTAAGCAAGTAACGTTCATAAAACATAAAATGATTTGCATACAGAGTGTGAACGTGGCTGAAAAGTTATTAACTCACAGACGGATGCAAGCACTCCCCTTAAGTGTAGAGGAATTGAGAAAAATGAAGATTCCATCAAAGGTAAGTCTTAGGGAGATACTTTGGAAATTACCAGACAATGTGCATCTGTAAGCAGCTTTAATGTTGATAGTCTTGCCTAGGTCTGCGATGCACAGGAGAGGCTGTTGGACTGACACGGCCATCAGAGCGTTTGTGGAGGTCCTCCCCCTCCATCCCACTGTGCTTACGCACAAATGAAAATGCCTACGTTACTTCCGGGTGCATATATAAACAGTTAACGCACCACACATGTGACATAATCTTGCGAACATCAGAGGGAGAGCAAAAATTCTAGCATCAGACCTCCTGTGCCATTCTAAACTTGTAACCTGTAAAGGCGTTTAAAGCATTGCCTATGGAGAATTTTAAGCACAATAGTTTGCCGCCATTCCACGGGAAGACGCAATTTTAAAGCGTGACATGTTAGGTATCTATTTACATCTTTCACATTATACAAAAAAATTGGGCTAACTTTACAGTTTTTTTTTTTTTTTTTTTTATTCATGAAGGTGTTGTTTTTTTTTTTTTTTTTCAAAAAAAAATTTGTATTTAAAAAACCGCTGCGCAAATACCGTGTAACATAAAAAATTGCAACACACACCATTTTATTATATAGGGTCTGCTGCTTTTATTCTATAGGGTCTCTGCTAGAAGATATATCATGTTTGGGGGTTCTATGTAAATTTCTAACAAAAAAAAAGTAGATTTTTACATGTAGGAGCGAAGTGTCAGAATAGGTTAGGGAAGGAGGTGGTTAAGCTTTAGATATACTGTATTATTGCATTGCTTTGGAAGAAAACAATGCAGCAAATAGCTGCTATATTTGTACATTTTTGATTAAACATTTTTAGACTGATTCACACATTTTAACCTTTTATCACTGTTACAAGTCTTTGAAGTGGACACTCTGTGTCGCAAGTTGATGGTATAGGTTTACCTAGGAACACAAGAGCCAAGTGGAGTTTGCTGTTACCAGGCCACTTGTCATGTACCTTTTGATCCCCAAGCTAATCACCGGGGAGATGGCTGACAGTGAGCATAATCTGATAGTGAGTCACCAAGTTAACAGTCTGGTGCAGTTGTGAATAGGCTGGAGGTGGGGTTGGCAGCGTACATACATACAGGGGACAGGAGATTGGAAACTGACACACAACTCAATATAAACATTGGAGCTAGGGAACATTAAAGTCTAACTAAAGCAGGCATGTCCAACCTGCGGCCCAGAGCCCCAGGCAATGCGGCCCACTGCCCCCTGACAATTTTTATTTTGCAGGGGAGGAAGGAAGTAGGGTCAGGGCATGGCCACATGGGCTTCCAACTAACGGTAGGCAGTGGCTGCCTCGGAGGGGGGAGGGGGGGGGGGGTGTGAGCATGTGCAGTGTTTCTGACTCCTACCACCATGACCACTTCAAATCACTGAGGTGGTCATGGTGGTTAGAGTGTTCCTTTAACATCTCTCAGAAGAAGTAGTCCTCTGTATACTGATTCAATTTCATTTAATCGCCATCTAGTTGTCTTAAGTTAGTGCGGCCGCGCGGGAAGGGTGCGCCGGCATTTAATTACTTATATACCTTAACTATAGTATATATTTTATATGCGGCCCGAGAAAATTTCTCTACACTCAATGTGGCCCAGAGAAGCCAAAAGGTTGGACACCCATGAACTAAAGGCAAAACTTTTTTTTTTAGTTGGATAGAGTGGAGAGAGCTTAGAACCCCTGTCGTTTTTTTTTTTTTTTTTTTTTGCTGTCTGTGCCCCCATTAAAGAGATTCACCCTCTTTATTTGTCCTGTTTACCATTATCATTGAAAGTTAAAGTAAAAGAAAAACCCACATTTTGCGTTGTCCCTAGAAAAGTAATAGAGGGGAACTCTTCCAATGGGGACACTAGTGCTGGTGCCCTGGGGGACCCCAAATAATTTCCCTAATTTGCAGGGATTTCCTCTCATTTCCTGTTTACTTATGGGACAGGAAGTAAAGAGAAATCTCCACAATGGGACAAAGATGGTGAAAAAAAATCTGACAGGGTTTGTAGCCCTCCCTTGCTCTTTCCAAAAAAAATAAAATTGCCTAGTTTTAAGATTTCTAGCTGATGCTTAGCACTTCCTTATATGTAATTTAGGATATTTGACCCCAGGTGAACATGAGGGTTTACTGACCTGTAGTATCGGTTTAAATCATGTCAATAAAACACTTGAGGTTGGAAATGAGAGAAGGGACAGCACAGTAAAAAGGAGTTTCAGATAGGGTCACTGACATAGTTGCAGATGAAAAGGGTATTCAAGAATTGCAGGAGCTAGGTGAGAGACAACAGTAGCTCGAGACAATAGTGTAAAAGGTATTGGCACTTTATAAATAAGATATTAAAGTTTTTGTATTGTTAAAACTTCTCTTTTAAGTTTTGGATAGAGTAGAGGGAGAGGGAAAGGTTTAAACGCATGTCAGTATATTTTTGTTCTGTGTGCGCTATGAGATTGCCCTTCATTTCTAAACCCAGAGAAGCAACACAAAGTGAAAGAAACTATCCAAATCAAAGTAAATTCCACTCATAGACAGTTGTCACTGGAACAGGTGTCTGCATTTGAAGATTAACCCTTACCTCCAATGTCAACTATAGAATTTTTTAGTTTCTAATAACTTTCTCTCAGCAGTCACAGGACTGGCCAAGAGAGTGAATCTCCCCAGCACGAGCAGCAGTAAAAATGTGGCAGAGGTTCCAAACCTTCCTCCCCCTATTTAAAAAAAATAAAAAGTTTTGGCTATACATATGCTTTAATTATGATAATAATAATGGACTGCTAATAAATTGCTATGAAGATTTTTAAATGTATTATTTTATATTATGTTATATATACTGTATATTATATTGTATTGTATTGTATTGTATTAATGTCTATATATAAATGTATGCGGAATGACATTTGTGGAATACGTCATAAAATCAATAAATACATGTGTATGACCATAAAAGTTTGCAATTTCATAAAAACATAAAAAGCTACAATCATTTACCTTTATACCTGATGCTAACAAAATCACTATGAATTAGAGTATCAAATAGATGATATTAGCGCAGCCAGGGCTGTCTTACTGAATGGGCACGCTGGGCAGTTGCCCGGGGGCCCCACTTGCCTGGGGGGCCCCACCTGCCCAGGGACTCAGCCCTAGCCAAGCATTGGTCTCGACTCTCGTGTGCATCCTGCTGCCGAACTTAGCAGGTGGCAAGCACCTGTTGGCCCTCCGCTGCTGTCAGGCCACTTGGGCCATGGAGGGGGAGCCCACAACTGCAGGAATGCCGGTCTGCCTCCACAGGAACAGGCACACACACAGGACAGTCGAGTCTGACTCCCGTCCGTGTGTGTGATAATTTGCATTTTTATTCCTGTGGGTGATTGTGTAGGCAGGGCCCCAGTGTACTGCATTGCCTGGGGGCCTTCAATGCTCTTAAGATGGCACTGAGCGCAGCAACAGTAAATTGTTTACACATCACAAAAAGGTATAATTTCCTAATATGAAAAATCATTATTACTTATAGATAAGAACCTCCAAATTCTAAAATACTTGTTCTGCTACATGTGTCACTTTTTAAAATGTGAAATATAAATAATTCCTACTTGTTGGTATTGTTGCTAAGGAAATATAAATAATTCCTGCTTTTATTGATGGCTACAAACAGTCAGCCAATTTCTTTTATACATTTAAAACTACATCTACTATTTACAGAAAAGGCCAAAAGTTTGTCTTTGAGCTCCTTGAGCCAATTCATTATTTATGAGAAGTGTGTATACACAAGATGAGTTAGGTCATCAAGACTGGGTGATAATGAGATGCCGTGGAATGGCTTCTAAAATATTAACAAGCCACTCAAAGGCCTAGGTCATGCTGGGGCCCATCCGTATGGCAATGCATAAGAAAAGCTCTGATTTCTCACTATTTATTTGATAAGACAGGCCAACAGTGAAAGCCAGATATCTTTTCCCTGGCAATTGAAATGATGGGAAGAAAATGAAGTTTACCATACAAAATAAGAGTTGATAGGTCCTAGAATGCAAGCAAAGCCCAGTTATAAAGGACATGGTTGGATTCTTTGAACGGCAAATGCTTATTGATTTTTCAAGATGCTATCATTCATACAGAAATTTTTTTTAGATAGGTCATTCCCATATCATAAACATAGATAGGGGAAAAAAGCTTTGGATGAGCCACAAACTAAGCTGGTTATAAAAGCAGTAATTTACATTAGTATTGTAGTATGGCACTCTACAAAGCAGTCTTGTGGTATACACCTATGAGAGTTAGTATGCATGACAAACACCTACAGGGGACTCATAACAGAATGTAATGAATGGCTCTTTGATGGTGAATAGTTTTTCTTTTTTCTCAGACATGTAAAGGTTAGCCACAAATAAACAGTATGTGTATATATATATATATATAATATTTCACAGATGTGGTGAGCAGCACAACAGCATTGGTTCAGTAAATTAGTGTGCAAAGCAATCAAGCCATCCCACGGGCCAGAAAAGTCCACAGGTATTGCTGCACAAATATTCTTTCTTTTATTGGAAAAACATCCAAAAAGTACATACCAGTACAATTGCAGAGTATTTCATTTAGTTACGTTTCGGACTCAAAAGTTAACGTCCTTCCTCATACAGAAATCCATCTAAATCTTCATACAAATACAAAAGCTTACGTATATATGCTCAATATCAATTAAGAATCCACCAAGTCATCAATCATTAATTAACCACTTGCCAACCAGTCACGTTGACTGTACTGTGGCAAAGTGGCTCCTCCCCTTGTGGGCAGCACGCACGGGCCGCCGGAGACTCGCTCCCACTGTATTCAGTCACAGCGGGAGTCGGGCCAGGGGAGGATCGTCGGGGAATCGAGTCTGGAGATCCGCCCACTTGTGTAAACAAAGCGGCGGATCTCCTAAGTGACAGACAGGGTCAGATTGCAGGGTTCAGCATAGCTGAACCTGCGATCTGTCCCTGTGTCACTCAGTCACCTCCCCCCACACACGTTAGTAAGCACCAGGCATGCATTAACCCCTCCCTCTCCAATAAAATTAACCCCTTCCCTGCCAGTGTCATTTTTACAGTAACAGTGCATATGTATAGCACTGATTACTGTAGTAATGTCACTGGTACCCCCAAAAGTGTCAAAAATGTCAGTCAAGGGTCCGATCTGTCCGCCGCAATGTCGCAGTCCCGCAAAAAAAATCGCAGATCGCCGCCATTACTTGTTAAAAAAAAAAACACCAAAAATGACAGAAATCTTTCCCTTAGTTAGTAAACACAATAACTTTTGCGCAAACCAATCAAAATATGCTTATTGTGATTTTTTTTTTTCTACCAAACATAGGTAGCAGAAAACAAATTGGCCAAAAATTTAAAAAAATTTTGATTTTTACATTTTTTTGGGGGGGAATTTCATATAAAAAAATGTGAAAAATATTGTTAATTTTTCAAAATTTACGCTATTTTTTTGTTTATAGCGCAAAAAGTAAAAATCGCACAGGTGATCAAATACCACCAAAAGAGAGCTCTGTTTGTGGGAAAAAAAGGACGTAAATTTCGTTTGGGTATGGCATTGCATGACCGCACAATTGTCAGGTAAAGTTGCACAGTGCCAAATCGCAAAAAGTGGCCTGGACGTAAGACAGCAAAATCCTCCGGTGGTAAAGTGATTAATTCACACAGGTGTCTCCAATTGGTCATTAAGAAGATAAGGTTACAAGGATTGGATCCTCCCCCCCCCCCCCCCATACAATTAGTAGTATCCAGTATATTCTGTCCTAATGGTAAAATAAGAAGGAATATTTGTCAATATGATAGCTCCAAAAAACATACATTTTAATTATTGAAATAACACCATTAATCATATGTTCAGGTATTTAAATATAGTTGTCACTGTTGAAGGTGTAAGACACATTCACTGGTGTATTAAAGACCAAAAAAGGATATTTATAAAAATAAATATAAATCAAGTTCCGATTTTAACCCCTTCGGTTGTAAAGTTTCCAAGAAATGAATCCACTGGACCTCACGCTTTCCATGTTGTAATTCATGATTTCCTCCCCTTCTATTTCTTTGTATGTTATCTATAACCATAAACCTCAATTAGGACACTGAGTGTCCTTTCTCTAAAAAGTGTCTCGCTAATGGCAACTGGGTTAATTTGTCCCTAATTGAGTATTTATGTCGGGCAATACGGTCTTTAACTTTTTGAGTTGTCTCGCCAACATAATATAAGCCACAAGGGCATTTGATAATATATACAACATATAAAGATTGACATGTAAAGTGATCCTTGATTTTTATGTCGAATCCCTTGTGCAGATGTGAGAAATGTTTTCCCTTTTATCATTGAGTTGCATTGAATGCAGCTCAAACATGGATATGAGCCTGTATTTTTTGGTCCTAGAAATGTCACAATGGGACTGGGTTCAACATAATGATCTGTCTTCACTAACCGATCACGTAGGGTTCTGCCTTTTCTGTATGATGATAATGGGGGTACATGAAATTCCGGAATATTGGGATGATTTTCTCCCAATATGGACCAGTGTCTCTTAACAATTTTTTGTATATTAGCCGAAAATGGGTGAAACTGTGACACAAATGGGATCCTTTTTTTGGGAACCTCGTGAGTTTTTAAATGTCATTTGTTGTTTCTGTTCCCTATCGACTATCTCTGAGGGGTATCCCCTTTGTGTCAACTTCTCACCCATCTCCTTCAGTCTTGTCTCACATGTTTGTGGGCCAGTTACTATCCTTTTAACTCGTATTAGTTGACTTCTAGGAATTGATCTAAAAACGCCTCCTTTTTTTACCATTAGGACAGAATATACTGGATACTACTAATTGTATGGGGGGGAGGATCCAATCCAGGTAACCTTATCTCAGTCTTCTTAATGACCAATTGGAGACACCTGTGTGAATTAATGATTGATGACTTGGTGGATTCTTAATTGATATTGAGCACATATAAGCTTTTGTATTTGTATGAAGATTTAGATGTATTTCTGTATGAGGAAGGACATAGTTACATAGTTACATAGTAGGTGAGGTTGAATAAAGACAATAGTCCATCTAGTTCAACCTGTGTAGGTGTGTGTGGCTGTAATCATCTCACATACCCCTGAATGTTCTGATCCTTGAGATGTAAAGCCCCGTACACACGTACCGATCGTCGGCATACAAATGTTCGTCTTTTCTCCCCGGGATGTCGGTGTCTGTTGAAAAGTGCAAAGACAGCACAAGGACAGCACAAGAATTTTGTCTGCAGACTTCAGCTGACTGCAGAAGTGATGTCATGTAATGGTTAACTTTCCCTGTGTTTTTAATTTTCTGAGCATGCCCAGTCTTGCAAATCTGCGGTCTGTCGGCCGAATTCTGTACTGACAGGCGAACAATCGTCCGTTCTGGTGTCCGCAGACAAAAATTTTCATGTTTGCAAGAAAGACTTTTGTCCGCGGATTGTGCGCAGACAGCTGTCGGAGGCATCATACTAACACGCGTACAATCGGCAGATCTTTCGTCCGCCGACGTTTGTATGCCGACGATCGGTACGTGTGTACGGGCCTTTAGTCTAAGAGTCTTTTGAAAGCCACCATACTACCCGCAGAAACCACCTCTTGTGGTAGAGAATTCCACAATCTTGTTGCCCTAACAGTAAAGGACCCCCCGTGTTACCTGAGGTTAAAACGCTTCTCCTCTAATCGCATTGTATGCCCTCGAGTCCTCATGCAATCCCTTCGAATGAACAGTTTTTTTTCTAAGCTGGGATCCCCATTAAGATATTTATAAATTGCTATCATGTCTCCCCTCAGACGTCTCTTCTCCAGGGAGAATAAATCGAGCGATTGCAGACGCTCTTCATAGTCAAGGTCCTCCAATCCCCTAATTAGTTTAGTTGCCCTTCTCTGGACTCTCTCCAGCTCCAACACATCCCTCCTGAGGACTGGCGACCAGAACTGGACGGAATACTCCAGATGCGGTCGGACCAGAGTTTTATAAAGTGGAAGGATTATAGTCTTATCTCTGGAATGCATCCCTTTCTTTATGCATGCTAATGTTCTGCTGGCTTTGGCAGCTGCCGCTTGACATTGCATGCTGTTTCCTAATCTATCATCAACTAAGACTCCCAGATCTTTCTCCATTTTTGATTCCCCCAAGGGCTCCCCTCCTAACGTGTATTGTGTTTTTATGTTTTTAGTCCTCAAGTGCAAAACCTTACACTTCTCCACGTTAAACCTCATTTCTCTATCGCTCATTGACAGACGTAGTCCTCGGTGATACAGCACCTTCGGGTTATGTTGCCTCCACAGGAGCAGGACTAGACAGGAAATTAAAATGCTCTGGCCACACCCTAGGGGCAGTCCCAGAGGGTATATCCTCTCTCTCTCTGCCTCAGCAAATCAGTTATTTTCTGTCTAGTTAGGAGTAAGGACCTAGATACCTTGCTGGGATCTTTGGTCCTGGCAAGATTTTTTTTTCTTAAAAAGATTTTTTAGACAGTTTTTTTTTTTTTTCTCCAGTGTTCCTGTGAGATCTTCAAGCAAGAAAGCTGAACTGGGCGACGGGCTGGATGTTGAGATCCGGTGGTCACCCCAGTTCAGCCTACGAGCGCGTGCAGGCCATAGCTCCGCGCTGGGTCGGCAGCGACAAAGTCCCATTAAGGGACTGACCCCGCGAGTTAAACGTCTCGCTGAAACGCCAAAGACCATGAGTCACGGCGTCCGTATTGGTCGACAGCCCTCCCGCCCCGGTGGAGAGGGGTACTGTCAGGAGTTGGTGCCCGCCTGGTTCCGGTATGGTGAGTAGTATGTTCCCCCTTTTCCCCCTGATGGGTCTTGTGGTGAACGCGGGCCCCTCTCTGTATGGTAAGATAGAGTCCCCCTCTATCCTATAACATGGCACAGATCCCCCTACTTTGAGTGTGATTTTATGTGCAAAAAGCCAGGAGGCTTGGTTTGGGAGCTAACAATCTAATTGTATACATGTTTAAAAGATTGTAATCAGTGGCAGTCTGGGAATCTTACGGTGATAAGAATAAGGTACCTACCAGTCAGAAGCCACGGACATGTAGACTGCCTTCCTAGTCAAATCTCCAGCTATAGCAGGCCTTCCGAACGGCCATGAGGTCCGCCAGGGCCGGTACCGCCAACCACGCCAAAAATCCCCATGCAGAGATAGTGTTGTGTGCCCTGCAGCACACCGCTATTCGGTACAGGCCCGCCGCCATTTTTTTTTGCTGGATTGCACGAGCCGCCATTTTGGCGTAGCCTCGTGTCTCCAGCATGGGGGCGGCCATGTTTGAGGTGATCCAAACACCTCGTGGAGCTAGGGGAGGCGCCAGAAGGCGTGCAGAGGGGCGGAGCCGCATCCTTTCTTCCTGGGCAGCCAGCCAAAAGACTTCCTGTTTGTCAAGACAGCGCTGTAACCTGTTGCAGTTTAACTCTGAGCATCAAGTGGTGAGCCTGGGGGTCTATCTCTCTCTCTCTCTCTCTCGATCGATAGGGATCCCTAGCAGGTAACACTAAGGGGCTTTTGTGGCGCTGGGGGTCTGTGAAAAAAAAAAAAAAAAAAAAGTTTTTTATTTTTGAATTATATTATCCGGGAAGTTACTGGAATAATCATGGACCCTGCCACACAAATTCCCCCACCTGTTTCCCTCGAGGGGGCCACGGGACCCGCCGGTGCACAGAGTGTAGAGGCATTTACAGCAATTTTGGAGTCTATGGTGGCTCGGGTGGAGGCGGCCTGTCAGGGACGAGGGTCAAGGAAGCGACCCCCGCCTACTCCTATATTATCTGACACCTCTGACTCAGATTCAGAGATGGTCACTGCAGTTGCAGGTCCCTCTGCAAGGGCTGTTACCTCAGGTAAAGCTCCCTCAGACAGTGAGGAGGACGTTTCTTCTCCTGCTATAATTCAGGAAGAAGCATTGGTGGACGCACTAGTTGTGGCAGTGCAGGAAACCTTAAAACTTGAGGTTTTACCGGCAGAAGCAGCTGATACAGAGATTCCTTTTGGTACTAACAAGCCCATCAAAACGGTGAAGGTTTTTCCTGTACCCAAGTGTTTTGGTAATAAGATTAAAGGAGAATGGGAGCATTCTAAATGTACCTTTACTATTTCCAAGCGTATTGCTAGACGCTATCCGTTTGAGGAATCCATCATTAAGAAATGGACTGTACCACCAGTGGTGGATCCACCTATTTCCAGGCTGAATAAAGCCACGGTTATCCCAGTGGAGGACACTTCGTCCTTTAAGGATCCGGTGGATCAAAAGATGGAAGCAAAGTCCCGCACCATCTTCTCTCTGATAGGGAAAGCATTTAGACCAGTAATTGTTATTGGTCTAGTTTCCCAGACACTTACGGAATGGGCGAGATTGGTACGCCAAGACCTTAGGGGAAAAGATATTCCCCAGGAAACATCTGATTTGATGGAACAGATTATACAAGGGCTACAGTTTATCTGTGACGCAGCCTTGGACACTACTCCCCTATTAGGGCATGCATCTATGTCTGCGGTAATCCTCAGACGTGTGCTGTGGTTAAAATGCTGGTCAGCTGACCTAGGTTCCAAAAAGACCTTGACGAATCTCCCCTTTCAGGGGAATCGTCTATTTGGGGCCACCCTAGATGAAATCATTAAGGATGCCACTGGGGGCAAGAGCACTTTTTTGCCACAGGCTGCTAAAGCTAAGGGACCTCGCAACAAGCGAGGACCTTTCTTTACCGCCCATAAAGGGTTCGCACGTCCGGCTGGAACAAGCGGGAAAGGCAAGACTCCTCCAGGAGGGTTCAAGAAAGGCTGGTCGGACAAACAGAGGACCAACTCAGCCAAACCCGAAGCAAAGGAGTACACAGCCTGAAGGTGCGCCCCCACCCGGTTTGAGGGTGGGGGGACGTTTTCACCGGTATTCAGGACATTAGATCGAGCATCAACTACTACTACCGGTGCGATTCTTCCCTTCCAACATTTAAGTACTACAGGGAGCGGTAGTCACCGTTCCCTGAATAGATCTTTTCCTTTACCTTTTCCTAAGATTAGTCTCAATTTCCCACAGGAATCGGATCTGGTTGACCAGACAGGCCAAGTAGCCTCTAGCCGGGTGACTTCGGTCCCTGAGGTTCAACCAGAAAAGATCACTAGTGTTGAGCGAACACGGACTGTATTATTCGTGTTCGTACCGAATAATTGGATTTTTTGTACCCGAACACGGACACGGACACTTTACTGTATGTTCGGGTAAAAATCCGTGTTCGGTCGTTTTATTTCCGGGTTTTGCATGCTTTGGCGCTCTTTTCATGGCGGGCTTTCAACAGCCAATCAACAATCGTTTAACTGGTGTGCCTTAAGCCATCCCAGCCATGCCTGCAAATGTCTCAGTAGCTGTGATTGGCCGTCTGAAGCATGTGACCAAGTCTTTATAAGTTCGAGGCAGCCGCAGCGGCGTCATTATGCTGCTTAGATTCAGGGACAGAGCACACATCAACGTGCTGGCTGCTGATTAGGGAAAGATAGGCAGGAAAAAACCATTTGTGTCCGGATAGAATTGAGGGACAGGTCGGAGTGTTTAGGCAGGGCGAGTTGTAGGCATTTTAGGGATAGAGTCTGCTGAATTATATAGGGTCAGTGTCTTCTACAAACTACAATCGATATTGCTGTGTGGGGGGTGGGGTCTGCACTCAATCCTGATCTACGATCTCTTCTCAATCCTGTTAGGGACAGAGTCTGCTGAATTTTAGGGAAACTGTGTTCTACAAACTACAATCGATATTGCTGTGTGGTGTGGGATTGGAGATAGGCAGGTGTCAGTGATCCACATCCATTTTTCTGTGTGTGAGCTGCAGTGAACACAATCTTTTTGGGCTGCAGTGAACACAATCTTTTTGGGCTGCAGTGAACACAATCTTTTTGGGCTGCAGTGAACACAATCTTTTTGGGCTGCAGTGAACACAATCTTTTTGGGCTGCAGTGAACACAATCTTTTTGGGGTGCAGTGAACAAAATCTTTTTGGGGTGCAGTGAACACAATCCTTTTTGGTGTGCAGTGAACACAATCTTTGTGGGGTGCAGTGAACAAAATCCTTTGTGGGGTGCAGTGAACACAATCTTTTTGGGGTGCAGTGAACAAAATCCTTTTTGGGGTGCAGTGAACAACATCCTTTTTGGGGTGCAGTGAACACAATCTTTTTGGGGTGCAGTGAACAAAATCCTTTGTGGGGTGCAGTGAACACAATCTTTTTGGGGTGCAGTGAACACAATCTTTTTGGGGTGCAGTGAACACAATCTTTTTGGGGTGGAGTGAACAACATCCTTTTTGGGGTGCAGTGAACAAAATCCTTTTTGGGGTGCAGTGAACAAAATCATTTTTGGGGTGCAGTGAACACAATCTTTTTGGGGTGCAGTGAACACAATCTTTGTGG
The DNA here is from genome assembly GCF_965119305.1 of Pelophylax lessonae. Classification (NCBI taxonomy): domain Eukaryota; kingdom Metazoa; phylum Chordata; class Amphibia; order Anura; family Ranidae; genus Pelophylax; species Pelophylax lessonae. The sequence goes on along the minus strand of NC_138776.1, from coordinate 207,239,337 downwards.
GGTGCAGTGAACACAATCTTTTTGGGGTGGAGTGAACAACATCCTTTTTGGGGTGCAGTGAACAACATCCTTTTTGGGGTGCAGTGAACACAATCTTTTTGGGGTGCAGTGAACACAATCTTTGTGGGGTACAGTGAACAGAATCTTTGTGGGGTGCAGTGAACACAATCTTTGGGGGGTACAGTGAACACAATCTTTGTGAGGTGCAGTGAACACAATCTTTGTGGGGTGCAGTGAACACAATCATTGTGGGGTGCAGTGAACTCAATCTTTGTGGAGTACAGTGAACACAATCTCATACTGAAGGTTTGAGGGTGCTGCCTGTTCCATACTCCCCCTACTCCTCATCTAGCCTTTTAGGGGTACAAACAATAGTAATTGGGGCCTAGTGTGGTTGTGTACGTGTGATATACATACACTTTTTTGGGATCATATTTTCTATTCCGCTATTTAATCAAAAACCTTTGGGGATCAGTTAAATTGGGGGATAGTCTGTGTTGGTACGTGTGAGAGAGATCCACCTTTCCAAGTTGTTGGGGTTCATCTCATACTTCTGAAGGTTTGAGGGTGCTGCCTGTTCCATACTCCCCCCTACTCCTAGCCTTTTAGGGGTACAAACAATAGTAATTGGGGCCTAGTGTGGTTGTGTACGTGTGATATACATACACTTTTTTGGGATCATATTTTCTATTCCGCTATTTAATCAAAAACCTTTGGGGATCAGTTAAATTGGGGGATAGTCTGTGTTGGTACGTGTGAGAGAGATCCACCTTTCCAAGTTGTTGAGGTTCATCTCATACTTCTGAAGGTTTGAGGGTGCTGCCTGTTCCATACTCCCCCTACTCCTAGCCTTTTAGGGGTACAAACAATAGTAATTGGGGCCTAGTGTGGTTGTGTACGTGTGATATACATACACTTTTTTGGGATCATATTTTCTATTCCGCTATTTAATCAAAAACCTCTGGGGATCAGTTAAATTGGGGGATAGTCTGTGTTGGTACGTGTGAGAGAGATCCACCTTTCCAAGTTGTTGGGGTTCATCTCATACTTCTGAAGGTTTGAGGGTGCTGCCTGTTCCATACTCCCCCTACTCCTAGCCTTTTAGGGGTACAAACAATAGTAATTGGGGCCTAGTGTGGTTGTGTACGTGTGATATACATACACTTTTTTGGGATCATATTTTCTATTCCGCTATTTAATCAAAAACCTTTGGGGATCAGTTAAATTGGGGGATAGTCTGTGTTGGTACGTGTGAGAGAGATCCACCTTTCCAAGTTGTTGGGGTTCATCTCATACTTCTGAAGGTTTGAGGGTGCTGCCTGTTCCATACTCCCCCTACTCCTAGCCTTTTAGGGGTACAAACAATAGTAATTGGGGCCTAGTGTGGTTGTGTACGTGTGATATACATACACTTTTTTTGGATCATATTTTCTATTCCGCTATTTAATCAAAAACCTTTGGGGATCAGTTAAATTGGGGGATAGTCTGTGTTGGTACGTGTGAGAGAGATCCACCTTTCCAAGTTGTTGGGGTTCATCTCATACTTCTGAAGGTTTGAGGGTGCTGCCTGTTCCATACTCCCCCTACTCCTAGCCTTTTAGGGGTACAAACAATAGTAATTGGGGCCTAGTGTGGTTGTGTACGTGTGATATACATACACTTTTTTGGGATCATATTTTCTATTCCGCTATTTAATCAAAAACCTTTGGGGATCAGTTAAATTGGGGGATAGTCTGTGTTGGTACGTGTGAGAGAGATCCACCTTTCCAAGTTGTTGGGGTTCATCTCATACTTCTGAAGGTTTGAGGGTGCTGCCTGTTCCATACCCCCCCTACTCCTCATCTAGCCTTTTAGGGGTACAAACAATAGTAATTGGGGCCTAGTGTGGTTGTGTACGTGTGATATACATACACTTTTTTTGGATCATATTTTCTATTCCGCTATTTAATCAAAAACCTTTGGGGATCAGTTAAATTGGGGGATAGTCTGTGTCGGTACGTGTGAGAGAGATCCACCTTTCCAAGTTGTTGGGGTTCATCTCATACTTCTGAAGGTTTGAGGGTGCTGCCTGTTCCATACTCCCCCTACTCCTCATCTAGCCTTTTAGGGGTACAAACAATAGTAATTGGGGCCTAGTGTGGTTGTGTACGTGTGATATACATACACTTTTTTTGGATCATATTTTCTATTCCGCTATTTAATCAAAAACCTTTGGGGATCAGTTAAATTGGTGGATAGTCTGTGTTGGTACGTGTGAGAGAGATCCACCTTTCCAAGTTGTTGGGGTTCATCTCATACTTCTGAAGGTTTGAGGGTGCTGCCTGTTCCATACTCCCCCTACTCCTCATCTAGCCTTTTAGGGGTACAAACAATAGTAATTGGGGCCCAGTGTGGTTGTGTACGTGTGATATACATACACTTTTTTGGGATCATATTTTCTATTCCGCTATTTAATCAAAAACCTTTGGGGATCAGTTAAATTGGGGGATAGTCTGTGTCGGTACGTGTGAGAGAGATCCACCTTTCCAAGTTGTTGGGGTTCATCTCATACTTCTGAAGGTTTGAGGGTGCTGCCTGTTCCATACCCCCCCTACTCCTCATCTAGCCTTTTAGGGGTACAAACAATAGTAATTGGGGCCTAGTGTGGTTGTGTACGTGCGAGATACATACACTTTTTTTGATCATATTTCCTACTCCGCTATTCAATAAAAACCTTTGAGGATCAATTGAATTGCGGGATAGTCTGTGTCGGTACGTGTGAGAGAGATCCACCTTTCCAAGTTGTTGGGGTTCATCTCATACTTCTGAAGGTTTGAGGGTGCTGCCTGTTCCATACTCCCCCTACTCCTCATCTAGCCTTTTAGGGGTACAAACAATAGTAATTGGGGCCCAGTGTGGTTGTGTACGTGTGATATACATACACTTTTTTGGGATCATATTTTCTATTCCGCTATTTAATCAAAAACCTTTGGGGATCAGTTAAATTGGGGGATAGTCTGTGTCGGTACGTGTGAGAGAGATCCACCTTTCCAAGTTGTTGGGGTTCATCTCATACTTCTGAAGGTTTGAGGGTGCTGCCTGTTCCATACCCCCCCTACTCCTCATCTAGCCTTTTAGGGGTACAAACAATAGTAATTGGGGCCTAGTGTGGTTGTGTACGTGCGAGATACATACACTTTTTTTGATCATATTTCCTATTCCGCTATTCAATAAAAACCTTTGAGGATCAATTGAATTGCGGGATAGTCTGTGTCGGTACGTGTGAGAGAGATCCACCTTTCCAAGTTGTTGGGGTTCATCTCATACTTCTGAAGGTTTGAGGGTGCTGCCTGTTCCATACTCCCCCTACTCCTAGCCTTTTAGGGGTACAAACAATAGTAATTGGGGCCTAGTGTGGTTGTGTACGTGTGATATACATACACTTTTTTGGGATCATATTTTCTATTCCGCTATTTAATCAAAAACCTTTGGGGATCAGTTAAATTGGGGGATAGTCTGTGTTGGTACGTGTGAGAGAGATCCACCTTTCCAAGTTGTTGAGGTTCATCTCATACTTCTGAAGGTTTGAGGGTGCTGCCTGTTCCATACTCCCCCTACTCCTAGCCTTTTAGGGGTACAAACAATAGTAATTGGGGCCTAGTGTGGTTGTGTACGTGCGAGATACATACACTTTTTTTGATCATATTTCCTATTCCGCTATTCAATAAAAACCTTTGAGGATCAATTGAATTGCGGGATAGTCTGTGTCGGTACGTGTGAGAGAGATCCACCTTTCCAAGTTGTTGGGGTTCATCTCATACTTCTGAAGGTTTGAGGGTGCTGCCTGTTCCATACTCCCCCTACTCCTCATCTAGCCTTTTAGGGGTACAAACAATAGTAATTGGGGCCCAGTGTGGTTGTGTACGTGTGATATACATACACTTTTTTTGGATCATATTTTCTATTCCGCTATTTAATTTAACTGGGCCTCCATGCGAGACCTGTGTGCCTTGTTGCGCTGTTTTGAGTACTCCACCAACATGGCCAGTGGCAATGACGCCGTTCTCAGCTTAACTATCCCACTTCCATGCCTCCTTGAAAAAACAATTCGGGCGATGATGGAAGAGGATGTGGCACAGGATGAGGAGGAGGAGGAGGATGAAGAGGTAACATTTCCAAGGCTTTCAGGGCAGTCATTCGCAAGGGGCTCCGAGGGTGGGTTCCTGCACACGCAAACGCCAGGGACGCAATTGTCCAGCAGGGGCACAGTTCTGGAGGATGAGGAGGATGAGGAGGAGGAGGAGCTGGAGGAGGAGATGGAACCATGTTCACAGCAGGGTGGCACCCAGGCCAGCTCATGGCCATCACTGGTGCGTGGCTGGGGGGATACAGAGGACACGGACGATACACCTCCCACAGAGGACAGCCTTTCGTTGCCTCTGGGCAGCCTGGCACACATGAGCGATTACATGCTGCAGTGTCTCCACAACGACCGCCGAGTTGCCCACATTCTAACTTGTGCTGATTACTGGGTGGCCACGCTGCTGGATCCCCGTTACAAGGACAACGTACCGTCCTTAATTCACTCACTGGAGCGCGATCGCAAGATGCGCGAGTACAAGCGCACGCTGGTAGACGCCATGCTGCTGGCATTCCCATCTGACAGCGGGGCCACAGTGGAAGCACAAGGCAGAGGAGGAGGAGGTCGCCAACGCAACCAGGGCACCGCCAGCACCTCAGAAGGCAGGGTTAGCATGGCCGAAATGTGGAAAAGCTTTGTCAGCACGCCACAACAAACAGCAGCACCAGCAGCTCAGATGGAACGTCTTAGCAGGAGGCAGCATTTTACCAACATGGTGGAGCAGTATGTGTGCACACGCCTACATGTAGTGAATGACGGGTCTGCCCCCTTCAACTTCTGGGTCTCCAAATTGGGCACATGGCTTGAGCTTGCCCTTTACGCCTTGGAGGTGCTGGCGTGCCCTGCAGCCAGTGTATTATCTGAACGGGTATTTAGCACGGCTGGGGGCGTTATAACAGACAAGCGCAGCCGCCTGTCCAGAGACAATGTGGACAAGCTCACGTTCATTAAAATGAACCAGGCATGGATCCCACGGGACTTTTCCGTACCTTATGCAGAATAGCAATGGATACCGACCTTACCCACCCATTGTTCCATTTTTGCTCTTTCTCACTCTTTTGGGGTGTACCCTCATTTAAAATTTTTGAAAAGAAGCAGTGTTGGCTACCTCGTCCTCCTCCTCAGGGCCAGATTAATGTAGGGGCTATTGGAGCTGCAGCTCCAGGCCCCTACCTTTTATATAGGCCCCGGGTTGGCCATATTCACTGTTACCGCTCTTCTGTCACTTGTAAACACAGAAGTCTGGCTTCTATGCTCGCTTCCCCAGGCAGCACCCTCAGAACCTCCCCACACAGCGTGAAGGCCGGACAAGGAGGGACAGTTGGCGATGCATGGATGTGTTTATGGGCTTCAGAGACAGCATCCCATGTTGAATTAGGCATGCATGGCTGCACCCTTCCTCCTCTGGGTGCATGGCAAGGCACGGCCCTTAAGGCCCTTCAAAATCCTCAGCACCAAGCCCATGATGCTGTTAATCCGGCCCTGGTCCTCCTCCACCGCCGCTTCCACCTACACCGCCCATAGGTGTGCGCAGCCTATTGCATTAAGGTGTGCACCCCAAAGTTGAAATACACATGCATGTGTTTGCCAGCAGGGAGAGTAATGTATCGGGGCCATGTACCTGTAGGCAAGGAGAAATAGAGCAGAGCAGGTCCCAGGGAGATCTTTCCCATCTCCTCACTGGCAATGCTATGTGCCCTAGGTGATTAGGGTGTGCCCAGGCACACCCAGCACACCCTGTGCGCACGCCTATGTCACCGCTAGGCTTGTGACGGTATCAGATTTTAATGCTGCGATTAATTGATTAAGGTTTTGCCACGGTATACGGTATTATCACGGTATTCTATTATTAAATTTAAATTATTAAATTTCCACCTCACTTCAATTTCATTGCTGAATTTAGGGGCTTTGGTTCACTTATGCACATTATTATATAGTCAGTCAGTACAGACTCTGTGAACCAGGCCTAAAATAGGTCATCAAGCAGTGTCTGGCCTAACTGGTGATAACTGGTTCTGGCGCTCGGCTCCGATCCGATGGCCTGGTCATTAAGAGGGCAAATCCTTGTGGTCAAGAAGTGGTTAAACCTGAAGGAGGTGTTGTTTATAAATTACTTTACTATTGCTTTAGGCCTGGTTCACATGTATGCGGGTTGGTGGTTCACATTTGCACAGGCATAGCAGCCCATTGATTTGAATGGGCTGCTATGCCCTCATTTTCCGCAGAAAAAAGGTGCATGCAGCATTTTTTTAAAATTCAGTGGCCTTGAAATCCATCCTGCTTTTGCACCATGCGACTAACCTGCAGTTCCTGCTTTCTGCATTTTTTGTATACGTGGGCACGGCATTTAAAAATAAACAGTTTGCGTGTGCAGCAACGGCAGGTAAGTCGCATGGTGCAAAAGAAGGATGGATTTCATGGCCACTGCATTTTTTTAAATTCTGCATGCACCTTTTTTCAGCTGAAAACGCAGGCATAGCAGCTCAAGCCCATTCACATCAATGGGCTGCTATGCCTGTGCAAATGTGGGCCCCCAACCCGCATACATGTGAACCAGGCCTAAAGCAATAGTAAAGTCATTAATTGGTTAAACCTGCAGGAGGACCGGTGTTTTTATCTATTAATGACTTTACTATTGCTTTAGGCCTGGTTCACATGTATGCGGGTTGGGGGCCCACATTTGCACAGGCATAGCAGCCCATTGATGTGAATGGGCTTGAGCTGCTATGCCTGCGTTTTCAGCTGAAAAAAGGTGCATGCAGAATTTAAAAAAATGCAGTGGCCATGAAATCCATCCTTCTTTTGCACCATGCGACTTACCTGCCGTTGCTGCACACGCAAACTGTTTATTTTTAAATGCCGTGCCCACGTATACAAAAAATGCAGAAAGCTTGCCAGAGCAGGAACTGCAGGTTAGTCGCATGGTGCAAAAGCAGGATGGATTTCAAGGCCACTGAATTTAAAAAAAATGCTGCATGCACCTTTTTTCTGCGGAAAATGAGGGCATAGCAGCCCGTTCAAATCAATGGGCTGCTATGCCTGTGCAAATGTGGGCCGCCAACCCGCATACATGTGAACCGCCAACCCGCATACATGTGAACCACCAACCCGCATACATGTGAACCAGGCCTAAAGCAATAGTAAAGTCATTAATAGATAAAAACACCGGTCCTCCTGCAGGTTTAACCACTTCTGGATCGCAAGGATTTGCCCCTTTAAAGACCAGGCCATCGGATCAGAGCGCCAGGACCAGTCATCACCAGGTAGGCCAGACACTGCTTGATGGCTATATAATAATGTAATGTGGGCTGCTAGGCGTGTGTGTGTGTATATATATATTTATTAGAGCTGCACGATTCTGGCCAAAATGAGAATCACGATTTTTTAGCTTGGAATAAAGATCACGATTCTCTCACGATTCTCTGTGTAACAAAAAAAAAAAAAATTGGGATAACTTTACTGTTACGTTTTTTTTTTTTATTCATTAAAGTCTAATCATTGCGTTTGAAAGACTGCTGCGCAAATACAGTGTGACATAAAATATTACAACAATCGCCATTTTATTCTGTAGGGTCTCTGCTAAAAAAATATATAAAATGTTTGGGGGTTCTAAGTACTTTTCTAGCAAAAAAAAAACTGATTTTAACTTGCAAACAGCAAGTGTCAGAAAAAGATCCAGTCTTTAAGAGGTTAAACTTCCTTTCTCCCTGGCAGAGGGAAGGAAAAGATACAAATGTAATCATTTTTGTTTATAGTTAGGAGACTTAATGCTGAAAGGTGTTAGCTGAGTGAGTGAATGAGTCATCCAGCTCACTGAAATGTATCAATTCACAAGTCAGGCAGACTTGACAGAGAAACTCGGTATTTTAAAAATGCCACAATAACAATACCGTGGCTATGCAATACCGCGATATATCGAATTACCGAAAACCGGCATATGTCTAGTCACCGCCACATCCACCACCACCTCAACCTCCCTCCTACTCCATATGGGCCTCGTCCTTCAGAGATGAAGAAGAACATTGTTTTATTTTTCTGTTTTTTTTTGTTGTTTTAAGTTATTTCCCTATCCACATTTGTTTGCAGAGCACTTGCCATGCTCTTAATTACGTTTTGCTGCCATTTGCAGCACTCTAGCCCTTTCCTTTGGTGTTTTAGAGCCATTTTAGTGCCTTAAAGTTCGGGTCCCCATTGACTTCAATGGGGTTCGGTGTCCGGGAAAAGTTCGGTAAAAGTCCGGGACACGGACCCGGACTTTTTTTTAAAGTTCGGCCGAACCCGTCGAACACGGACATCTAGGTGTTCGCTCAACCCTAAAGATCACCCTTCCTGATAGCAATCAGGTATCTGATAAATGTGTGGGAACAGAAAACGACCAGACTTTCTCGGATGGTCGGGCCAGATAGCTCTAGGGACGCCTGGTTCAGATCCAGTCAGCACCAGTGGTCCTAGAAATTCTAGGCTGGCCTCGTCAAGCCGGCCTGGCCGACTTGGACAGGCTAGTCGCAGACGTTCCGTGGGAACTTCATCTCAGGGAGTGTCTGTGGTCTCAAGGACCAATTTACCATCGTGCTTTACAGTCGCTGGTTTTAATGGCCTGGCCATTGAGACCCAAGTACTGAAGGACAGAGGTTTGTCAGCTTCAGTCATTCCTACCCTTATTAAAGCAAGGAAAGCGACTTCCAGCAAGGTCTATTCTCACACATGGAAGACTTATATTGCGTGGTGCGAATCTTTAGGATTTCCTCCACGTACCTATTCGGTGACTCGAATATTGGCTTTTTTGCAACAAGGGGTTGAGCAGAAACTAGCCTTAAGCACCATCAAGGGTCAAGTTTCAGCATTAGCAATCTTCTTTCAGAAACCTTTAGCTACCAAGTCCTTGGTGCGGAATTTCATCCAGGGGGTGCGGCACCTGGCTCCACCAGTCCGCGCGCCCTTACCGCCCTGGGATCTTAATTTAGTTTTGTCGGTTCTACAGAAACCTCCCTTTGAAAACATCAGGGAGATTCCCTTGTTTACTTTATCCCAGAAGGTGGCCTTCTTGGTGGCTATCACTTCTGCTCGCAGGGTGTCAGAACTGGCTGCATTATCATGCCAGTCCCCATACCTAGTGATTCATAGGGATAAGGTAGTACTTCATCCTAAGCCATCCTTTCTTCCTAAGGTGGTTTCAGATTTTCATCTGAATGAAGATATTGTACTACCTTCCTTGTGTCCTCAGCCCAAGCATCATCGGGAACATGCGTTGCATTCCTTAGATGTGGTTCGGGCAATCAGGGTATACCTGAAAGCTACGGAATCATTCCGTAAGACGGATTCACTTTTTGTGATCACGGATGGCCCCAGAAAGGGTTTGCCTGCATCTGCCGCAACCATTGCCAAATGGATTAGACAAACGGTGGTACAGGCTTATTCTATTAAGGGTCAGAGTCCTCCGTTCCCTGTTAGGGCGCACTCCACTCGAGCGCTCAGTACTTCCTGGGCCTTTCGCCATCAGGCGTCAGTGGTCCAGGTATGTAAGGCGGCCACCTGGTCGTCGGTACATACCTTTACAAAATTTTATAAAATTGATGTGACGGCATCGGCGGATGCCTCATTTGGCCGCAAGGTTTTGCAGGCCGCAATTTGAGGAGACCGGTGGTCTACCTCGAGGGTTTTTTTCTGTTTGAAAAAAAAAAAAAATTTGTTTTCTCTTTTTTTGGTTGAGTCTCATCATTAAGGATGAGCATTGTAAACTTCTAGTTGGCACCGGTTGGGCCTTCTAGATTGGGATTTGATTTCCATTTTCCCACCCCTCAGTTGTGATACTGCTCTGGGACGTCCCGAAGGTGGTGTATCACCGAGGACTACGTCTGTCGATGAGCGCTAGAGAAAAATGGATTTTTGTAAAATCTTACCGTAAAATCCTTTTCTCTTAGCTCATCGACAGACGTAGTCCCCGCCCCTCTGTTTTGGAGTTGGGTTGGGTTAAATTCTCTAAGCACTGCTTTTTCACATAACTGATTTGCTGAGGCAGAGAGAGAGAGGATATACCCTCTGGGACTGCCCCTAGGGTGTGGCCAGAGCTTTTTAATTTCCTGTCTAGTCCTGCTCCTGCGGAGGTAACATAACCCGAAGGTGGTGTATCACCGAGGACTACGTCTGTCGATGAGCTAAGAGAAAAGGATTTTACGGTAAGATTTTACAAAAATCCATTTTTTAAAAACATTTTTTTACTCAAGTATGGGTTTCGAGTACTTTATACAACTCTGCCCCCAGGCACGATATTTAAAGGAATTTTTAATTTTATTGTTATACTTTAAGCATTATTAAAATCACTACTCCTGTAAAAGCAATCATTTTAAAAACATTTTTTTCCATTGATTCATGTCCCCCAGGGCAGTACCCGGGTCTCCATACACTTTTTTGGGCCAATAACTTGTATTTAAGCCTTTAACCACTTTCTTAATGACCAGGCCCTGTTTTGCAATTCGGCACTGCGTTACTTTAATGGACAATTGCGCAGTCATGCAACGCTGTACCAAAATAAAATTGACCTCCTTTTTTCCCACAAATAGAGCTTTCTTTTGGTGGTATTTGATCACCTGTGTGGTTTTTATTTTTTGCGCTATAAACAAAAGAAATTTGGAAAAAAAAAACAATATATCTCACATTCTACTATATAACATTCCCAAAAAAAAAATTTTAAATCTAAATTTTTTAACATTTTAGGCCAATATGTTTTCTGCTAAACAAAAGAAATCCCAATAAGTGTATATTGATTGGTTTGCGCAAAAGTTATCCTGTCTACAAACTAGAGTAAAGATTTATATCATTTTTATTTAATTATTATTTTTTTAATTTGTAATGGTGGCAATCAGCGGTTTTTAGTGTGACTGTGACATTGCAGCAGACAAATCAGACCCCTAACTGACATTTTTGACATTTTTGGGGTTACCAGTGACATTACTACAGTAATCAGTGCTAAAAATATGCACTGTTACTGTAATAATGACACTGGCAGGGAAGGGGTTAACCCTGTTGGTGATCAAGGGGTTAAATGTAAGCCTAGGGGTATGATTCTAACTGTGGGGGGTTGGGCTTGTGAAATGATCACAGAGACATGTGATCATTGCAAGCAGAAGGACGGACGGCTGATGAGTGGGGGTGGGAGCGCACCGTCGGCGGTGCGCGCTCGCCCCCTAGCTTCTCCCAGACAAGTGATGTACCGATACTGGACTCTGCCTGGGAGAGCCACTCTGCCAACGTATATATAAAGTATATGGTCGGCAAGTGGTTAAAATTAGGACTTTTGATTTTTCATGTTCGTGTCACATAGACTTTAATGGAGTTTGCATGTTCGCAAGAACATTTCCCCTGTTCGAGATGTTCTGTGCGAACCAAACAGGGGGGTGTTCGGCTCATCACTAGTCATGGATCAATAGTTTTTGTAGTAGAAGATTTATGCATTTTAAGGCGCAATATGGAATGGATGAAGTATAAGTAGATGTGTCCAAGATGGGATGAAGAGGGACATTAAGATCTCCTCCTACAACTAGAATGCCCAATTTAAAAGTAGATAATTGTGCTACTACTACATTTAGGAAAGAAACTTGTTTTTTGTTTGGGCAATAGAGATTCACCACAGTGATCAGTTTGCATAAGGCTCGGTTTCCACTAGTGCGGCTACGAAGTCGTGCTACTTCTAGCACGACTTCGTAGCGAAAGTAAACTGCGGCTTCAGTGAGACTTTTCCGTCATATATAGAGGGAAGTCGCGCTCAAAAGTAGTACACGATTTACTTTTGAAGTCGCGGCAACTGAAGTCGCGGCAGTGGAAACGGACCCCATTGAAAACAATGGGTTTTGACTTGCTGTGCGACTTGACATGTGTCAAGTCGCACCACAAGTCGCACAAGTGGAAACCGGGCCTAAAGGTTACCTTTCATAAAAAAAAAAAAAAAATACCTTCACAACCTATGAAGGTATCAGTGATGTTTAGTGGGGATTGTTTAGAGATGCGAATAGACGCACCTTTGGATATAACCAGGTTATTGGTGGCATGGTGTGCTACTGGAAAATCTTTATTAGTCAATCTTTATATCTGGTCAAGTGTGTCTCTTGGATGATGACCACATCTGCCTTTTGTTTTTTCAATAGCATTAAAAGTTGTTTGCGTTTTTTGGGTATATTTAGGCCTTGGGCATTAATCAATACTGGTTTCAGCTGACTACAAGAGGTCCCCTAATTGTGTGAAGTCGCCATGGGTGCAGTTGTAGTAAGTACTAGTGCTGGATTCCAGTATGAGCTGTAGTTTACTTGTGAGGTGGAGTGTGTATAGTGTATAAAAAAAAGAAGCAGCAAGAAGGTATCAAAGAGAAAATGGGGGGAAAGCAAAGGTATAGGCAAGGGTGAGGTATAGAGGAGGAAAAGTGGAGGGGTAAAATAAAAGAAAAAAGTGGGGAAGGTGTAAAAATGAGGGATAAAGTGGAGAAATTAGTTACATAGTTAGTGAGGTTGAAAAAAGACATCAGTCCATCCAGTTCAACCTATGATGTGTGTGTCTGTGTTTGCTATTAACCGTACATTGTATACCCCTGTATGTTGTGGTCTTTAAGGTGTCCATCTAATAGTTTTTTGAAACTATCAATGCTCCCTGCTGATACGACTGCTTGTGGAAGAGAATTCCACATCCTTACCGCTCTTACAGTGAAGAACCCCTTACGCAGTTTAAGGTTAAACCGCTTTTCCTCTAGTTTTAGTGAGTGGCCACGTGTCTTATTGTATCTCCTCTCTCTGAATAGTTTGTTCCTTATGCTAGGGTCGCCAGTACAGTATTTGTACATTGATATCATATCCCCCCTCAATCTTCTCTTCTCCAGAGAGAATAGGTTCAGTGCTTGTAGTCTTTCCTCATAGCTGCTGTCCTCCATTCCCCTAATTATTTTTGTTGCCCTTCTCTGGACTTTCTCCAGTTCCAGCACATCCTTCCTGAGGACCGGTGCCCAGAACTGGACAGCATACTCCAGATGTGGCCGGACCAGAGTCTTGTAGAGTGGGAGAATAATCTCTTTATTTCTGGAGTGAATCCCCTTTTTTATACAGCCCAGTATTCTGTTGGCTTTGCTTGCGGCGGCTTGGCATTGCATGCCACTGCCAAGCCTGTTGTCTACCAGTACCCCCAAGTCCTTATCCATCCTAGACTCACCCAGAGGTTCCCCCCCTAGTGAGTAGCTTGCTTTCTGGTTTCTGGCCCCCAAGTGCATTACTTTACATTTTTCAACATTAAATCTCATCTGCCATGTAGTTGCCCACCCCGTTATTTTGTTCAGGTCCTCTTGCAAGGTTTCCACATCCTGCATAGAAGATATTGGCAAGCCTAATTAGTATCATCTGCAAATACTGAGATTGTACTAGATATCCCCTCCTCTAGATCATTTATGATTAAATTAAACAGGATTGGTCCCAGGACCGAACCCTGGGGGACCCCACTTTCCACACCCGCCCAATCCGAGTACTCCCCATTAATCATAACCCTCTGGACTCTACCCTGGAGCCAGTTCTCTATCCAGGTACTCACCTTAGGGTCCATACCTACCTTCCTTAGTTTGTACAGTAAGCGTTTGTGGGGAACGGTGTCAAAGGCCTTTGCAAAGTCCAGATACACCACATCCACCGGCTTACCTTTATCTAGGTGGCAGCTCACTTCATCGTAGAAGGTTAATAGATTGGTTTGGCACGAACGATTTTTCATGAATCCATGCTGATTACTACTTATAATACCGTTTTCATTACTAAAGTCTTGTATGTGGTCCCTTATCATCCCCTCCAAAATTTTGCAGACTACTGATGTTAGGCTGACCGGCCTATAGTTACCCGGGATATATCTCGGCCCCTTTTTAAATATTGGTACCACGTTGGCTTTTTTCCAATCAGCTGGCACCATACCCGTCTGTAAACTATCCTTAAAGATCAAGAATAATGGTCTGGCAATCACCTGGCTGAGCTCATTAAGAACCCTCGGGTGCAAGCCATCCGGTCCCAGGGATTTATTTATGTTAAGTTTCTCTAGTTTAGCTCTAAGTCTATCTTCTGTTAGCCATGGCGGCACTTCCTGAGGTGTGTTATTTAGTTCGGCCTTACAAGCAAGGTTCGTGTAGCCCCCCGATTCCTTTGTGAAGACTGAAGAAAAGAAATGATTTAACACTTCCGCCTTTTCTCTGTCCTCTGTGGCCATTTTTCCTTTATCATCTTTTATGGGACCAATGTGTTCTGACCTCGCTTTCTTACTGTTTATATACTTAAAGAACTTCTTGGGGTTCTTTTTACTCTCCTCCGCTATATGTCTCTCGTGTTCTATTTTAGCCGCCCTGATTTCGTCTTTACATTTCTTATTACACTCTTTGTAATGCTTAAATGCTGCCAATGACCCCTCAGTCTTGTATTTTTTGAAGGCCTTTTCTTTAGCTCTAATATATATTTTTATGTTGGAGTTTAGCCACCCAGGGTTTAGTTTTGCTCTTTTAAATTTATTTCCCTGTGGAATGCACTGGCCCACCCCCTTGTTAAGTATGCTCTTGAAGCACTCCCATTTTTCCTCCGTGTTCTTTGTTCCCAGGGTTCTATCCCATTTGATATTTTCTAGCAGCGAGCGCAGTTTAGGGAAATTGGCTCTTTTGAAATTCAGTGTCCTTATATTACCTTTGTGTTTCCTATTACTGTAATTAATACTGAAACCAATTGACCTATGGTCACTGTTCCCTAAGTTGTCCCGTATTTCTATATCCATGAGCAGGTCTGTATTGTTGGTAATCAGTAGGTCAAGTACCGCATTGTTTCTTGTCGGTGCATTCACCATCTGACCCATGAAATTGTCCTGCAAAACATTTAGGAACTGCCGAGCCTTGGCTGAGTGCGCAGTTCCTTCTGCCCAGTCTATATCAGGATAATTAAAGTCCCCATTATAATGACATTTCCCATCCTTGCTGCCAATCCTATCTGTAACATGAGGTCCGCCTCACCCTCCTCCCTGTGGTTGGGGGGCCTATAGCATACGCCCAATATTACCTTCCCCACCGTGCCTTCCCTTTGAAGCTCTACCCATAGGGATTCTGCCTCGTCCATAGCTCCATTATTATCATCCCTCATATTTACCAGTATACTGTTCTTAATATACAGACATACCCCTCCCCCTTTTTTACCCTCTCTATCCCTGCGATGAAGGGAATACCCCTGAATGGTCGCCATCCAGTCATGAGAGCTGTCGAACCAAGTCTCAGTTATCCCCACAAAATCTAAGTCCTCCTCAAACATCAGCAGCTCCAGCTCTCCCATCTTGTTGGCCAGGCTTCTGGCATTGGTATACAAGCCTCGTAATTTTGATCGGTTACATTTATCCTCGTTTGATGTTTTTAGGCTGCTCTCTTGATTTTTCCCCATACCCACCCTGGGTTTAGGAGCTCCGAACACCCTACCGCTAATGCCCCCATTTCTGCCCTCTGAAACTTGCTTTCCACTGGCTAATTCTACATCTGTACCCTCCCCCCCATTCCCTAGTTTAAAAGCCCCTCTAACTTTTTGGCCATCCTCTCACCCAGTACGGCTGCACCCACCCCATTTAGGTGCAATCCGTCCCTACCAAAGAGCCGGTGACCGACTGAGAAGTCAGCCCAGTTCTCCAGGAACCCGAAACCCTCCTTACTACACCAGCTCCTCAGCCACTCGTTAACTTCCCTAATCTCCCGCTGCCTCTCTGGTGTGGCTTTCGGAAAATACTACCTTGGAGGTCCTAGTCCTCAACTTAGCGCCTAAGTCCCTGAAATCGTTTAGGACTCTCCGTCTTCCTCTGCCTATGTCATTGGTACCCACGTGTACCATGATAGCTGGGTCTTCCCCAGCCCCACCCAGTAATCTGTCCACCCGATCCGCGATGTGCCGAACCCGAGCGCCCGGCAAACAACAGACTGTTCGGCACACACGGTCTTTGTCACAGATTACACTGTCTGTCCTTCTAATAATTGAGTCCCCTACCACCAGCACCTGTCTTTCCTTTCCCTTTCTCCCGGCCTCACTGGAGGAGTTCTTTCCCTGGCAGCTAGGGGCGTCACTCTGCTCCAGCAATGCTGGTCCCTGACTGGTTTCCCCAACATCACACAACGGGGCGTATCTATTGGGGTGCTCCAGCCCAGGATCAGCCTCCTTGCCTTGTCCCCTTCTACCCCTCCTAACTGTCACCCCTCTAAACTGCTCTGATGCCTGCACCTCCAATACTCCGCCCACCTCTGTGCAGACTCCTGTCTGCACCTGACTGGTATGATCCTGGCTCTCCTCCGGTATGGACATACGTCTCAGTGTTGCCAGCTGATTCCCTAGATTCAGGACCTGAGCTTCCAGGGAAGCAACGTGCTTACATTTTGCGCATTTGTATTCGCCCTCGATCACATGTCTAAGGAACGCATACATATCACAAGATGTACACCGAGTCGCATCTCCACACCCGCCGGGCATTGTACCTACTAATCTAATCTAATGGGGATACAGTAATTTAAGTCTATCCTATGTGGCTATTTCCTGGCTTCCTAACGCTACCTTCTCACCCTCTGGTGTTCCGCTACACTCGCTTGACACTCAGTTGCACAACACTCACAATCTCACAGTCCGGTCAGACGCACAACGCTGAGTCGCACAGCCCGGTCAGACACACAACACTGAGTCGCACAGCCCGGTCTGACGCACCACCCTGAGTCGCACAGCCCGGTCTGACGCACACACTGTCGCACAGCCAGGTCAGACGCACAACACTAAGTCGCACAGCCCGGTCAGACGCACAACACTAAGTCGCACCGCCCGGTCAGACGCACAACACTGAGTCGCACAGCCCGGTCAGACGCACAACACCGAGTCGCACAGCCCGGTCAGACGCACACACTCAGTCGCACAGCCCGGTCAGACGCACAACACTAAGTCGCACAGCCCGGTCAGATGCACAACACTGAGTCGCACAGCCCGGTCAGACGCACCACCCTGAGTCGCACAGCCCGGTCACCAGTCACCCTGAGTCGCAAGGATGCTCACCAGTCGCAGGGACGCTCACCAGTCGCAGGGACACTCACCAGTCGCAGGGACACTCACCAGTCGCAGGGACACTCACCAGTCGCAGGGATACTCCCCAGTCGCAAGGATGCTCACCAGTCGCAAAGATACTTACCAGTCGCAAAGACACTCACCAGTCGCAAAGATACTCACCAGGTACTCACAGAGTCTCAGTCAGTGTTCAACCTCAGTCACCAGTCTTGTGTATGTGTCCCTTTAAGCCTGTCACTTGCAGTTCCTGACCTCCTCCCTCAGGCGGTCAGTCTTCTACCCAAGCTCCTTCCTTTGTCACTTACCGATCAGTCTCCCCTCAGCTCCTCTCCCTGCCAATGGCCAGGTCAGGTATTGTACGTCTCCTCTGCCCTCTCTGTCTGCCGCCCGCTCTTGCAGGGGGGGGGGATGTTACAGCACCGCTCGCTGCCCGCACACCACCCGCTCTTTCCTCGGGGGGGGGGGGGGGTTACAGCGCCGCTCGCTCCCCGCACACCTCCCTCTTTCCTCGGGGGGGGGGGGGTTTCAGCGCCGCTCGCTGCCCGCACACCACACGCTCTTTTTCCTCTGGGGGGGGGGGTTTCGCCGCCGCTCTCCTTCACACACACTCACTCACTCCTTACAGTCCCACACACGCGCTCCTCACACACGTCCGCCCTGTCAGCCTCTGTTCCCGCGCTCTGCTCAGCTCAGCTCTAGTCCGCAGCACAGCGCCACCAGGGGAGGGATTTGTTTAAAAGGGGATGGGGGGGTTAGGTAAGAAGTATTTGGGAGATATGGGATGGGGGATGGGAGGTAGGACTAAGAAGGATTAGGGGTTTCCAGGAGGCAAGGAAGAACCAGCTTACTTGCCCAGTAATAGAATGGGGAGGATCCGGACTTGGTCAGCTTGTAAATCTATTATTAGATGCGGTTAGAACTCAGCATAAAATTATCCACTGTAGGGAGGTGTGACCTGTGTGTTTGTAGGAAAAATATCTGAAGCCAAGTTGGGAATATTAAAGATAACATAATAACAGAAAGAGACCTTGGATCTAATGTTTCATGGGCCTATGGCCAGGTTTAGCGCATTAGGTATATTTCTGGATAATGTCAGAAGACATCAAGGACAATATAAGTATGGCCTAACTTAAGAGGCAGGCTAAAACAATTAAGGTAGATATAAAAAGCATAGGCTGGAGCATAACTCCACACATTAATAAAACTGTGATGCCAAAACAATTAAGAACCTAACCAATGTCACTATAAGAGCATAAGAGAGAAGTATTTAAAGAGGTTGTAAACCCCCAAAAATTTTTTTTTCTTTTTGTAACCTGCAAGAGAAACACATAATGAGCTAGTATGAAATACTTACCTTAGAACGAGCCCCCGCCGTGCAGTCCGCTTACCTGCATGACGGGCGACATGTCCAGTCGCCTGTCTTCCGGGATCGCGGCATCCGGCCATCTGATTGGCCGGAGCCACGGTGACGTCACTCCCGCGCACGCGCGCGGGAGCCGACGGTTATGGCATGGAGCTCTGACGTCACTGGCTGCATGTAAGGTAAATATCTCCTAAACGGTACATGTTTAGGAGATATTTACAGTACCTATAAGTAAGCCTTATCATAGACTTACCTATAGGTAAAAGTGTCAGAGGAGGGTTTACTTCCTCTTTAAATTTGAACACATATGAAGGGGATACAGGTAGCTCATGTATTGTGAGGCTTGATTGGCAACAATAATTCTCTATGTATGCGGGACTCACTCTGAGTCTTGTGGTGATAGTATGTCTGGGAGGACCCCCAGTAGCTGAGGATATTGGGTGTGTAAGAGATTTCCACAACAGGTGAAATTCTCATATCTCCATTTCATGGTTTGCTAAAAGGAGTAAAATCCCTTGTTTTCCACTTATTTAGC
Organism: Pelophylax lessonae; assembly: GCF_965119305.1. Taxonomy (NCBI): domain Eukaryota; kingdom Metazoa; phylum Chordata; class Amphibia; order Anura; family Ranidae; genus Pelophylax; species Pelophylax lessonae. The sequence goes on along the minus strand of NC_138776.1, from coordinate 207,220,255 downwards.
AGAACAACTTGTATTATTTCTGGGGTTTGCGTAGGTGCAATCTTTTCACCTTAAACCACTCAAAAGCCCTTAGAATGTTTAAGAAATAGACAAGGAGGGTCATAGTATTGGAAAATATCAGTCAGTCGGTGTGATTGAGTACCAAATATTTGTGAGATTCCAGTACAATCTGGATAGCTGTTGGTAGAGCAGCTAATTTGTAAAACTAATAATCAGAGTAGTGATCAAAGGGTAAGGCTGGAGCTTGAAAAAGGGAGATGGTGAACTATAAGGATGAGAAAATCAATAGGAACTGTTGTTTATCTCCTATCTTACAACTCCAGGTGATTCTCCTAGCATGGATAAATGCGATTTTGATGTAAGTCTTAGAACCAGGCATGAAAAATTCCATCCATTGCTATATTTTGAACTTATATCCAGGATTGTCGGACTCAGGCTCTACTTGGGTTCTATCCTTTCCGGGGGGTATGGTGAATCATAAGTTCAAGTCAGAAATGGTCTGGGAATATGTGTTATTCAGGGCATGTTAAGCGGAAAAAGCCTTGACTGGTGGAGAGAGTCTGGCACAATTGTTGAGTATTGTGAGAGGCTGGGATCTCGGTATAGCGTGGTGTATCAAGCAAGAGGGTGTGAGTATGCATGGAATCTAGAGAACAGATTAAGGAATGGTCATAAGTAGAACTTATCTCTGATTCTCGTGAATAAAGCAATGACTGTATCGAGCATCTTGTCAAGGCCTCCTATAAGTAGGAGAAGCGGTTGGACTTGGACCCTGTAGTGATCTGAGAGCATTCAGAGGTGGTGAACAAGGTATTGGAGATCTGTGCCATTTGACAAGTAAATTATATTTCCATCACTTCATCGACGTGGCATTCTCTTGCATTTGAAGGAAAGCGAAATTTGCTATACCAGTTAGGGACTTGTACCAAGGGGATGCCCAGGTGATCATAGAATTGAGGAAAATCTTCTGGGGCCCTTAGCATAGCAATGTGACCCGCTGTGGAAGCAGATAGGCAGAATGGGAATTTCCATCTGTAGTGGATGCCCCGGGTCCCAAGCACATTCAGTATTAAACAGAGGTCTTTATGGTGCTGTAGAGTGATGTTTGATAAGTGTTGATAAATTTTGACTTCTGCATCTTTATAGGTGATATGGATTCAATTACCGGCCTTTCTGAGTTTTTTTCTCTTTAATGCGGGAACTCGATAGATGGCATACTATATCTCATGGTGGGTCAGTTTTCTTCCCTTTCGGATACAATACACGATGTATTCTTTTTTCATCTCGATTGTGGTCATGGCCAGTCTGTCTAGTACGTCTTTAAAGGTGGATGTAACTACTTGTTTTATTTGCTTGTTTTCCACTGATTCTGGGAATGCCGCGTACTCTGACGTTATCTAGAATAGTGATGAGCCGAACAGGGAAAAGTTTGTTCGAACAAACGAACTCCATTGAAGTCTATGTGACTCGAACGTCAAAAATCAAAAGTCCTCATTTTGAAGGATTAAATGGAAGTTATTGCCAAAAAAAGTGTATGGGAGTCCGGGTACTGACCTGGGAAACATGTAGCAATGCAAATTTTTTTTTTTTTAAAGGAGCAGTGATTTACTGATTTGAATGAGGCTTAAAGTAAAACTATAAAAATGAAAAATGCCTTTAAAAATGATTATGTGCCTGGGGGAGTCCCCTTAATAGTAGCGCATCTGTATGATGTATGTAGCCTGCTGCAGCAATACTGGCATTTCTACAGGAAAAATTGTCATATACAAATATCCATACAAATTTGAAATCACATGCGCTTGTCATACAGGTGCAGAAAATTTGGGCCTTGGTTGTTGGTGGTGCCTGAACACCGTAACCCCTTGCAGTTACTCTTGCTGGCCGCAGGAACGGGCCCTGCTGGTAAAAATTCAATACAAATTTTGAAATCGCATGTACTTGTCATACAGGTGCAGAAAAATTGAACCTTGGGTGTTGGTGGTGCCTGAACACCGCAAACCCTCGCAGTTACTCTTGCTGGGTGCAAGAATTGGCCCTGCTGGTAAAAATTCCATACCAATTGGCAAAGATCAAGTGTTGTATGTGTTCTTATCAATGATCTAGTGGGGGCACTGTGCTGTCATGTGACTTGGCCAAGGTTGAGTGTCAGCTATGTAGACCTGTGGAGTGATAGGGACCTCCAAAGGTTAGTATTGGCAGGAACTGAAACTGAAATTGGGCCTTTGGTGTTAGTGGTGCCTGAACACCGTAACCCCTCACAATTACTCTTGCTGGGCACAGGAAGGGGACCTGCCGGTAAGGATTCCATACATATTTGAAATCACATGTACTTGTCATACAGGTGACGGACGCACTCTTTTGTCTCCAGCAGCACTGAACGTCCATTCGGAAAGCACGCTGGAACAAGGACAGGCTAGTAGCTCCATTGCATATTGAGCAAGTTCTGGCCAGTGGTCCATCCTCAAGACCCAGTAACCCAGTGGATGCTCACTTGGAAAAGTCTCCAAGTCAGCTCTTGCCCCCAGATAATCATGCACCATATGATGGAGATGCTGCCGATGGTTACTTAAACTTAACAGCCCTGGATGCTGCTGAGGACTAAATAATTGTTTAAAGGCATCGGTCAGCTGGCTACCTTCTCCACCGCTCCACCTTTGGCTCAACGATGCCTCAGAAACATGTCCAGAAAATGTTAACCTCCCAGTGTCTGGAAAGGTGAGCTGAAGAGTATGTGCATTTTGGACAGTGTGGAGTTGATCAATTTGAGCCTCTTGGTGTGAGGTGACTGCTTTAACCTCATGCATTAGCTCTGCTATGTTTTGCAGATCATGGCGGAGATCCGTAATGGCCACTGAGAGCGCTGCTGAGAGTGTCTTTAATATCTGCTGCTACAGTGTGCAGGTCCTGTAAGCTGAGGGCAGATTGCTGGGCAGCATTCAGTGGCAGTGTAGAGTCCCTTGCAGGGATGGATGTTGGCTGGCTGTGTTGGCTCTGTAGCTGTGACTCCAGCGCGGCTGGGTGTGAGGTTGGCGGGGAAGATGCGGCCATGTTGGCTGTCTGTGTCTGGAAGATTTCTGGTATTTGACGGCTTAGTTGTGTGCCAATGTCCCGTGGAGATTGTGAGCAGAATGAGGACCAGCCTGGTTCTATTTGCCCATGACTGCAAGGTCTTGGCTGGGACTGTGATTGTTTCCCCTTGTGGCCGGAGAACCGGACTTATGCGTCCATCTTTGTCCGAGGTCAGGACACGCCCCAAGTAATTGTCAATCAAAGTGTGACATCACTGAAAACTGAAAAATGGCCTGGAGGGTTAGAGGTTAAATATCATGCCGGAGGGTGATTGTTTACAACCTACTAGAGCAAAACTGGCATTTACAAAGAAGAAATGGCTTTTAACTTCCAGCAAATTACAGCATTGGCCGCTTTACTATTGTTTGTAAAAACACAGCTCATGGCTCCTTTCAGGGGTTACCCCTAAAAACCCTAGATGGGAGTCCAGTATGAATGTCAAGGGAGAATCTCATGGGGAAAAAAAAAAATCTCCCAAAAAATTGCAGCCCTCTTTCATCTAAACTATACTAGGTCACATGCCCTCGACATAGAAGTATACCTTGTTAGGGGACATCCCCCGATCCTGGCCTAGGGGTTGTGGGATTTATGGATGGGGGCTTATTGGAATTGTGCAAGCTCCCTTTAAAAATAAGTGGGAAGCCAAACAACACCCCCATGCAAATGAGTAAGGGGTATATACAGTAGTAAGCCAAAAATAAATCTTTTTATGTAGTAATATACCCACAGATAGTGTGTAAACTTTAGAAGATACTTAACAGTGTTTCCATATAGAAATAAATAGAATTAACATCCAATAAACAAACTTCTATAAATTAAAACGAGACAATGTGTTAAACAGTGCATACAAAGTCATAAAGTCCATACAAAAATGCAAAAATGGAGTGTGAAATCCAGTGTTCCCTCTGTGTATATCACCACTAAGTGTCCAATCGTATTATTATTACCCAATATAACGAATCTCGAAATTATAAGAGATCAAAAGGGTATAACCCAATAGACCCTAATACTGCAGCAGCTTCAGCCCACTCATTGCTTCACATCGGGGATCACAGATGAGAAAGGGGGTGCTTCAGCAACCAACAAATTTGCCTGGAGTTGGGTTTTACCAGGAATGATAGTGGGGGATGGGGGTTATGAAGCAGGAAACGCAGGAGGTGTGCAGTCCAGTCTCTGAGGGGCAGCTAAAGCGTACAGTTCCAGCTTTAACAGCTGAAACACGGGGTGGGGGTGGGGGGGGGGGTTGGGTTGAAGCAGCAATCTGTGGAAAGAGCTGATTCTTCTGCTTCCACTCACAAGGGAAGGAGGGGATGATATATAGTACCCCTATTCATTCACACAAAACTGATTTATTCAATTTTATATTCTAGGTTTCACCACTAAAATATACAAAGGGCAGAATCCCCTTAGTGAAAATATTAATCAAATAGGTCATACAGTATCTCACAAAAGTGAGTACACCCCACAGATTTTGTAAATATTTTATTATATCTTTTCATGTGACAACACTGAAGAAATGACAGTGTACAGCGAGTGAGTGTACAGCTTGCATAACAGTGTAAATTTGCTGTCCCCTCAAAATAACTCAACACGCAGCCATTATTGTCTAAACCACTGGCAACAAAAGTGAGAACATCCCTACGTGGAAATGTCCTAATTGGGCCCAATAAGCCAGGTCATGTGGCTTGTTAGTGTTACAAAGTCCCCAGTGTGAATTGGGAGCAGGTGTGTTAAATTTGGTGTTATCGCTCTCTCATACTGGTCACTGGAAGTTCAACATGGTACTTAATGTCAAAGAACTCTCTGGGTATCTGAAAAAAAGAATTGTTGCTCTACATAAAGATGGCCTATGCTATAAGAAGATTGTCAAGACCCTGAAACTGAGCTCCAGTACGGTAGCCAAGACAATACAGCGGTTTACCAGGACAGGTTCCATTTAGAACAGGGCTCGCCATTGTCAACCAAAGAAGTTAAGTGCACGTCCTAAGCGTCATATCCAGAGGTTGTCTTCAGGAAATAGACGTATGAGTGCTGCCAGCATTGCTGCAGAGGTTGAAGAGGTGGGGGGTCAGCCTGTCAGTGCACATACGCCACACACTGCATCAAATTGGTCTACATCGATGTCGTTCCAGAAGGAAGCCTCTTCTAAAGATGATGCACAAGAAACCCTGCAAACAGTTTGCTGAAGACAAGCAGGCTAAGGGCATGGAATACTGGAACCATGTCCTGTGGTCTGATGAGACCAGGATAAACTTATTTGATTCAGATGGTGTCAAGCATGTGTGGTGGCAACCAGGTGAGGAGTACAAAGACAAGTGTGTCTTGCATATAGTCAAGCATGGTGGTGGAAGTGTCTTGGTCTGGGGCTGCATGAGTGCTGCCGGCACTGGGGAGCTACAGTTCATTGAGGGAACCATGAATGCCAACTTGTACTGTTACATACTGAAGCAGAGCATGGTCCCCTCCCTTTGGAGACTGGGCCCCAGGGCAGTATTCCACCATGATAAGGACCCCAAACACACCTCCAAGATGACCACTGCTTTTCTAAAGAAGCTCAGGGTAAAGGTGATGGACTGGCCAAGCATGTCTCCAGACCAAAACCCTATTAAGCATGTGTGAGGCATCCTTAAATGAAAGGTGGAGAAGGGCAGGGTCTCTAACATCCACCAGCTCCGTGATGTCTTCTTGGAGGAGTGGAAGAGATCTCCAGTGGCATCCTGTAAAGCTCTGGTGAACTCCATGCCCAAGAGGGTCAAGGCAGTGCTGGAAAATAATGGTGGCCACACACAATATTGACACGTTTGGCCCAATTTGGACATGTTCACTTAAGGGTGTACTCACTTTTGTTGCCAGTGGTTTAGACATTAATGGCTGTGTGTTGTTATTTTGAGAGGACAGCAAATTTACACTGTTATACAAGCTGTACACTCACTACTTTTACATTGTAGCAAAGTGTAATTTCTTCAGTGTTGTCACATGAAAAGATATGATAAAATATTTACAAAAATGTGGGGGTGTACTCACTTTTGTAAGATACTGTATATGCCAGCAGTATAAATACAGCTACTATAAAGAATGTACAGCTACCACAAAACAAGCTAAAAGTCTGACATTATGACAAACACTTCAACAGCCAAAGTTTAGTCCAAAGTTGTGTTCCAACCATACCTAATTCCTGGTTATACCAAGTAGATCACATATATTTGTGACTAATTGCAGATGATCTAAAATATATCAGGGGGGCGTGGCTTGGACGGCGCGGCAGATGGCAGCACTCTGAAAGAGCTCTGAGAACCTAACAGCCCTATTCTGCTCTCCGAACTCCCTCTGACACGGCTATGGGATGGATTTTATGCCACGGACCTCAGAACAGGCAACCAAGGTCCACGCCGGCCTCGTCCAGCAAGAATATCTCGGCTCTCTTTAAAGCACAAGCCATGGCCCGGTCCCTCACTCTGGCCGACAAGATGGTGCAGCTCCACCACGAGGCCGCCTTTAGTGAAGAGTCTTTGTCGGCATCAGAGAACACGGTAAGAAAGGAACGCTCTCCCGACCATCCCCTCACCTTCGCCGACATGACGGTAATAGCTGCTGACATAAAGAAATCCTTTGCAGCTGCTATCACGGATCTGACTGCCAACATATTGGTACTGTCTGAGAAACTAGACAGAACTGCAAGAGAGGGGAAGGCCAGAAACACCACCATTAAGAGACTAGAACACACGACTGAAACTCATGCTATACATTTGATTGGCATAAACAGGCAGATTGAAGACAACCGGGGGATACGCAACAACATTAGAGTCAGGGGGGTGCCAGAGTCTGTACCCCCCGAAGACACTAAACAAGCCCTACTTAAAATCTTTAACAAACTTCAAAACCGGAAGTGACGTTGACGTACAAGACTCCTCCCTACGCGTTTCGTCATTGGACGTCTACTGTAGCTGCGAATCCAGTAGACGTCCAATGACAAAACACGTAGGGCTGAGTTTCGTACATCAACGTCACTTCCGGTTTTGAAGTCTCTAGCCGTGGAACGCGGAAGCATTCCGGCGACTGCACTGAACTCAATCAGCCTGAATAGTGAGTCTATCTTACTTGCCTTCACTTGGCTTTATATACTACACCATGGGGTTTTTTCTGTTTGAGCACCCAGAGCGGACCTACATCCTCTGAGGATCCACCTGAGCTCTGCTCACTACAACAGACTGGACCCCGTGGACTACCCTTTGCTTGTTTTTGGAGATTACCTTTAACATCAGTCAACACCCTATACTGAAGGGTGAAAAGGGTGAGTGTGATACCTAGTGGGCATCACAGGTATAGCCACTTAATTCACTAGCCTATTTAATCTCACTAACTTCTTTATTTTCACAGGCACCGTCCCCAGCACTATATTAAAGGGGTCTTCTCCCTTAATATTTATTCATTTATTTATTTAATTTGATTTATACATGTTTTGAGGTTGTTTACCAAAGGTTTACTTATTATATTGATTTACCACATTCCCGCACTGGATATTGCACTACCAGCACTGTATAAATAAATTTTATATCCTTTGCACCTTGTTTTATTTAAGGCTTCCAACACTCATTTTTTCAGCACTGAGGAGCACTTTATAAGGGCGTAGATATTTCAGCCCAAATATAGATCCTATTGTTTGCACTTGCACTTTATCATCACCTGTGGATTATTTATCTATTTATTTATATGTTTGATCTTTTTATGATGAGTATACACCTATAGGATCTAGGCCAATATACATTTTTAACAGGTAGCGCCGGTACCAGCCTTTCCCAACCCTTTATTTAGTCCCTGGCAATTGACACTCTCCAGGCTCTTATTTCTGCCAGAAAGGATCTGAGACGAATCTTGGAATCCAAAGCAAAGCGTTTACTGTTTTATCGCAAACAAATTTATTACGAACAAGGAGACAAATCCGGGAAGTTTCTGGCCAGAGCCCTCAAAGATGCTCAATTATCTCTAATATCCATTGTATCAAAAATAAAACGGGGAAATTAGATCGCGGCACACGCCTTATCGCCCAACACTTCCAGGAGTTTTACACTAACCTCTACAACCTACCAGCGCGACACAAACCGGCATCACTACAAGGTGATAGACCTTCCCTTATCCGGGACTTCCTCCGGAATAGTAAACTCCCACACATCTCTGCTGCGGACTCCATGTCTTTAGAAGGACCTATTACTGCAGAGGAACTCCTCTTAGCGATTAGATCCCTAAAACCAAACAAAAGTCCTGGTCCTGATGGCTTTACAGGCCACTATTACAAAACTTACATTGATCAGATCTCACAGCCACTTCTCACCGCATTAAACTCGTTACTCTCGGACAGTATGGTCCCAACATCTTTTACCCAGGCGCATATAACGTTGATCCCTAAACCTAACAAAGACGCTTCTGAGTGCGCTAATTACAGACCCATCTCCTTGTTAAACCTGGACCTCAAGCTATTAGCTAAAATTTTGGCAAACCGCCTCAAACCCCTGCTTACACAGCTGATTGGCCCGGAACAGGTAGGTTTTATGCCAGGGCAGGAGGCACAGGGCAATGTACTGAAGTCGGTGAGCCTGATACACAGATTTCATGCGGGCAAAGTCGGAGGCCTTCTCCTGTCCACAGACGCGGAGAAGGCCTTCAACAGAGTGGCGTGGGATTTCATGTTCGCAACCTGTAGACACATGGGTATAGGAGACAACATGCTTGCCTGGATTGCCGCTTTGTACACAAATCCCTTGGCTAACATTAAGGTGAATGGCACTCTTTCTGAACCAATTTAAATTCGTAATGGAACCCGCCAGGGCTGCCCACTCTCACCTCTCTTATTCATTTTGTCACTGGAACCCTTTATACGTACAATTAACCTGCACCCCTCCATCAGGGGTATTGTTATAGATGAAAGGGAATACAAGATTGAGGCTTACGCGGATGATTTGCTTTTTTATGTTTCCCTTCCCTTGGTTTCAATACCTAACTTACTTGAAACATTTGAGATATATGGTTATATGTCCAACATGATGATAAATTATCATTAGTCGGAAGCCTTAAACCTGACCTTATCTACACTACAGGTTTCCATGATTCAACAAACCTGCACATTTAGATTGAACTCCACTGCCATTCAATACTTGGGGGTCATGCTCACGCAATATCCTACAAATTTATACTAGCATAATTACCTCCCGCTACTTGCAAACATAACCCGAGACTTGCAGGACTGGATGCCTAAACACTTTTCCTGGTTCGGACGAGCCTCTATCCTTAAAATGACTATCTTACCAAAGTTATACCTCCTGCAAGCCTTAACTATTGCCCCATACCCTCAAATTTCTTCAGAAAATTGTGTTCCCTACAAATACAATTTGTGTGGAATCGTAAAAAGCCTGAGTACATTTTGACACTATGACCAAATCAAAATCTATGGGCGGTATGGGTTTGCCTAACTTTAAATAATACTATTTGGCTGTCCACCTTTACAGGATTATTGATTGGAATTGCCTTGCCAATGCAAAGGATTGGGTCAGGGTTGAGGACTCGTTCTCTGCCTCCTCCTTGGCATACACGCCTTGGATACCTTTGGCACATTGCCCTAAACCACTATTATCGCACCCCCTAATTGGACCCACCTTAAAGACATTCCATAACATAGCTCCGAAATATGACATCTCGTCCTCGCCAGGTCCACTTACGCCATTAGCAAATAATCCAGAATTCCAACCAGGCCTACGTAACTCTGCATTCCTGAAGAACCCCTCCTCTCCACTGTTAGCACGAGACAGTTTTGGTAAGGGCGCATTCGGACAATTGGATGACTTTATGAATCTGCTCCAGGGCCAGGAGATGCCCTACTGGTCATACTTTAAAACACGCAGTTACATTACCTCCCATAAAAGGCGGCACCTTATTCATAGACCACTGAGTGATTTGGAGAAAGCATGTGCTCGGGGGGAAAAGGTTGAGAGGTCCATCTCTCTGACATACTCATGGTTACAGAAACATATTGATGAAAAACCATACAGATTTCAGGAGAGGTGGACTGTAATGGAACAGGACACCCCTGACCGGGTACCTCCGTTGACAGATGCTCCTAGTGCTTCCCGAGGGGCTCCAAGCACTCCACCAGACACCATAACCACTTCAGACCCCACGAACCGCCGCAACTTGGTTAGGGTTTCACAATCTCCTACCCACCCTGGACCTACAACAAGGCTCCAGGTTCCTGTGGGTGAACCTTTCCCCAGAGAGTGCAGCACGAACAAGCTCTTACATAAGCTCTTGCTCTTACAAGAGCTTAGTGATTCTCTAAGGGAGCATGGAGGACCATAGCAATCCCTTGCAGCGGATTCCCCCAATAAGAGACAAGACTCTAGATTGAGGGTGAAGAACTAACTCCCTTCTTCTTAATTGAACAGACTTTAATATACAGTTTTCACCACAAGGTTACCACCCAGATGGACCTTGTTGAAGACTGGACGTGATATTCACAATCCAATAGGAACAGAGTTTTACACTCTCATACAGTGTACACAAAAATACACAATGTGGGACAATCCCCCCTCCCCCTTAGCATCCAATCCACATACCTATAAGTTTCTCTTAAGGCAGACAGACAGAACAATGGGAGGTCATTAACACTTAACAATGCAAAAGGGCAATCCACATTCCCTCCCAACACACAACAAAAGGAAAACCTGTCTGACATTGAAAGATATGTAATATACACAGCATTTAGGAAAAACAGATTTAATGGCAAATGGGAATAAATCTTTATATTCCTATATGGAGATATGGCTGGCAAATATGACGGTCCCATCTCAAGCAATTCAAACCATTAATCCTCTGTCTTAAACTTCCAGTGATGGTGAGTACTGTCACATGGACCATCTCGCTAAATACTCCTATCTCTGATTCACAATGGAAAAGAGTGTGCCTGCTCGCCCACAAGTGTTCATTGAGCACTAAAATGCAGGAAACTGCCTATATACTTCTCTCACAATGGTATGCTATACCCGATAAACTTAAGCGTTGGTACCCACACACAGACGACGCATGTTGGAGATGTGGCTGGGAAACGGGCACCATGACCCACATCTGGTGGTCTTGCCCCCTTATATCCACTTTCTGGCAACAAGTTCAAAAATTGAGCTCGACCATTGTGGGCGAAAACATCCTCCTCTCTCCTGAACTCTGCCTGCTACACATACACACCACTTCATTACATAGCTACAAAAATTCCCTGCTCATCCATCTCCTCAATGTGGCTAGATCACTTATCCCCCTGCATTGGAAGACTAGCACCATAACCTCCATTTCTGACTGGCTAAGAAGAACTCCTGAGATTTGTGAGATGGAAAGGGTTAGCGCAGTGGCCCATGACAGGATCCCTTGCTTCCTCACTTGCTGGGAACCCTGGATCCTTTTCCAAGGCTCTTCTACATATTCCACCCTTCTCCCAATAATACCCTGAGGTTGCTGCTACTAGTGTCCCTGTTTCAACTTCTCTGCTCTGATCTTCTTTCTCTCTTTCTCTTTCTCACCTACCTCAAGACTTGCTCTTGTTTTTTGTTTTCCTTACTTGGGCTATTAGATTAACATGTACAGATCGTGATGGTTATACAAGCTTCCATACTATTACTCTTTGTCTGTGTAATTGCCTGAATAATTCATTAGGAAGATATTTCAGTTTAGTTTACAATGTCTCTTATTATGACTGTTATTTGCAATAATAATCGTTGCTTTTGCACTATTCTGTTATTCATTCACTGTTACTGTTTCGCAGTTTAAATGCTAGTTCCTTTGAGGACTCTTTATGCTCCCATGGTGTTACCCTATGCTACTGTACTTACCTTTTTGACATGATTGTACTTCAACCACTTTTGCATTTCTCTCTTTGTTTTGTTCTTCATGTTCATAATAAACTTTATTGTTAAAAAAAAATATATATATATATATATATATATATATCAGAGCTCATCATGTATTGAAACCTGTAATAGAATGGTCAACTGCATTAAGTGCCGGTTCACACTGGTGCGATGTGGGAACCCTGTGAATCCACTGCGAGTTCCCGCATCGCACCCGACTCTCGGGCAGTTCACATTGCCATATGTGAACTGCTGGGAGTGTCAATACAAAGCTAATGACACCCCCAGATTAATCAGCATATCGCAGTGCGAACTGTCAATGCAGACAGGAATAAGATCGCATAGGTGTGAACACATTCATGCGATCCGATTCTGGTGTGGACCAAAAAAATGGTCCTGCATGACTTTGGTCTGAATGCATTGTGATATCAGCCATACAATCTGTATGGCTGAATTTGCATCGCACAGACATCACATGTGATTTGCAGAGCAGTGTTGTGCGAATCACATGCGATGTCTGACATTGCTATAGCGTGAACCTGCACTAAATGTATAGCAGATTCTGAGGACAAGGCTCTTAGTATATGCTTGAAAGAATGCACTTCATGGTGAAGACTATTATATTGATGTCTTGGTCTATGTAATACCAAAGGATCGGTTTGATATAACCAGGAATAGGTGTTTTAACTATTCAGGGGTACTGTAGTAAGGATTATTTACTAATGAAGTTAAACATCTTCACACAATACATTTTGTGAATATTCACTTCAGTTTCACAACAATTTATTGTGCAAAAATTCTTGATTCCTCAGCCCAATGTGAACTTCCCTTCCCTTCTGTAACAGTTTTAACCACTTGCCGCCAGCCCACCACAGTTTTACTGACGCAGGCTGGCTCAGCTGTGCGAGCCGACGTAGGGGTACGCCGGCTTGCGGAAGCTCTACTGGAGCGAAGTGCGCATGCTCCCGTCCCCCACTAGGTAGCGGATGTAACGGATCTTTGTACCCCAGGTGGGCACATCCACCGGACCTGTGTCTCCTGTCATCCAAACGCACCCACAGCCTGCGGAGAAGCCATACCCAGCCCTTAACCCCTCAATCATGAGATAATCCACACAGGTGTTGAGGGTTAACCATGCAGAGCTTAAACTGGTTTATTAAATTCCAAGACCGTTTTACACACAGTTAGGGAAACTCCCATTAGCCTTGCCACAGAAGTGGGGAAGGGGACAAAGACCATCCAATGGGAACGGAACATTTGTACATTGAAACAGGCAGTCTTAATACACACCCCCTGCGGAAAGATGTCTCCAGCCCAGACCAGACCATTGTCTGTGTCATGATTCCACACATTTAGACACAGAAACAGGAGGGGGGGGGGGGGATGGGGGAGAAGGGCTGTAGCATTACATTCCAAACACTTGGTTCTTAAACGTATACACATGCAATAAACATAATGCATACATGAAGGACAATATACAGTGGCTGTGTTTGCCACAATGCTCCCCCAGAACCAAGCCGGCATACACAGTCTGATCCTAAAGGATCGGCTTGGGGATGTCCAGGGAGTACTCACGGATCATTTGTCAATGTCTGTTTGCCTGGATAATTTGTCGGCGTTGCCGTTTTGCTTCCCAGGGCAGTAGTAGATGGTAAAGTCAAAAGGCTGCAGGGCCAAACTCCAGTATCTTCTGGCCCATAGTCTGTCGGTAGGAGGCTTGCGCACAGTCCCCTCCAAAACACACAGTGACAGTGGGTTCTGTCACAGCGGAGATGCCAATCCACGGGGCCGGGCCCCCGTGATCGCTCCCCGCTGAGAGAGAAGGAGGGTCAGCTGTTGTAAACAAAGCTGAACGCTCTTCTCTCTGAAATGAACTCAGAGCCCCTGTGATCCTTCTATATAGGATCACAGGTCTCAATGATCATTTCACAAGTCCCTCCCCCCACAGTTAGAAAACACCCCCTAGGCTCACAAATGACCTTTGATCTCCCCTCCTTCCCTGCCAGTGTCATTATTACAGTAATATTTTAGCACTTATTATTGTGGTAATGTCACTGGTCCCCCCAAAAGTGTCAAAAATGTCAGTTAGGGGTCCGATCTGTCTGCCCCATTACTAGTAAAAAATAAATTAAAAGGACATAACTCTTTCTCCTAGTTTGTAGACGTTATAAATTTTGTTCAAACCAATCAAAATACGCTTATTGCAATTTTTTCCCACAAATGTGTAGCAGAATACAAATTGGCCTAAAAGGATGAAAACTTTTTATTTTTATTTATTTATTTTTTTGGGAATGTTCTATAGCAGAATTTGATTTTTTTTTTTTCAGAATTGTCGCACTTTTTTGTTTATAGCGCAAAAAATAAAAATCGCATAGGCGATCAAATACCACCGAAAGAAAGCTTTATTTGTGGGGAAAAAAGGACATCAATTTTATTTAGGTACAGTGTCACACGACCGCTGAATTTTCTGTTAAAGTAACGCAGTGCCAAATCGCAACGAATGGCCTGTTTATAAAGGGGGGCAAATCCTTCCGGTCTAGAACTGGTTAATTAATCCTGAATAGCTGTAAAAACCAACAGGGGTTCTAATTCTTCTCCACTTCATTTTTTTACTATTAAGTTTGAAAAAACAACAACTTTAGCTGGATTCAATTTTAATGGTAATTATAAATAACACTGATCCTGGGAGTATCTCATTGCTTTTGAGGTTTAGAAAGGATTTTTTCCCTGTTAGAGCATTTCTTCTGGATCATTTGCTGAAATGTTTATTAATTTTGTCTTTTGATTGAACTCGATGAGCGTTCAACCTAACTGTCTCTTTAAATTCATTCTTTAGTGATTGCGGCATTCTGAATTGGAATTGATAAACCTGCTTTAAACTTAAAGTGAAGATAAAAGTATTAAGGTAAGTTATCATTTATTTATAACTTCATTTATATTCGGTTCATTTCTCTGGTTTCCATTGTGGTTTTAAAAGCCTATATGCATTCTCAGTCTAAACTCTACCAGAATTTATTTTAGAACTGGTTTTATTATGACAAGATTCCAAATAAAATCCCTATTAATCCTTAAGAGGAACTGTGTTTGAACAGACAAATGCTATAATCTTTGTTCACTCTTTTTAATTCTTAACGGTTTTCAAACTTCAGGAGGATAGGTGCTTAGTTGACAGAAACAGTTGTTGGAAAAAATGTGAGAGATTATGGTAAGTAATTAGGTAATTTTTATCACGCCCACCATTGGACAAGTCCTTGTTTTCCCCACCTTGTAGTAAAATAATGTTAGCTTTATTCCCTCAGGAGTCTGGATGTAGCATTTAGCTTGCTTCTGAGATCAGTTTGAGATGCTTCTGAGTTCCTACATTTATGCTGACCTAAAAACTTTGTTCCTGAATGCAGTTAGCGGTTTGTGTTTGTGTTGATGACATCAATTTGACATCCATTGGAGACACTTGAGAGATCATTCAGAATCCATGGAAAAGTAAATGTAGCACTACCCCCGTGAGGGTTGCCGTTTAGTGTATGTTCTTCCGCATTGCTCTGACCCTGTGAACCATCTAGCCCTCCTGCCACTCTAGGTCCAGACATAGTGTATACACCTTTAAGTAATGCACTGACACAGTATGAATGAATTTTACCTTTTACTCAAAGAGGAAATATGCAAAGTTATGTCAGTCAGCTAAACCCTGAATAAACTATCAGAGTTCAGCAAGACTGTCATCGAAAGACAACAACACTAGCATAAAAAAACAGCACTTAACACAATCTTCTATAATATGCAAGTAAATCTTCTCTCCTATATTATCAGGCAGTACCCAACTTAAAGAAGAACTCTAGGCTGACCTATACCATGTGTATCCTAATGAGAGATATGGCAATCAGAAAACCAGAACTTGTCCCCTTTAAGAGCAACTGTGTAATAATGTCGTCCCCCCCCCCCCCTTTTGCAAGGCCCTGCTATATTCTTCACCGGCAGTTGGAGCTCATGTAAAGTAATTTCCAATGTGGCTTGATATGACAAGGGAGTCAAGATGATATCTGCTTCAATGTCTGTGTTCAGAGTAATGAGAACTTGTGATACTTGCAGTCTGGACTGAGAACAGGCACCCTCTTCCCAAATCCTGGTGTCCGTCTGTGAGGGCCCTGGGGAACAGGCAATGCAGTCTTCCACATTCTCTGTTCTGCGAGCTGGCTGCGCTTTGCTGCTTCATAGTATTCAGCCGACCTCCACTCTCTCAGCGACGCTGCAAGGACGTCCGCAGTGTAGCAATAGGCATCCTCTCCACTGAGGCTGAGTCTGTGAGCGGGTCAGGCACATGCAGTAGGCCGTAATCTGCTGTCTCACACACCACTCAGCAGACTGATGTGCACGCAATGGGTCCCAGGAGCAAGATAGTTCAAACCTGTTAGGCAGATAGTTTTAGAGCTCCTCCCAAAATGCTTCACTCCCCCTTTGCTTCCTGGGAAGGTAGTTTCTTTAGTAATCCAGACACATGGTCATCATCCTGCTAGAGACTACAGTTCCCACAATGCCACTCTTCCAGTCTCTGCAAGATGACGATCCCATCTGAGACCAGCACCAGAGGGGCACAGAAATGACCCCACAAACAAAAGATAAGTCTGCATACTCAAATATGGTAGTCAGTTCCTGGCTACATAAACTTGGCTAGATGTGTGTAGACACTACTCTAGGTCAGTCCCCCATCTCCACCTCCACTAACATACAGACCAGGTGCTGGCCCTGTCATCACAGATTCCAAGGAGCAAGCAAGGATTCTGGTTGGCTGCACATCCAGTAAAATCACCTTTATTTCAGCAAGTCCTTAAAAACATGTCGGGGAACAGCATCATCAGCTAACACTTTTCACACTCCCTTTGCGCTTAGTCATAGCTCTATGACAGAGCTATGACTAAATGCTAAGTAAGTGTGAAACGCATTAGCTAGTGACCTATGTATTTTTGTGCATCAGTCAAAGACTAACAGGAGCAGTGCAAAATCTGGTGCAGCTCTAGCTTGCTCAATTAAGCTTTAACCTGGAAGCTCATTGATTTCTATGCAGAGCTGCACCAGATTTTGCACTCTCCAGTTTTATTAAATCAACCCCATTGTGTACACCTTGGTATGTTGCTAGGGTGTTGTTATTTGTTGCATTTTGCCAATGGAACATTAGGGCTCTGACCCTTCTTATGGCTTTCATTGTAGTCATCGGTCTCCCAGGCTATCTTTTGCGTAGGCGCCATTGTTTCCTTGCAACGCCTATGTGCATGGCTGTGGGGTACTATTGCCATCCAGCTGCACTCAGTGATGTTACTGCACATGCTCAGCCCATGCAAGCTTACACATGAGCAATTTAAGATCCGCATCATGGCGATACTGGCATCTATGGATGCCAGGGCCACCATAATAAAGTCCAGCATCTTTATTTCCCCCCTTTATTTTCCCTCCCTCTTCTCCTCTTGAAAGGGAGCTAGCAGGAACAAGGTTGTGGTTATTTGTTTTTTGGATGCCACTGCGACCACCAATGCATACCTATGGCCTTGGCCTTCTTGGTTTGTCTACTAGGCTGTTTATGGAGTGATTTGTTTACACAGGTAAGTGGTTCTGATTTGTATGCCTAAAATTACATAATTGATCTTTTATGGTTACATATTTCTTTTTTTAAGTCATCTTTAGATATCATTGGTCAATTGGTCATAAGACAAAGATATCCTTGGTGGCTCTAACTTTTTTACCTTTTTTATCACTTCATGTTTGATGTCTGATGGAATTGGTGGTTTACACATTATGGACACATGAGGAATATGTGGGTATTTTTAGCATCTTATTCCACCTATGTATCCATTATTTGCAGCTTTCATCCTTGCATACCAGCCCTGATGCTTTTCCCTGTGATTTACTGCTTGGCTGGTCTCGGCGCACACCTGGTGGGCATTTAATGCCAATGGTTTCTAGCATTCCAGTATTCCAGTCACATTTCTCTTTCTTATGTATGTATGTATACTTTAAAAAAAAACCTTCGGCCTACCTATATGCAGATGGGTTAATTAAATTACCCCAAGAGCATTTCATGGGATTGATCTTTTATATACAGTATTTGTAATTGTATAATGTTGTTTCATCCTGGATTTTTGTATCACATTTCATCTACTCCTGCAGAAGCAGAATCTAATTCTGAGAATCACGTAAGCCAATGACTGACCACGACCAATGTTATAAGCGTTATAACCATTTTTTTATATCTCTATGTTTTGTTCAATATCCTACATATATACAGTAAGTATATGTGGTTGGTGATGTGCTAGATGATTTAAATATACCTAACTGGTTTTCCATTTTTTTTTTTGTTTTTTTAACCCTATACTTTATCCTAACTGTACAATAAAATACTAGGATTTTAATATACTGTGTATATATTGTGACAGGAAGTCAGGAAAATCTATGGGTGTTGTCACTGACGGGAGATATATTTCTGCTTGGTTTAGACAATTCACTAATTGCTATCAGGTGTCGGCTGCAGAGGTAGGCAGGAAGGTGTACGGAAGTTGAGAACACTTTCAGCTGTTCAGAATGAGGCAATTAAGATCTCTATAACTTGTCCAAAGGGAGTCTATTGATTGCTGTCTCCTGAGGCTGTGTAAGCTGGGGAGAGCAGTCAGATGAGAGACTTCTAAAGGTGAGGTGTTGAATTTTTTTCTGTGTAAAGAAAGCACAAATGGACATTTGAGTGTCTGCTGTAGAACCAGCAGGGTCTGCCCAAAGAGTAGGTTGGGAAGACTCCTTAGATAGGTTCCGGTGTGTGAGAAGGTAGACGCCCACAGTGGCCAGGATTTATTTTGTGTTTTGTTTTATTTTGATGTTTTTGCTGCATGCACTGTTTTGAAGAAATTGGACGAATAAACCATAATCTGTTGTTTTCAACCACTCCTCGGCTATCTCCCTGTGTGACGAACCCCCCCAAAAGGGGTTATCCACACCCGCTACCGAGCTAATCCCTCACATATGGTGGAGGATGCGGGCAGTTAAAGTAAACCCAAAAAAATGGAGGAAATACTGAAACAACTGATTATATCGAATGCAGCCCAACAGCAGGCAAATGCAGCTCAACAGCAGGCAAATGCGGATTTTCAGCGGAGCTTTGCAGCTCAACAACAAGCTCACCGAGAGGCCATTGAAGGCGTGGAACAGAGACACCAGCAGCAAATGGAGGCCATTGTGAAACAGCTTCAGAGACAGCAGACCGAGGTTGGGAGTCAGGCCAGTAACATACCGACTTTTCGGGTAAACCACTTATTGCCAAAGATGACTACAGATGAGGACCCTGAGATGTTTCTGACCACGTTTGAAAGAACAGCGGAGAAAGAGAGTTGGCCTAAAGAACAGTGGGCTGGACTAGTGGCCCCCCTATTAGCTGGAGAAGCCCAAAAGGCATATTTTGACTTGGAACTTGCAGATGCAAAAAACTATGATCGATTAAAAGTGGAAATATTGGCACGTTTTGGGGTAACCTTGGATGTCCGTGCTCAGCGGGTCCACAATTGGAGTTATCAGCTGAAGAAACCACCCCGGTCGCAGATGTATGACCTCATCCATTTGGCTAAGAAATGGCTGCAGCCAGAAATTCTGTCCGGACCAGAAATTTTGGAGCGAGTAGTCATGGACAAATTTCTTAGGTCTCTTCCTAACACCCTGCAGAAATGGGTAAGCCATGGTGGTCCGGAAACCGCAGACAAATTAGTAGACCTGGTCGAAAGGTACCTAACAACTGAGAATTTGACCTCTTTTTCCAGAGATGCACAGACTTTTCACCCCAAGACCAGACCCTCCCCACCTATAAGTAAGACTGCGTCAGGGGATGGGGGTAGAGAGAGGATCCAAAGAGCAACTCGAGGTGTTAGTAGGACTACTACTAATGTTTGGCGAGAGCGACCTGGAAGACCCATCCCACAGGAGAGGACTGGAAGGTTGATTTGTTACCGTTGCCGGGAAGAGGGACATGTAGCAGCAGTTTGCCCAGCGGTTTGCCCAGTGGATGATGAACCCATGCATTGTGACTTTCTGACAGAGAGACGACAGTCCTTTTTTGCAACCACATACACTGCAGTAAAGGGGAATGAGAAACCTTTATATAGAATGTGTTTAGATGGTAAAGATGTTGTGGTATTGTTGGATTCAGGTAGCCTGGTTACCTTAGTGAGAAGTGATCTAGTGGTGAAAAAAAACGTACATCCTAGGAAAATGGCGGTAGTTTGTGTACATGGGGACACTCGAGAATATCCGGTGACTACAGTTTCCTTTGAAACCTCCCTCGGTAACTTGTGTCACCAAGTGGGTTTAGTTCCCAAACTGCCACATGACGCCATTGTGGGAAGGGATTTCCCAAAATTCTGGGAACTCTGGGATTGCCCAGATTCCCCAGTAGGTGGTTCTTCTGAGCCTGAACCATCTACTCCAGAATCCTCTAACTGTGAGGATTATCCTGAGTTTCCGTGCTCAGTCTTAGCCGGGGAAACACCAGTCCCTAGGGAGGAGCCTGCTACCTCAGAAGAGGAACAGCGGCCGTTAGGGTTGGATGACCTTAAAGTGCACCGAGAAAATTTTATCACTGAGCAATTGAGGGACCCCACCTTGCTAAGAGCCCGGGAGAATGTAGTGAAGATAGATGGGGAGCTAGTTAACCCTGACGAGAGGATTGCCCTCCCTTACTTCATTATTGAGAGGGACCTCTTATATCGAGTGTCACAGAGGATAGAGGACACTGTTGAGCAACTGGTAGTGCCTAAACCGTACCGCAAGATGGTTTTGGAACTGGCCCATGGGCACATTCTTGGGGGACATTTGGGAGCAGAAAAAACCCGGGAGAGAATCACCCAGAGGTTTTATTGGCCTGGGATCACTAAGGAAGTGGAATTGTACTGCTCTTCCTGTCCAGTGTGTCAGATTAATGCACCCATGCCCCATTTCCGTAGTCCTTTGGTACCCCTGCCCATTATCGAGGTTCCTTTTGAGAGGATCGCCATGGATTTGGTTGGGCCCTTACTGAAGTCCACAAGAGGGCACCAGCACATCTTGGTGATAATGGATTATGCCACCCGTTACCCAGAAGCGATTCCTCTCCGAAATACCTCTGCTAAAACCATAGCCAAGGAGTTATTTCAAGTTGTCACCCGGGTGGGTCTACCTAAGGAAATCCTAACTGACCAGGGCACCCCGTTTATGTCCAGGGTGACAAGAGAACTTTGTAAACTCCTGAAAGTGACCCAGTTACGTACCTCAGTATATCACCCTCAAACAGATGGGTTAGTGGAGAGGTTTAATAAAACGTTAAAACAAATGTTGAGGAAGGTGGTGGATAAAGACGGAAAGAATTGGGATTATCTGCTCCCTTATCTGATGTTTGCCATAAGAGAGGTTCCCCAATCATCCACAGGGTTCTCTCCGTTTGAGTTGCTGTATGGGAGGCACCCCCGGGGCCTACTTGACATTGCCAGGGAAACATGGGAGAGTGAGAGTTCCCCTCATCGAAGTGTGATTGAGCATGTTGCCCAAATGCAAGATAGAATTGCCCAAGTGATGCCGATTGTGAAGGCACATTTAGCCCAAGCCCAGTTGGCTCAACAAAGGATTTACAATCGTGGGGCCCAGGTCCGTTCTTTTGCACCTGGTGATAGGGTGTTGGTGTTGGTCCCCACGGTCGAAAGTAAATTCCTAGCCAAATGGCAGGGGCCCTATGAAGTATTGGAGAAAATAGGGATGGTGAATTATAAAATTAGCCAACCAGGAAGACGAAAACCTGAGCAGCTCTATCACGTGAACTTGTTAAAACCATGGAAGGATAGAGAGTCCTTGGTCGCTGAGACTACCCGAGTTTCTGCTCCAGTTCACCTGGCTGTCCCTGAAGTTGGGATAGCAGAGACTCTGTCCAAACTTCAGAAACAGGAGGTTAAAGAATTTGTGCTCCGTAATAGGGAGAAGTTTTCAGACCTGCCAGGTTGGGTCTCGGGAGTTAAACATGACATTATCACCACCCCAGGGGATAAGGTCAAGTTAAAGCCTTATAGAATTCCAGAAGCCCGGCGAGATGCCATTCGCCAGGAAGTAAAAAAAATGCTTGAGTTGGGGGTGATAGAAGAGTCAAATAGTGATTGGTCCAGTCCCATTGTCTTAGTGCCCAAACCAGATGGAAGTTGGCGGTTTTGTAATGATTTTCGCCGCCTAAATAAAATCACTAAGTTTGACACCTATCCTATGCCCCGCATAGATGAACTAATTGATCGCCTAGGCACTGCCCGGTACATGACCACGTTAGACCTTACCAAGGGTTATTGGCAAATTCCTCTCTCGGGGTCGGCCAGGGAAAAAACAGCATTTGTAACTCCAGACGGATCTTTCCAATATCGGAGGATGCCTTTTGGGTTACAGAATGCTCCTGCCACATTCCAACGCACCATGGATAAGACCCTTCGGCCTCATCTAGCCTATGCTGCTGCATACCTCGATGACGTGGTCATTCACAGTGAGGATTGGGACTCACACTTACCAAAAGTTCAGGCTGTGTTGGATTCCATCTGGAAAGCTGGGTTTACAGCCAATCCAAAAAAATGTACCATTGGGCTAGAAGAGGCGAAGTATCTGGGGTATACCATTGGTAGAGGTCTAATCAAGCCCCAAATAAACAAAGTTGAAGCTATTAAGGATTGGCCACGTCCCACCAGCAAGAAACAGGTTCGTGCATTTTTGGGGATTGCAGGTTATTATCGCCGTTTTATTCCCCATTTTGCCTCACAGGCTGCTTCCCTGACCAATCTGACCAAAGGGAAGGAGTCTGTCATGATCAAATGGACTCCCGAGGCAGAAACAGCTTTTCAGGCTTTAAAACAGGCCTTATGTAGCCAGCCAGTTTTAAAGTCGCCTGATTTTTCACGAGACTTTGTGGTCCAGACAGATGCATCAAATGTGGGTTTAGGAGCTGTACTGTCCCAGATTATCAATGGGGAAGAACACCCTGTTATGTACCTCAGCCGAAAGTTGAAGGCCCATGAAGAGAATTATGCCACCATTGAGAAAGAGTGTTTGGCGGTGAAATGGGCCTTGGATTCTCTCCGATACTACCTCCTGGGTAGACAGTTTGAACTGGTGACGGATCACGCCCCATTGAAGTGGATGGCACAGAACAAGGAGACCAATAGGAGAATAAATAGGTGGTTTCTGGCCCTTCAGGAATTTAGTTTTGTGGTAACGCATCGCCCCGGTGTTCAAATGGGGAATGCAGATGGTTTGTCCCGTGCACATGCGTGCCTGTCAACCTGTGTCCCAACCCTAGGGTTGAAACAAGAGGGGGGGGTATGTGACAGGAAGTCAGGAAAATCTATGGGTGTTGTCACTGACGGGAGATATATTTCTGCTTGGTTTAGACAATTCACTAATTGCTATCAGGTGTCGGCTGCAGAGGTAGGCAGGAAGGTGTACGGAAGTTGAGAACACTTTCAGCTGTTCAGAATGAGGCAATTAAGATCTCTATAACTTGTCCAAAGGGAGTCTATTGATTGCTGTCTCCTGAGGCTGTGTAAGCTTGGGAGAGCAGTCAGATGAGAGACTTCTAAAGGTGAGGTGTTGAATTTTTTTCTGTGTAAAGAAAGCACAAATGGACATTTGAGTGTCTGCTGTAGAACCAGCAGGGTCTGCCCAAAGAGTAGGTTGGGAAGACTCCTTAGATAGGTTCCGGTGTGTGAGAAGGTAGACGCCCACAGTGGCCAGGATTTATTTTGTGTTTTGTTTTATTTTGATGTTTTTGCTGCATGCACTGTTTTGAAGAAATTGGACGAATAAACCATAATCTGTTGTTTTCAACCACTCCTCGGCTATCTCCCTGTGTGACGAACCCCCCCAAAAGGGGTTATCCACACCCGCTACCGAGCTAATCCCTCACAATATATATATATATATCAGAGGCGTAACTAGAACCTTCAGGGCCCTGGTGCAAGAAACCATAAAGAGCCCCTCTACCTTGGCTGAGGTCCTTCCCACTGGTCCCAGGGCCCTTTACTCCCATCTCAGAGTCCTTTATTACAGTCCCACAGTGGGACCCTTATAGATGTTTTGCAGTGGGCCCCCTTCCTGCTGTATTGGACCCCCCTCATGGTGGCACATGCAACCTTTGTGACCCTGGTAGTTTTGCCACTGGTGTTAGTAGAACTGTAAAGGTTGTCAGTCAGTAGGGCAGTGAACAGTGTCAGTATGGCAGTAGACTTTACCAGTAAGGTAGTGAACATGGTCAGTAGGGCAGTGGACGGCGTCCATATGGAAGTGGACTTTGTCAGTAAGGCAGCGTATGGGGTTAGTAGGACAGTGCACATGTTCGGTAATTTTTTTAATTTTTTTTATTTTTTAAAATTATTTTTACCATTTTATTTTATTTATTTTTTTACAATTTTTTTTAATATTACATTTTTTTAGGAATCCCATTAAAGGGCTCTGGTGCAATATCAGGGGTCTAAAAAGACCTCTGATGCTCCACCTTTGAGACAAAGAAAGGGGATACCAGGGATCACACAGGGGCCTGGTCACAGAAGGACCTGGATAGAAGGGATGGCAAGGCAGCATATGGAGGAACCGATCACCTCAATTTTTCTCCTGCAGCCGCTGAAAGGCACTATTCTCCAACACTTTCCCAAAAAGGGTTGGTACCAGGTTCTGTGTTAAACATTCTGAACCCTATAAGCTGTCTTCTGTCTTGACTTTCATACAAATCTAGAAGAAATAGCAGTGCTTCAGTCATTGCATCTTGTCCCATCAATTTATGTTTAAGACATTCCACAGTGTACAATAGCCCCCCCCCCCCCCCCATGCCCAGTCTCCAAAGCCTTTCAAGTACCCTGTGTCTGATGCAGCAGATAGATTACTTGAGGAATCAGTGGGAATGAGCAGGGCTACTGCCCCATAGCTCAGAATCATTAGGTAATACAGGGTTTTTTTTCTCCAAGAATAAGAAAGTCCCCCATTTGGGCATGTGGGTGGGTGTCATCTTTAACACATTAATTTCTAGTGCACTGGCCCAAAAAGAAAGAATCCAGGGCACCAGAACACAGGATCCGGGTGTTGCAGGTCAGCTGCAAGGGTGTTTTGAGCTACCCAGTCATGCCAGACAGTTTTTGTGGCCATCCTATCCTGTCTTCATTAGCACTAATGCCTGGGGAAAGTAAATGCCCACCAGCAGTATGTCCAGATCATGCTCCCCCAATGATTATTTGTTTCAATAACATACAAAATATATTTATTGTAAGCACTTTGAAATAAAATAACAACTAATTCAATAACATTTTTTTTATGCAGGATCATTTATGAGCTTACTGTTTATAGTTTAATGAGTACACATTTTGTTATCTGTAGAGCGTATTTTGTGACTTTTTGAGATGGCGTTGAGCTATAGAGAGCTGGGATTAGGGTGTTTCAATAATTGGAAATAAAAATTTTTACAACTTTGTTTTTGTTGAATCAAAGAAGATCTTTATTGAAATAACATTAAATAATACGGTCTAAGAACTGTGCAATTTCAGAGAGTCCACTCTCACAAATTTACAGTTACAGTAAGGTCCTATTCCCACCTGAGTGTTTTTCAGCTAGTAAAACGCTCATCTCCAAAGTTCCAAAATGCCCAAATCCCACTCATTTCAATGGCCCTTGTTCACATATGAGCATTTTGTCGCCTAAAGCAAAACTTCTGAAGCTTCTTTTTTGGCAGATTACAAGCATTTTTTTGGTCAGATGCCTGCCTCCAAACACCAGCAAAAAAATGCCCAAAAAACACCTGAAAATGATAGGCTCAGGTGTGAATGGAGCCCGAATCCTAAGCTTAAGTTTCACACACAGAATAAAATAGATATGGATGAAACAGCAAGGAGTACAAGCAACATATCAGGCTTACATTTTAGATGGAATAAAATAAATGGTATATACAAGGGGCAAACCCTTCCCTGCACCTATAGACCCAAGACATGTCAACAGTAACCTAAGAAATAATACTTTAGAACAATAGTCTATTCATTATAAAGTCGACCAGGGCCAGACCTGGAGTAGCCAACCAGCATCTCCATATTTTCTCATATTCAAATGGGTTACCTCTGTGTTGGTATATCAGTTTCTCATAGTGTAATGTTGTACCCACAAGCTCAAGCCACATTTGTGGTGTAACTTTTTACAACTTTAACATAACTGAATTAATCTAAAAATGCCCTGCGATGATATGCTGTGACGTATATTGTCAGCACCCTCCATCTCCTGATCATTTTTTTCTCTAAAGTCCAGTATTTCCGCAAGCAAAAAATTTCTGCCTTTTAAAACCACCTCACAGCAAAATCATTGTGTTAAAAAACACCAGGGAGAGGCTGTGATTGGACTTAGATTACTAAGCTTGTATAAATGTTTTTTGCCACAATAATTTATTATTATTATTATTATACAGGATTTATATAGCGCCAACAGTTTGCGCAGCGCTTAACAAAATGAGGGCAGACATTACAGTTACACTACAATTTGGAACAAAAGGAATCAGAGGGCCCTGCTCGTTAGAGCTTACAATCTAAAAGGGAGGGTCAATTGATACAAAAGGCAATAGCTGTGGGGGATGCGCTGATGGAACAAGAGAAACAGCGTTATTAGTTAGTAGCCGGGTAGGCTTCTTTAAAGAGAAGGGTTTTCAGGGATCGTCTAAAGATGGATAGATTAGGGGACAGTCGGACAGATTGGGGTAGAGAGTTCCAAAGAATGGGAGAAGCTCTGGAGAAATCCTGGAGGCGAGCATGGGAAGAGGTGACAAGGGAGCTAGAGAGCAGGAGGTCTTGGGAGGACCGAAGAGAGCGGCTAGGTTGATATTTTGAGATCAGGTTAGTGATGTAGCTGGGGGCAGAGTTGTGGATGGCTTTGTAAACTGTTGTTAGCACTTTGAATTTTATTCGTTGGGTGAGTGGAAGCCAATGAAGGGATTGGCAGAGAGGGTTGGAGGACACTGAATGGTTGGTAAGGTGGATAAGTCTTGCAGCTGCATTCATTATGGATTGAAGGGGGGATAATCTATGTAAGGGTAATCCAATGAGGAGGGAGTTGCAATAGTCGAGGCGAGAGATAACCAGGGCGTGAATTAAGAGCTTGGTGGTGTCATTGGTTAAAAAGGGCCGTATTCTAGCGATGTTGCGGAGGTTAAGGCGGCATGATTTGGACAGGGATTGGATGTGAGCCTGAAAGGACAGTGCAGAGTCCAGGGTTACCCCTAGCACCCTGGCATGTGTGGAAGGACTAATAGTTATTCCATTGATCTTGACAGAGAATTCTGGGGAAGGGGCACGTAGAGGAGGAAATATTATGAGCTCGGTTTTAGATAGATTCAGTTTGAGGAAGTGGTGAGACATCCAGGCTGATATGTCTGTTAGTAGATCAGTGATGCGGGAGGAGACTGATGGGGTGAGCTGAGGGGTAGAGAGGTAGATTTGGGTGTCATCAGCATAGAAATGGTAGTGGAAGCCATGGGAGGCTATTAGCTGACCCAGGGAGGAGGTATAGATTGAGAATAGTAGTGGTCCAAGGACAGAACCTTGGGGGACCCCAACAGTAAGAGGAGTTGCAGAGGAGTAAGTGGAATTGTAAGTGACACTGAAGGTGCGGTGAGATAGGTAAGATTCGAACCAGTGGAGAGCACAGTCACGGAGACCGAGCAAACTGAGTTTTTTGAGAAGGAGGGGGTGGTCAACAGTATCAAAGGCAGCCAAGAGGTCCAAGAGTAAGAGTATCGAGTAGTGACCATTGGTTTTTGCTGTTAGTAAGTCATTTGTAAGTTTTAGGAGAGAAGTTTCTGTGGAGTGTTGCCTGCGAAATCCAGACTGAAGGGGATCAAGGAGGTTATTCTCAATGAGGTGCTTATTCAGGCAGTTGTAGGCTAAACGTTCAAGGAGCTTGGAAGCAAAAGGGAGTAAGGAGATGGGTCTTAAGTTATTTAGATTGGAGGGGTCTAGCGAGGCTTTCTTTGGTATGGGAGTTACTAGCGCATGTTTTAGAGAGCTGGGGAAGATCCCAGTGGAGAGGGAGAGGTTGAAGATATGAGTTAAAGAGTGTAGGATAGAGTCAGAGGGTGACCGTAGTATTTGAGAAGGAACAGGGTCCAGGGGGCAGGAAGTTAGGTGGGCATTAGAAAAAATTTTTGTAACTTCCTCTACAGTAGTTGGGTTAAACAAGGGAAGTATTGATTGTGCAGGAGGACAAGGTGTGTAAGGTGAGGGAGATATCTTTAGTGTAAAAATCTCTTCACGAATTGTATCGATCTTATTTTTGAAGTGATTGGCAATCTCTTGGGCAGTGAGTAAGTTAGTGGGTGGAGGCAATGGAGGACGAAGTAGAGTGTTGAAGGTAGAAAAGAGTTGACGGGGACTGTGTGAGAGGGTGTTAATGAGAGTGATAAAGTAGGTCTGTTTGGCAGTGTGGAGGCAGGAACTGTATTTTTGGAGGGCAGATTTATATTGACTGAAATCTTGCTGTGACTTAGTCTTACGCCACAGACGCTCAAGAGCACGACTAAGTTTTTTGAGGCTTCTGGTATTGTCTGTCTGCCAGGGTTGAAGCGGTCAGGGCCTGATTCTGTGTGTAGTGAGGGGGGCCAAAGCATCCAGGGTAGATGACAGTGAACTGTTGTAGACAGAAGTGGCCATGTTGGGGCAGGAGAGGGATGAGATTGTGTTGAAGAGACCATCTGTAGCAGAAAAAAGAAGTGAAGGGTTCAGATGGCGAAGGTTTCTACGGGTAATTGTTCGGTAGTTGGAAGGTAAGGAGGAGGACAAGGAGAGACTGAAACTAATGAGGTGGTGATCAGAGAGAGGGAATGGAATGTTGGAGAGGTTGTGAGGGGTGCATAGGTAGGAGAACATGAGGTCAAGGCTGTTGCCATTAGAGTGAGTAGAAGCATGTGTCCATTGTTTTAGGTCAAAAGAGGAGGTTAAGCTCAAAAGTTTAGAAGTAGCAGGAGTGTTAAGATTAACAGGGATGTTGAAGTCTCCAAGAATGATTGTGGGAATTTCAGAAGAGAGAAAGTAGGGTAGCCAGGCAGAGAAGTCATCAAGGAAGCCTGATACCGGTCCAGGAGGCCGATAGATCACAGCAATTCTCAACGAAACTGGAGAAAATAGATGAATACAGTGAGCTTCAAATGAGGAGAGAGACAGAGAAGGGGGTGGATGAAGAACCTGAAAAGTGCTTTGAGGGGAAAGCAGAATTCCAACCCCACCTCCTTTCCGTCCACTAGGCCTGGGAGAGTGAGTCCACCATGGGAGAGGGCAGCAGGAGAAGGAGAGTCAGAGTCTTGAAGCCAGGTCTCAGTAATTGCAAGCAGGTTGAAGGAGTTTGTGATAAATAGGTCATGGACAGAGGTGAGTTTGTTGCAAACAGAGCGGGCATTCCAGAGGGCGCAGGAGAAGGGGAGGTTGGCTTGAGGCAGAAGAGGAATAGAAACCAGATTGTGTGGATTTCGGCTGGTGTCAGAGGATAGGGGGTGATGGGTATGTCTGCCAAAGGTAAATGATGGGGGTCCAGGATTTGGGGAAATATCTCCAGAGGTTAGGAGAAGCAAAAGGGTGAGGGAGGTGATATGGGAGTATGATTTATGAGGGGGGACACATCTCAGTGTCCTGTAGATTTTATTGGTGTGTGGGTTCAGAATCAGCAGGAGTTGATGAGTGCAGTATAAAGGTGAAGATAGGAGTGAGGGTGATATATACAAGCTGTGGAGCGGAGATGAGGGGTGAAGGAGAGAAAGTTTTAGGAGAGAGGATGCAAACATGAGAAGGAGAATTAGGGATTGCATAATACAGGGTGGTGAGATTGAGATGTAAACTGAATGTGAGATGGAAAAGCAGTATAGAGTCTCAGATCACCTGTAGTCTGTCTGTTGGCTTGCAGTTGTATGCTTTGTGCATTCGCTGAAGTGCTGAGCAGAAGTGTAATACTTAATCCAATAATTGTTTTTAGTCATGTAATTGATATATTTAGCTTATAGCAAAAAAAAAAAAACCTCTAAAAATTGTAACAACCAAAATAGCCCAGGTTTTATTTATGGCTTAAACATGTGTTCAACCCTTTGTAATTTGAAGCGATTGTTAAAATATGCATATGTCACTTTAAAGCACATAAAGTTTGGTCTAACACTCAAGGAAGAACATGCATCTTTAATGCCAAAAAACTATGCTGCTGAAAGAAACTTGCAATGGACATCATTTATCAAAATGTCTTTGGTAAGATTTATGTTTATTCCGTTCCTGCAACCAAACAACCAGAAAATGTCATTCTCAGAATGCAATTCTCCATGGCAGATTTCAAACTGATTGGTTACTATAATGTAATTAAGACCTTTATCATAAGAAAATGCATAAATAATAATACATTCATGTAATATGTGTATTATGTGTGTATATATACACAGTGTATATATATATATATATATATATATATATACACACACACACTTCTCAGCATAAATGAGTACACCCAACAGATTTGACAGAAAACCTTTAGGCTGGGTTCATACTTAGTATGGTTGCGGCTCACAGCAGAGGTCCGGTGCATCCCTGTTTTCCATTTCAGGGATGAATCAGACCTGAATTTTTGCCTGAATTCGGACCTAAAACGAAGCCAAAGATGAACAGGACCCTTGTGCAATCCTCTCCCCAGCCGCCACAGAGATGTGTGAACCTGCTCCATTGAGAGCCAGGCACACTCTCCTGTTATTCGAATTGGATGCGGAGAAACCTGCATCCAATTCGCACTAGTGTAAACCCTGCCTTACTTTCCTTTCAGAATCAACATTTTCTATGAAACACTGTACTAAATAATGCTTCCACAAATGTGGGTTGTTGATTGCAACCAAGATTTGTTGAATTGTACACACAAAAAATTATTTTTCTAAGAAATGTATTCATGATCATGTTGCAAAATGAATACACCCCAATAAAAGTCTTATAAGCAAAGTTAAATTTTAAACAACAAAATCCTAATTAACAAGAATTCAACTACAAGTGAGTCTTATTATCCATTTAACCGCTTGCCGACCGCCGCACGACTATTTACTGCGGCAGTCAGCCCCTCACAGGCAAAGCGACATAGTACTACGTCGCTAGCCTGTGAGGGTCTAGGGAGCGAGTGCGCGCCCCCGGAGGCGCGCTCCTGCTCACGCGCGGTCACGGACCCCCCCACTCGGCGATCGTCGGTGCAGAGGGAGAAAGGCAGGCGGCTGATGTTCTATGTAGGACCGTTGATCACTGTTCCTACACCTCAAGCCACAGCCAATCACAGTTAGAATCACGCCCCTAGGGATACACACCACCCCTCCTTCTCAAAAAAAGTTAACCCCTTCACTGCCAGTGTAATTTTACAGTAACAGTGCATATGTATAGCACTAGTAAATAAAGGGTAATAACCGCGCTAATGGACAAAGGAACAGCAGCAACTTCAAGTGTGACCACACCCCAAGCAAAATTTCTATAATAAGTCGCGCTAACTTGAATGATGGAAAATAAAGTCCATAAAGTCCATATATCAGGATCACAGTGTTCAAACAGGCTCCCTATGGATATACGCTTACCAGAATTGGTAAATCAAAAGGCAGGTTCTCTGAGGCAAATCTCGTCCCTTTGATAGTAGACTGGAACCAATATCTCGCGTAGACTCAATATTAATGGATGAGAGATAAAAACGCAATAGCGTAAAACCCAACACAAACGGAAGAACTTATACACCAGAGTGAGTGACTAACAACTGAATAAATTGTGTGAACTTCACCAGTGTATAATAACCAGAAGGAAGAGAGCAGGAAGGCTCTAAATGGGACACCTATAGGTACCCCTTACCAGAAGTAGCTGGAAATGCATGCAATCGTAAAAGTATGTACAATCCTGTGACAGCTGGTGTCGCCTCTTACCACAGTGTAGAGATAAAAATGCCAAAGTGAATGGAAAATCCTAGGTATGTGTCTTCTATGTAGATAACCACCACCAATACCACTCGCCTCTTACCAGATAAAAAATCAGATTGAGCCAGATTAAGCAAGAGAATCAAGTATGACAGGATGCCAGCCTTCACCAATAGGATTTGCCTCTTATCCTAAGGAGATGGTAAATTCGCCTATAGGAATGGCGAGCTTCACGGAACCTGCAGTGGACTCCTGGACGAATGACTCCAATATAGCCAGGGGAATCACCACCAAATAAAAGAGAAGGCTCTCCACACAGCTCTGCTTTCACCGGTTACAACCGGTTCCAGTCTACAAAAATGTCAGTCAAAGGTCCGATCAGTACCGCAAAAAAAATCGCAGATCGCCGCCATTACGCGTTAAAAAAAAAACAAAAATGACAAAAATCTTTCCCTTTGTTAGTAAACGAGATAACTTTTGCGCAAACCAATCAAAATACGCTTTTTGTGATTTTTTTTTTACCAAACATATGTGGCATAAAACAAATTGGCCGAAAATGTTAAAAAAATTTTGATTTTTACATTTTTTGGGGGGGGAATTTCATATAAAAAATGTGAAAAATATTGTTATTTTTGCAAAATTGACACTCTTTTTTTGTTTATAGCGCATGATCAAAAAATCGCACAGGTGATCAAATACCACCAAAAGAAAGCTCTGTTTGTGGGAAAAAAAAGGACGTCAAATTCGTTTAAAAATGTGTTTAGGTACAGCGTCGCACGACCGCACAATTGTCCATTAAAATCACGCAGTGCCGAATCGCAAAATAGGCCCTGGTCAGGAAGGGGGTAAAATCTTCCGGGGCTTAAGTGGTTAACCGGTGTCCAACAGACAGTTGATTATAAAAGTGCATTACTTAACAAAGAAAACCTCTACCCATTTTATGCTGCCAGCAATGGCACCACATGGAAGAGAAATGTCACAAGGCCTGTAAAAGAAAATAATTTCTTTACACAAGAAAGGTGAAGGCTACAAAAAGATCAGCAATACTGTAGCAAAAGTGATACAAAAATTTAACAAAGATGGAACTGCAACCATTTGCCCAGAGAAGTCCAGGTCATCCACAGAAGTTAACACCTCAACAGGAGCATCTTCTGATGAGAAGGGTTGAAGAAAATCTCCATGCAATTTCAATGCAGTTAGCTAAAGTAGAAAGCTAAACTGGGGTGATTGTTTCCTGTGACACAATACGGCATACATTGCAGAGGAATGGCAAGCGGGGTGCCTTTCACAAAGGAAGCCTTTCCTAAAGCCCATGCACAAATAAGCCCACCTAGAATTTTCCAGGGCCCATGAAGAAATAGAAGAAGACTACTGGGACTCTGTAATATGGAGTGATAGTACAAAGATAAATGTTTTTGGAAACGATGGCTTCAAAATTGTATGGCATCGCAAAGGTGAGGAGTTAAAATGCATTGTGCCTACAGTGAAACATGGTGGTGGCAGTGTCCTTCTGTGGAGGTGCATGAGTGCTGCTGGTGTCGGGGAGCTGCATTTTATTGATGGTATTATGAAATCACAAATGTACTGCTTTATACTGAAAGAGAAGATGCTGCCATCACTCTTGATCGTCGTGCACTTTTCCAACATGACAGTGTTCGAAACACACATCTTAGGCCACTGTTGCATTTCTAAAGAAGAACAGGGTGGAAGCAATTCAGTAGCCAAGTATGCCTCCTGATCTGAACCCAATCAAACTCCTATTGGAAATCTGAAGAGATAAGTTGAGAATAACTCTCTATCCAGCATCCAGGCTCTAAAAGAGGTTGTTCTTGAAGAATAGAAAAAAGATAGATTTTGCATTATGTCACCAACTTGTTAATTCCATGCCTAGAAAACATGGTGCTATACTTACTAATCATAGAGGTCATACAAAAATACAAGATGTAGTATTTTTGTTGTGGGGTGTATTCATTTTTAGCAACTAATTTGAGTAAAACTGATGATTTTGTCATCTAAGTTACAATATTAACATTTTTTTCATGTAATAAGCTAAACATATTTTCAATGAAACTCAGTTTTGTCAAAATGTTGGAAATTGTTAGTGTGTTCATTGAGATATTAATTGAAATCTTACTTTTTAAAAGGGGTGTACTCATTTATGCTGAGCACTGTATATACTGTATTTATACTGTATATTATGATAAATTATATGCTATATATGATATTGGTGTCATCTCTTTTGGCCATTGGGTGACCACTGATGATATACAGGTAGCTCATGTTATAGCTGCCTAAGAGTGGGCCAACTCAATATTGGACCCTATGGACTAAGACTGGGATGCCATTAAAGTTTGTGTGTGTAAAGGCAGGCGTCCCAATACATTTGGTAATATAGTGTATATCACAGTCCCTTTAGTGTAGGTGAAAAAAATTCCTATAACCCCCTACAGCCAGCAAGCAAAGGGATAAACTATACATTTTTTAATTCCCCAGGCTGTCGTTGGCATGCCTTGTCTACTGGGTCCTTCTGTATTGGCCTACAGATCATTGGCATGCCTTGTCTACTGGGTCCTTATGTATTGGCCTACAGATCATTGACATCACCAGTTTACTTCCTCTGATCACTGTCTATCAGGAGGTAGCGTTATTTTTGATAAAAATAATGAGTACAAAGAATGTTATGAATGAGTTAAGTCTGCTTGTGAAGATGCTCATTATATTTCACACACTAGTTGGCTTACATTGGTATATAGGAGTTATTTCTCAGTTTACTTGATACTTCTATTTTCAGAAGATACATATTGCTTTATGGCCTTTTTTATAGCTAGCTATGCATAGCTCAAAGATTTAAAACTTTTACAGTATCAAATGAGAAGATCAGAAACTCCAAAGAATTAGTCTTTTCCAAAGTCTTTTGTATGTGTAAAGAGCCTATTTTTGAGAACTTTTTGAGGTCTTTGAAAACAGATGAAGTACAGATCAGTATCTGGGTCACAGTCGACTTCTATTTATCCTTCTGTTTTCTCTTGAAGCCAGATTGGGCCGTGTTTGATTTATACTCACATCGGCCAGCAATCTTTTTTACATTTTTCTGTATATATATGTATATATATATATATATATGCTATTAATGAGTGAGTGAATGCACTTGGGTACGAATAATAGGCTGTTCAGCAAACTCATTTAAAATTTTGAAAAGTACATCCACTTAGATTAATTATGGGTGTTGTAAATAAAACATGGGGAGCTGGGCACTGCCATGGTGAACATGTACCAATGCAAAAACTCCTTTAAGAGGTTGTAAACCCTCACCTATACTGGGTGGAAGTGACTGGCCTCAGGTGATAGACAGAGATTAAACAAATCCTCCTACTTATGTTGTACCTGTTTATCTGCAGTATTCTCTTCTCTACATCTGTTAAAGTAAGAATTTCTAAAGCTTTTCTGATATTTCAGGAAAAAGGGGGGAAGAGAGATGAAGTCGCACTCTGTAGAGTTCAACGAGGAGAGCTCTGAGAGCTGATTGGGGGGAAAACCCCCCCCCCAACCTTTTGCACAGTGCGCAGGACCAGAACTGAGGCTATCAATCAGCTGTAGCTCCCTCCCCTGTCACCTTTTTTTCTCTTGATGTCACGAAAACTTGTCAGAAGTGACTCATGCAGATAACAGAGGAATGTGACAGCAGACAGAAATTACACTTAGTGCTCGCTCTTAATTGAGACAGATACACACTATATAAGCTTATGCTTTGTTCATATTTAATGGTTGAAGCTTAAAACCACTTTAACACCTTCCAGTCAGAACAAATTTTTATATTCCTTTTAAAAAACATTGAAAAAAATCTTTTTTTTTTTGCCAGAAAATGACCTAGAATCCCCCCCAAAGCAGCAACGTGGCTCGTTATCATCTATCGACGTAGTACTACGTCGCTAGACTCCTCCCCCTGTAGGCGGCGCTCCTGCTGTTTTCAGTCACAGTGGGAGTCGGGCCAGGGGAGGAGCGGCGGCGATCGCCGCTGCTCTTCCCCGATCGTCGGGGAATCTAGTTTGGAGATCCGCACGCCTGTGTAAACAAAGCGGGCGGATCTCCTAAGTGACAGGGAGTGACAGATCGGAGTGTTCAGCATAGCTGAACAACCGATCTGTCCCTGACTCACTCATTCACCTCCCCCCACACACGTCAGTAAGCACCAGGCATACATTAACCCTTAACCCCTCCCTCTCCAATAAAATTATCCCCTTCCCTGCCAGTGTCATTTTTACAGTAACAGTGCATATATATATAGCACTGATTACTGCAGTAATGTCACTGGTACCCCCAAAAGTGTCAAAAATGTCAGTCAAGGGTCCGATCTGTCCGCCGCAATGTCGCAGTCCTGCAAAAAAAAATGCAGATCGCCGCCATTACTCGTTAAAAAAAAAAACACCAAAAATGACAAAAATCTTTCCCTTAGTTAGTAAACGCAATAACTTTTGCACAAACCAATCAAAATACACTTATTGTGATTTTTTTTTCCAAACATATGTAGCAGAAAACAAATTGGCCAAAAATTTTAAAAAAAATTGATTTTTACATTTTTTGGGGGGGAATTTCATATAAAAAAATGTTAAAAATATTGTTATTTTTTTCAAAATAAACGCTTTTTTTTTTTTTGTTTATAGCGCAAAAAGTAAAAATCGCACAGGTGATCAAATACCACCAAAAGAAAGCTCTGTTTGTGGGGAAAAAAAGCACGTAAATTTTGTTTCGGTACATCATCGCACGACCGCTCAATTGTCCGTTAAAGTCACACATCGCCGAATCGCAAAAAGTGGCCCAGACGTAAGACAGCAAAATCCTCTAGTGGTAAAGTGGTTAATCAGAGCATAACATCAAGTCCCTTAAACTTCTGGGATATTGATCTGGTCAGTTAAGTACCAGAGGGGGTTGTTAATGAGTTTCAACAGCTTTGGTGTTAATGAAATTAACAACAGGGGCACTAGACAGGCAACAATGAGACAACCTCCAAAACAGGAATGGTTTTACAGGTGGAGGTCACTGACATTTTTTTCCCTTCTCATATTTTCTGACTTTTTCACTAGTTTTGCATTTGGCTATGATCAGTCTCACTACTGAAAACATGAGGCGATACCTGGACCCTATAGAGGTTGCAGAGGCAGTCTAACTCCTCCAGGATAGCACATTAATATGTGTCATTGCCAGGTTTGCTGTGTCTCCCAGCACAGTCTCAAGAGCATGGAGGAGATTCCAGGAGACAGGCAGTTACTTTAGGATAGTTGGACAGGGCCTTAGAACGTCCTTAACCAATCAGCATAACCGCTATCGGCTCCTTGGTGTATGGAGAAACATGATGAGCACTGCCAGAGCCCTACAGAATGACCTCCAGCAGGCCACTGGTGTGAATGTCTCTGACCAAACAATCAGAAACAGACTTCATGAGGGTGGCCTGAGGGCCCAACCTCCTTTAGTGGGCCCTCTGCTCACTGCCCGATACCATGGAGCTCGATTGGCATTTGCCATTGAACACCAGAATTGACAGATCCGCCCCCATATTTAAAAAATGAACCAAAGTCTTTACCAAGTAACTATATTCTGTTTAACCTATATAGTTGGGAAGATACTGAAGAATTTAATAAAAGCGTTATTGCTGGCAAAAAAAGTATTTCAACCAAAAGACAGCATGGATTCATGAAAGACAGAAGTTGTCAAACAAATCTGTTTTTTTTTTATAAGGTGGTAAGTAAAACCTTGGACAGAGGGGTGGCTGTGGATGTAGTATACTTGGATTTTTCAAAAGCATTTGACACAGTTCCCCACACGCGGCTAATGTGTAAAGTTAAGTCTACAGGCTTGGAAAAATGTGTTTGTAAATGGATAAAAAAACTGGGTAAAAAGCTGTATTCTGAGAGTAGTGGTTAATGAATCATACTCTGAATGCTCTAAGGTTATCAGTGGTGTACCCCAAGATTCAGTGTCAGGACCCTTACTTTTTAATATATTTATAATTGATTTAGGGTCTGGGATTAAAGGTACCATTTCAGTGTTTGCAGATGAGAGCAAGCTACTATATGCAGTGGAATAACATCCTTACAGGATGTCTCCAACTTACAAGATGATCTCAATGCACTGTTTATTTGGCAGATGAGTTTTACCCCTTGCTGACCGCTCCACATACATTTACTGTGGAGCGGCGGCTCCTGTGCGCAGAATCACGTACAGGTACGTGATTCTGCACTTCCGGGTATGGGGCACACACGCGCGCCACTGGTGACCCGCTTCCACTGTGATTGGAAATCGGCACCCGCCGATCGTTCCCGAGAGAGGCAGAACAGTGGTCTGCCTATGTAAACAAGGAAAATAGCCATTCTGTTAGTAGGAAAGATAAATATCCTGTGTTTCTGCTAAGCAGGAACACATATCTCTGTCTTTCCACAGTTAAAGCACCCCCACACAGTTAGCAAAGCACTCCCTAGAAACACATTTAACCCTTTTCTCGCCCCTGATGTTAACTCCTTCCCTGCCAGTGTCATTAGTACCGTGACAGTGCATATTTTTTTTAGCACTGGTACCCAAAAAAGTGTCACTTAATGTCCGATTTGTCCACCGCAATGTTGCAGTCCTGCTATAGGTTGTTGGTCATTGCCATTAATAGTAAAAAAATAAATAAAAATATCTCAAAGTTCGCGGACGCTATAACTTTTGCGCAAACCAATTAATTAATATAATATTCGCTTATTGGGATTTTTTTACCAAAAATATGTGGCAGAATACATATTGGCCTAAACTGATGAAGAAATTCAAATTTTTTTGCATTTTATTATTGGTTGTGTTTTATAGCAGAAAGTAAAAAATATTGTTTTTTTCAAAATTGGCGATCTTTTTTTTGTTTATAGCGCAAAAAAAAAAAAACTGTAGAGGTGATCAAATACCACCAAAAGAAGGTTCCATTTGTGGGAAAAGTAGGACATCAATATGTGGGTACAACGTCGCAGGACCGCGCAATTGTCCGTTAAAATAACACAGTGTCGTATTGCAAAAAATGGCCTGGTTATGAAGGGGGGTAAACCTTCTGAAGCTGAAGTGGTTAATGCTGATTAATGTAGAGTTATGCACTTGGGTGCTAAGAATATGCATGCATCATACATACTAGGGGGAGTACAACTGGGGGAATCAATAGTGGAGAAGGATCTGGGTGTTCTGGTAGATCATAAGCTTAATAATAGCATGCAATGCCAAGCTGCGGTTTCCAAAGCAAGCTAAACCTTTTCTTGTATCAAGAGCGGTAAAGACTCTAAAGAGAGAGAGAGATAATTTTGCCCCTGTAGAAATCATTAGTAAGACCGCATCTGGAATATGCAGTTCAGTTTTGGGCACCAGTTCTCAGAAAGGATATCGGGGAACTGGAGAAAGTGCAGAGAAGGGCAACCAAACTGATAAGAGGCATAGAGGAGCTCAGCTATGAGAAAAGATTAGAGGAACTGAATTTTTTCTCTCTTGAAAAGAGGAGATTAAGGGGGGATATGATCAACATGTATAAATACATAAGGAATCCATATAGTGAACATGGTGTTGAGTTATTCACTTTAAGATCATCACAGAAGAGAAGGGGGCACTCTTTACGTCTAGAGGAAAAAAGATTTAATCTCCAAATACGGAAAGGTTTCTTCACAGTAAGAGCTGTAAAAATGTGGAATAGACTCTCTCAAGAGCTGGTTCTAGCTAGCTCAGTAGCTTGCTTTAAAAAAGGACTGGATTCTTTCATAAATGTACATAATATTAATGTAATATAACTGGATACTAAAATTTATAGGTAAAGTTGATCCAGGGAATATCTGATTGCCTATCGCGGGTTTAGGAAGGAACGTTTTCTCCTGCTGGAGCAAATTTAATCATGCTTTGCTGTTTTTTTTTGTCTCAATTCTACACATACGATTGTGTATATGGGATTGTATTATTCTTTTATGTTTTGCTTTTTATTGTTTGAACTAGATGGACTTGCATCTTTTTTCAACCTGACTAACTATGTTACTATCAAGCAAAGCATGTCTTTGACTCAAGGGACAAGATCATACCTTGTTGGTGGCTTTGATCAGTTTACCATCACTTGGCACTTCAATTCACTGTCACCTTTTTCTTTACAGTGACATTTGTTTATCATCGGTTATAGCTCATTGGAGTTTTTTTTCACTTGTTTATGCATTTTTATGCTCTTTTGGCACTTATGCACTTTATCACATCACTATTATTTATTTTGATGTCACGTACTTATTATTGATGTGTATATTTTAAGTGAGTTCTCCTATCTAGTTTTATTGGGGATCAATTGAGCGCCGATTTTATTGCCTTTTATGTATTGATTATACCATGAGCATTTGAAAATCACAAACAATTAAACCTCCATGATATAAACATAATAAATGGTAATAAAAAAACAAGTCTCATCACATTCTGTGCATTATGCATTACACTCTAAAGCAGGAGTTCCCAAACTGTGGATCGTGACCTACTGGTGGTTCGTGAGCTGCATTTGAGTGGGTCGCGCTGAGCTGGAAATCACTGAGAGCGGGCCCGCCTCAATTTTGCTGTGCGAGTCTGCGCAAATTACAGAAAGCCAAAGCAGTCAAATTGCGATAAATTCAGGACCCCGCCCAGGCCGTTTACGGAGGCTGATCTGCATTTCCCGAGAGGAGGATACTTGCATGTATGTATGCGGGCTGTTATGTAGGATATGTTAATGGGGTGCAGAGCCAGCTCAGGTCCTGCTGGCAGCAGTAGTGGTGGCTAGACTGGTGGTGGGATCCTCTCCGCTATAGCGGGCAGAGACGGCAGCCTCGGGGTCATAGGAGGACCAGGTGGCTTGGCGGTGTCAGGAGGTTATGGCAGCTTCTGTGACCCCAGTAGAGGATCTGAAGGAGAAGAGCCAGGACACCAAGACCAGCATAGAGCTCCTCATCATGGAGACTTTGGGTGAGGTGTGCTGGGTTCTAGAGAGGGCAAACAGGGGCTTCGCCTTCACTGTTGACCGCTGGGAGATAAGTAGGGTGAGTGCCATATAGCCTTCTGATCACTGTCCTGGGGTGGTTGATTTCTGTCCTCTGCCTGCTTTATACTGTCTATGAGGGTGCTGATTGCTTACAACTCCACTTACAGTGGGGATCAAAGGTTTGGGCACCCCAGGTAAAAATTTGTATTAATGTGCATAAAGAAGCCAAGGAAAGATGGAAAAATCTCCAAAAGGCATCAAATTACAGATTAGACATTCTTATAATATGTCAACAAAAGTTCGATTTTATTTCCATCATTTACACTTTCAAAATAACAGAAAACAAAAAAATGGTGTCTGCAAAAGTTTGGGCACCCTGCAGAGTTAATATCTTGTACTGCCCCCTTTGGCAAGTATCACAGCTTGTAAACACTTTTTGTAGCCAGCCAAGAGTCTTTCAATTCTTGTTTCAGGTATCTTTGCCCATTCTTCCTTACAAAAGTCTTCCAGTTCTTTGAGATTTCTGGGCTGTCTGTCACGCACTGCTCTTTTAAGGTCTATCCATAGATTTTCAATTATGTTGAGGTCAGGAGATTGTGAAGGCAATGGCAAAACCTTCAGTTTACGCCACTTGATGTAAACCCCCATGGATTTTGAGAAGTGTTTAGGATCATTATCCATTTGTAGAAGCCATCCTCTCTTTAACTTCAGCTTTTTCACAGATGGCATCAAGTTACCATCCAAAATTTGCTGAAATTTTATTGAATCAATTTTTCCTTCTATTCGTGAGATGTTCCCTGTGCCACTGGCTGCAATACAACCCCAAAGCATGATTGATCCACCCCCATCCTTAACAGTTGGACAGAGGTTCTTTTCATTAAATTCTGTGCCCCTTCTTCTCCAAACGTACCTTTGCTCATTCCGGACAAAAAGTTCAATTTCTCTCTTCGCTTCCAGGATGGCCCAAACATGAGAGATGATAGGCTCCTCCCACAGGAAACACAATCAATTAACAGTTGTTAAAAGGCCCCACCCTTCCCTCTGTACCTCAGTTTAGATTGTGTTTCTTCCTACAGCGTAACGTTTGTTGTTTTCACTGACCTGCAGACTTTTTGATAGTCCTGTGGTACCCCTGTGAGCCAGGTTCAGCAAAGCCATTGAGAGTAGAGCTCTACCTGCCACCCCTCCCGGGTTTCTCACAGGTCGCCCCCATGCCTACAAGCCGTCGGTCACCTGGGTGCCCCTCTAGGCTTGTCTCCGGCGCCAGCAGCTCTCCTCCACAGAAGGCTTTTTGGAAGCCTCCGGACGGACGCCTCAAGCCGCTTCTTTGAAACCACAACTTCCAGGATGCAGCAGCGGAGGAGACGCCGGATCCGCTTACTAGCAGGAAAGCAGACTCCCAGGCTACAAGAGCCCGGACAGCTGAAGGGGAAACAATGCCTCCACAACCACCCTCCGCAGAAGGAGGTGGAAGGCCGGTCCAGTCGCAGCCAAACCCATGGTTTTGATCCGGGTAAAAGTGCTGGAACATATCCTTGCATGTTATTAAAGACTGCTGGGGCTGAGTCCCGTTTCCCAGACCTTAGTCGGACTTACTTAGTGTCCTTTCTATGGTCCATGTATAATAAAAGAAAGAGGGGGAAGGCAACCCACCTCATGTGATGCATCCGGACAGCTGCAAAGCAAGGACGCCTACCGCAAACCTCCTCATGTGAGATGAGGGGGAAAGTTGGTTTAGGTGGCTACAGGTAAGCCCAGTCGGAACCAGGTAAGTGCTCTGTTTCCTTGACTAATAAGCAATCCTTGGTAAGTGCCCATATGTTCCCTCAGCGGGACCTGTAGCCAAAAAATTTACTGTGAACAGGAAGAGTGATCTGGTAGTGGTATCCTCTTCTCCTGTGAATTCCCTAGATGGGATATTAAGCTAGAGCCATGCTCCCCGTGGGGGAGCATGTAGCCGGCTTACTATGAGCAGGAAGAGCGACCTGTGGTGGTCTCCTCTTCCCCTGCGAAATCCCCAGATGGGATTTTAAGCTAGAGCCATGCTCCCCGTGGGGGAGCATGTAGCCGGCTTACTATGAGCAGAAAGAGCGACCTGTGGTGGTCTCCTCTTCCCCTGCGAAATCCCCAGATGGGATTTTAAGCTAGAGCCATGCTCCCCGTGGGGGAGCATGTAGCCGGCTTACTATGAGCAGGAAGAGTGACCTGGTGGTGGTCTCCTCTTCCCCTGTGAAATCCCCAGATGGGCGAAATCCCCAGATGGGATATTAAGCTAACTGATAAGGAGGTCTCAGGTTTAGTATAAACACTTTCTCCCTCTGGGAGCATGTAGCCGACTTACTATGAGCAGGAAGAGCGATCTGGTGTTGGTTTTCTCTTCCCTTGTGAAATCCCAAGGTGGGATATTAAACTGGCTGGTAAAGAGGCCTCAGGTTTAATGTGAGTCTCCCCCTTCCATGTGTTCAGGAGGATAGTAAGCAAACCTGGGGCCGTGGTAATCCTAGGGAGCTCAGCAGCAGATCCCTAATTACACCAAAGACTGCAGCTGGACCTTTGCCAAAAAAGCTTCCTGACTAAATCAGAAAGTGCTGTGAGCTTTTTTAACTCTGAGAAGGGTGTGGCACTTGTATGGACTTTTTCGGTTTGTATGCAGTCGGGCAGATCCGTGCACTACGTGGAGAAGATAAATCTGAAAGTAATCTAACAACGAGGGTTGTATTGTGTGCATCCAGCCTTAGAATTCTTATAGGCTACTGCTACCACTAAGCAAGCTACTCATTCCTAAGGGATTAAAAACAGACTTGGCTTTGGTGTGTAAGGCTACATCTACACTGCCGAAAGTCATGCGACTGGCAGTGCGATTTGCAGTGCGACCTGGATACGCCTTTTTTTGTATGCAATTTTTTGATCTAATATTGCAGTTTCTGGCTAGAGGGTGTGTCAGGCTGGTGCAGGCACATTTTATTGGTAAGAGTCGCTGCAGCCTTATGTCGCACAGGACCAGGGAAGGTCGCATGACAAGTCGCACCAGTAGAACAAAACTTAAGGGGTGGGACCCCTAGTGTTTGAACTACTACCCATCCTGGGTCAAACTAGATGCATTACTGTCTGCAACTCTAGTTGATAAATTATTGTTAAGTACAAAAATCTCTGTACAAACAGCTATATGTATGGTGGTTTGTCCAGTCTCTTAAGGGGCTGATTGCCTTCAAATAAAGAGTTATGTCCAGCCCTTCATGTGAAGAGACTGAAGTAATTGATCTCCAGACCTGTGCTCGTTAAGATCTCACACGCAAAAAAAAAAAAAAAAAGACTTGACTTTTTGCATGGTTTGGTGGCTTCTTACAAATACACAATGCAGAAGCTCATTGGTGTCTTTGAAGTGTTTTGTGGTCGACTATCAAAAACACGCAGCCTTGGTTGTCTGTCTTTTTGTCTGTCTAGTTCGACTATATGGTATCTTGTCTACTGAAAATGCTCCACATGGAAAATTGGGGATGTCTGAGGTTTTACACCTTTTTCCTTCAGCATTTCAGAAATGCACTACATTGTTGGTAGCAACATTTCTGTTGGTTACTTGGTGGTAACCTGACTATTAAGTTAGAAATGCACAAGGGCCAGAGTCAGGTCTACTATAACTGCACTGGTGCTAACAAAAAGGAGCGACTTTAAAGCGATTGTTAGTAACCTCGGCGACACAGCTGTACCAGGTTACTATTCAGAAATACGTAACCGTAGGTTTGGAAGTGGCATTTCAAAGTATCATTTCGGACAATACATAAACTCTGGAGGTTTATGGTAACATTTCAGTCACACGGCTATACCATGTGACCATTTAGAAATGCACGGCATAAGACACAATATTGCAA
This sequence comes from Pelophylax lessonae, assembly GCF_965119305.1. Taxonomy (NCBI): domain Eukaryota; kingdom Metazoa; phylum Chordata; class Amphibia; order Anura; family Ranidae; genus Pelophylax; species Pelophylax lessonae. The sequence continues at coordinate 207,175,510 of NC_138776.1, read as the reverse complement.
ATTTTGTTGTAACTTTTGTTGCCTGCCTGGTACATGCCTATACCATGTTACCATGCAAATCGCACACCATTCAAATATGGATAGTCAAGCTGTACCTGGTTGCTAATCAGATATTTTCAACTCTGTTGTTAACAATGTTTTGCCACCATATGACTACATCCGGTGGCCAAGTATAAACGCACAACAGGGACATGGCTAGTGTCCTGGGTACCCTGTTGACTATCAAAAAATCCACGACATGGATGTATAGTGGTGTTCGGACATATAACTATACCTTGTTGTTCCTTAGAAAGGAGAAAACTTAAAAGTTTGTATTCCTTCTGGTGTGTTGGTTATATGAAGGTACCTGGTCAGTTATCAGCAATACGCAACATGGGAGTTGGTGTCCCTTCTGTCCTTATATGGACTTATGAAGTTAATGTTGTGGCCTGCCTGAGCTAGTCTATCTAGCGGCACCTCAGATATACGCATGTATGTCTACATCCTTTTTTCTCTGGGGTAGTGCGTCAGTAACGCACAATCGGTAATCTTCTATACGTGCGATATTATTGGTACATATATCACCTTTTATCACAGACCTTATATTCCCAGGGAAATGGAAGGCTCAGAAGCTTTGACTGCAGAAGCTTCAGATACCACAAGACACAGTCCCTTTCTTATTAGGTCATACCAGAGGTCTTCCTCTGCTTAAAAGCCTGGTAAGGTCATAAGACCCTAAAAGAGGGATAAAATATCCTCCTCTGGCCTTTAGGAACTCTGTGCATGGGAGTTTATCACTTCAGCCAGAAGGGTAAAGGACGTGGTAGTCTAAAGAGTCAGTGTCAGAACCTGTCTGACCCGTATGCCCTACACTGTAGTTTCACGTCTTGGGATGTATCCCTCCTGGGTACCTTACGGTATCGAAAGGGCTCAGCTCCTTTCCGCTTAATTGCGGACAGATCTATAAGGAGTTAGTTTATAGCCTTATATCTACAATAGGGCCAAAATATGAATTTATCTAGCTCCTGTCTACTTATGGTGGACAGATCTATAAGGTTGAACCTATAGAAGAGGTTCCCCTTTTACGTTTTGGTCCTCAAAACTAACTTCCTGTAATTATCACTTCAGCAGAAGTGTAGGGGATTCACAAGATCTTTCTGGAAAAAGATCTTTTATGTTTTATCTTCCCAGATAGAATTGTTCGCAGGCCAGATCCCTTAGACCTGCCCAAGGTAACCTCTTCCTTTTACAGGAAGCAAGTAATAAATTTTACCATCCTTGGGTGGTAACCCTAAGAATGCAAGATAAATAGGATTTCACGGATTAGATGTGAGGATCCGCCTCCTCAATTAATTATGGAGGATCAGGGAATTTGAGGGATCCAATCATCCGCTGATCCTCTACCCTGGACCAATAGGACTGCGGGCCTAAAAGTTTTCAGTCCCTGGAAAAAGCTGGTGCATCTGGAGAACAGATCCGCAATACGGCCACCTGGTAAAGACATAGCACGGCTCTGAAGAATTACCGTGGAGAAGTACTGTCTCAACTAGACCTAGCCTTTGGCTGGAAGGTCTTATAGGCAGTAGTCCCACCCTAAAGTAGGCCGATGGGTAATCTAGTATCCTCTCATGTTTGGGCCGTCCTGGAAGGCGAAGAGAGAAAACTTACCGTTAGTGTACCGGTAACGGCTTTTCTACTGAGCCTTCCAGGACGGCCTGTTAAAAGGGTGCAAGTAAGAGTAAACTTAGGTGGTAAGTACCTATAGAATTTTTGGAACACTTCCCTTGAAAATGGTTGTGGAAGATACTTTTTTACAACTGAGGTACAGAGGGAAGGGTGGGGCCTTTTAACAACTGTTAATTGATTGTGTTTCCTGTGGGAGGTGCCTATCATCTCTCATGTTTGGGCCGTCCTGGAAGGCTCAGTAGAAAAGCCGTTACCGGTACACTAACGGTAAGTTTTTAACCTCATCGGTCCACAGAACTTGTTTCCAAAATGCTTGTCTATATGTTCATTTGCAAAGTTTAAACGCTGATTTTTGTGGTGAGGATGTAGAAGAGGTTTTCTTCTGATGACTCTTCCATGAAGACCATATTTGTACAAGTATCTCTTTATAGTGGAATAGTGTACCACAACTCCAGTGTCTGCCAGATCTTTCTGGAGGGATCATACAGTCAAACGTGGGTTTTGAATTGTTTTTCTCACAATCCTGCGAGCTGTTCTGTCTGATATTTTTCTTGGTCTTCCAGATCTTGCTTTAACTTCCACTGTTCCTGATGACTGCCATTTCTTAATTACATTCCGAACAGAGGATATTGACATCTGAAAACGCTTTGCTATCTTCTTATAGCCTTCTCCAGCTTTGTGAGCGTCAACTATTTTCAGTTTCAGTTTTCTAGACAACTGCTTAGAAGATCCCATGGTGCTGACTGTTGGGGCAAGGTCAGATGAGTCTGGGAATTTAAAACCTTTGAAATTGACATCACCTGGTCTTCCCAGACGATGATTGAGAACAATCCATGACACTGGCAGGTCTCAGCCTTGCAAAGGGGGCAGTGCATGCTATAAATTCTGAAGGGTGTCAAAACTTTTGCAGACACCATTTTTTTGTTTTCTGTAATTTTGAAAGTGTCAATGATGGAAATAAAATCTAACTTTTGTGTACATATTAATCTGTAATTTGATGCTATTTGGAGATTTTTCCATCTTTCCTTGGCTTCTTTATGCACATTAATACAAATTTTTACCTGGGTGCCCAAACTTTAGATCCCCACTGTATATGCCACACATGCCACAGGTTTCTGACCCCTCACTTAGAACATCTGGCAAGTGTATTCAATAATAAATTGAAAAGTACTAAATTGATATTTTTAATTTAACATCCCCCTCCCTTTAAAATATGCATTAATATTATTTGTATTTATATAACGCCAACAAATTCTGTAGCGCTTTACAATATTCAATTACAAGCAAGTGGGTCCTGAAAAATAACTGTATTCAGAAGTGGGTCTCGGCCCAAAAAAGTTTGGGAAGCCCTGCTCTAAAGAAACTTACCTATATCTATAGATACTTTCTTGCATCCCACTCCTGATGAAGTGGACACGGATCCACGAAACGCGTAGAGTCTTAGGATGTCAAGATATTTTGTTTACTGCATGTATGTTAATCATGTATTTTCAATATTTTATTTATACACCATCATGTACTAGTTTAATATGAATTCATTTTACAAATTATGAATTTTTACATGTCCGCTCTTTGTTTCAAATGCTTTTACCGTATTGGAAATTGTCATTATGTACTTTATGATCATGGAATGCTGTTGCTTAATGACTTTTTAATACATTTAAAACTGTATACACTTTGTATGTTAATTTTGGATAAGTGACCAGCTTCATTCAAAGTCCCATTATCTTTTTAAATTTGTTTGTATATGTGTTTAGGGATGGAGACATGTCACTGTGGTTGCTTTGGGTCCCAATTCTTTTTTTTTTTTTTTCGCTAATAGGTGTCCCCCATTCCCATCTCAAAAAGTTGGGAGGTATGTTATTGCAGATTCCAGCCTTTTGTTATTCTTTATTCTGAATAAATCACTGATTTTTTTCTCTGTGCCTATGTGCTGAGTGGGTCTAATGGGAGTGGTTTCATATTTATCAATCTGCTGTGCAGCTGCAGAGCTCTAATGAGGAAATCTGTTGGGCCTGCATCCCTTTTGACATTTTCCTATTGGTAGTATCTCACCAGAATTACATTTTTGTTGCAGGGGATGTCGAAAATCTGACTTGTGTCTTAGGCAGACTTCTCGGAAAATTGGTGAGCCAATCACACAAGCAGGAAATTATGTTTCTGAGGGGTGTTCAGTACATATTCTTTGTACAGAACAACTCCAGGTAGCTATATTGCATTGCATGATTTTTTTTAGAAAATTACAGAGCTGCAGATTGAAAGGAAAGGTCATTTTTAATAATATACAATTACAATATGACTTGTGTTGCAATTGTATACACTATATTATTTTTTCTTTATTTGCTCTTTGTTTCCCCCACAAAAGTGGAGTTACCCTTTAAACAAATATCTTGCCATTTTTAGAAGTACTACTACTGATGTGTGTCTATAACTGAAAGCACATGTTATTTGTAGGCATAGGAGAATAAAGCCCTGCCTTTCATTTGTCAAGATGTGAGAAAGGGAAAAAGGGATTGCACTTATTTGTTGCATGATCTGATAGGAGGACAGTGACAGAGAGAGAGAAAGAGACAACATCCATATACAAGGCATTGGCAGCAAAAGCCAGTTAGTGAAATATGGTCCTGAAGATACATAACAGTAGAGGATCACAGACAAAAAGAAAGACTGTGACAATAAGCATTGTAGAGCAGAAGCAGTGATAATTAGAAAGTGAGGAATTTATACTCCTAAAAACTCTGATAAATACACTCTGTCATAAGTGGAGACCTTGTGACACACAGGTTTTAGCTATGAATTGCTAAGCATTAAAACGGATCTCTGTCTTCCCACAGTGAAAGAATTCCCCAAACAGTTAGCAAGCACTCCCTAGGAACACATTTACCCCTGTGTTCCCTGTATTGGGAAAAAATGGGTGCTGGAAGATCAACTTTCCCTTTTTCTTTTTCTCACCTTTCACCCCAGCACCCCAATTTGGCACTCACTGTGACACAGGGGTTTCCCTCTTTCCTTGATCTTCCAGCACCCACTTTTTCCCAATCCTTCCCTTCTCTGTTTCCACATTTTATGCACCATTTCCATGCACAACCTCCTGGCACCTCTTATCAGGATATTGTCTTGGTGGTTATACTTTTGGCACTTTTTCTGGGTTAACCTGTCTACATGATCCCTATTTTTTTTAACCCATATTAACCATTGACTTTCTTATTATTTCAATGACATATTATATATGTATATATTTATAGATTCCTTTGGTCCCAGTGTGCCTTAATTCAATATTAAGGGTGTTGCCCTTGAATTTTTATCTCCACTTCATATGTGATCTCTTCCTCTCCGTTGCCCCTGTGTGCTGAACGGTTGTCCATGCCTCAGCCCCGGGTCAGGATTTTCTCGGGTCCTCTCTGTTCTCTCTTTCCAGTATTGGATCGTTTTTAGATAACTGACATTACTTAAGGTAGTGTTTGTTCCACATACCCCCCCATTAGATCTCAATTATTTCTAAAATTAAACTGTACTATAACCCATATTCCTATTTTTAGATACATAACCTTTATTCAAGCTCCTGATGAAACGCGTTGAGGCTACAATAACTCAGATGTCCTATTTACTTTTGACACATTTAGAGACTGTGAGCTTACAGGAATTATGATATCATATTGAATTTATTTTACGTTTGAGAGATCTATGTTTGATCCTTGTAATATTGTAACTATTTATATTCAATATGAATTGTATAAATTGCGGCATGTCATTTCCCTGTAGGTGTTCATGTATAATTGTTTTTATTTGTGTATTTATTTAAATAAAATTTATATGTCTAGTTTACCTAATTTAAAGTCCCACATTTTGGTCTTTTGTTTTTGTAACAATCTTAATATTAGCATGCAATGCCAAGCTGCGGTTTCCAAAGAAAGCAAATGTATTTATTGTATTAGGAGAGGCATGGACTCCTGAGAGAGAAATATAATTTTACCCCTGTACAAATCATTAGTAGGACCTCATCTTGAATATGCAGTTCAGAAATATGCTTTTTGCGATTTTATTTACAAAAAATATGTAGCAGAAAACAAATTGGCCTAAATGTTAAAAAATTTAGATTTTTACTTTTTTTTTTTTTTTGAGAATTTCATATAAAAAAATGTGAAAGATATTGTTATTTTTTCAAAATTGTCGCTATTTTTTTGTTTATAGTGCAAAAAATAAAAATCGCACAGGTGATCAAATACCGCCAAAAGAAAGCTCTATTTGTGGGAAAAAAGGATGTCAATTTTGTTTGGGTACAGCGTTGCACGACCACGCAATTGTCCGTTAAATTCACGTTAAGATAAGAGAAAATATTAAGATAAGATACATGACCGTAGAGGATCACAGACAAAAATAAAGACTCTGACAATATGCATTGTAGAGCAGAAGCATGGATAATTTGAGAGCGAGGAATTTATTTCCCTAAAAACCCTGATAAATACACTCATAAGTGAGGACCTTGTGACACAAAGGTCTCAGCAGTGAACTTTGGTTTAGAACATCGTATGTTAACATCCCTATTTACAGCAACTATTGTTTTTTTGTTATAAAATAATTGAATGATTTCAGTAGGCCAGCCTAACAAACATATTGCTTCTAATTACACAGATGTAAATATCTGCTTTCCTTCAACAAGTGCACTGCCAAGACCCTGAGGTCATACAGCTTGTCCATATGGTAATAAATTTCATATAATTAATTAGACATTATTTGTCAGTATGTATCTGAAATACAGTGTACTTATTTGTCCATGTCCAAAAAAAAAAATCCAGAGGATTTCTTTATCATTTAACTTTGTGAGAAATGTTTAAATATTTTTGAAATTATACATTAAAAAGGGTGTCTTTAACGTAAAAGGCTTTGATATCAACCTATTTCTTTTAACTAACAAAGCAAAATTAGGTCAGAGACCGTATACTAAGATTTCTACACTAACAATACTGCATGAATTTACATTTGACTTTGCTATCTTCTCGGAGTTATAAACATCTCAAAGTTTAAAATGTTAACTCAGGCAGCTTCTGCAGAGAATAATAAGGTAGGATGCACCCCAACACAAAACAGTACCACCCGCATTTCTTCAAAATTTGCAAGTCAGTGACATAACGATCCAGCAAGAGACAGTGGGAAGCTTCACATAACCACTTTATAACACATGGGTACACTAATGTACAAGAAAATAAGTCAGTCACCTGCCAACCAGCGGCCGTAGTTATACCGCGCCGGTCGGCACTGTTACACAAAACAACTTACCTGTACGTCGTTTCTTGTAGCAGTTAGTGGAGGCATGCGCACGCCGCCATAGGCACGCACTCACACGCCTATTGGCTAGAAAGGGAGCCAATCAGCAGGTCCGGCAGATGCGATGTCCACTGGGCACCTGCAATTGCTCCCCATAGAGACAGAACGACGGTCTACCGAAGTAAACACGGCACATTGCTGTTCTGTCAGTGATGAACACAGGGATCCTGTGTTCCTCCTATTTAGGAACACAGGTCTCTGCATTCATCCAGTAAGTCCATCCCCCACACAGTTAGCAATCACCCCCTAGGAACACATTTAACCCTTTTATCGCTCCTTCTGTTGACCCCTTTCCTGCCAGTGTCATTAGTACAGTAACAGTGCATATTTTTAGCACTGATTACTGTAGTAATGTCACTGGTCCCCACAAAAGTTTCAAAAGTATCAGTTAAGTGTCCGATCTTTCCTCCACAATGTCGCAGTCAAGCTAAAAATCGCTGATCGCCGCCATTACTAGTAAAAAAGAAATAAAAAAAATAAAAATGGCATTAGTCTTTTCCCTAGTTTATAGACAACGATAACTTTAACGCAAACCAATCAATATACACTTATTGGGATTTGTTTTTAAACAAAAATATGTGGCAGAATACATATTGGCCTAAATTGATGAAACAAATTGATTTTTATTTTTTTTTATTCAGAATGTTTTATAGCAGAAAGTAAAAAATATTGTTTTTTCTTTTTTTTCAGAATTTGTTTTTTTTTGCACTATAAACTAAAATAAAAAATGCGGAGGTGATCAAATACCACCAAAAGAAAGCTCTATTTGTGGGAAAAAAAGGGCATCCATTTTATTTGGGTACAGCATCACACGACTGCACAATTAACAGTTAAAGTAACACAGTTCCGTATTACAAAAAATTGCTTGGTCATAAGGGGGTAAAACCTTCAACTCCTTAAATGGTTAACAGAAGACCGATATATACAGTGGGTATAGAAAAGAATGACCACCCTTTAAAATTAACATATATATATATTGTGAGATTGATTAGCTCGGTGGCGGGCGTGGATGCCCCCTTGGGGGGGATTCGTTACACAGGGAGATAGCCGAGAAGTGGTTGCAAACAACCGTTTGGTTTATTCATGCAATTTTCTTCACACAAGTGCAAGCCTCAAAAACAGAAAAATAAAAATAAAACACAAAAAAATTCCTTGCCACTGTGGGCGGCTACCTTCTCACATACAGGAACCTACCTACGGAGTCTGTCTCCAACCTACTGTTGGGCAAACTTTGCTGATCCTACAGCAGACACTCAATAGTCCATTTATTTTCTCTTCTCACAGCACATGTTCATTGGACTTTCCTTTCACATAGAAAACATCCCTTTGTTTGTCTCTTCACATAGCAACCATTCCTTTGCTTGTCTCTTCATATAGCAAACAGTGCATTTATTTCTTTCCACATAGAAATAGTCCAAGACCTCACCTTGAGTAGTCTTCACACTTTTTACCCTCCTCAGCGCACATCGCTCCAGGAGGTCTTCACACTTTTTACCCTCCTCAGCGCACATCGCTCCAGGAGGTCTTCACACTTTTTACCCTCCTCAGCGCACATCGCTCCAGGAGGTCTTCCCCATGCTCACACGGCTTCAGGGGGCATCACTTCTCCCATGCTCACTCAGCGTCGGGAGGCACACATCTGACTGTCCTCCTCTCCCCAGCTCACACAGCGTCAGGAGGCAGCAATCCATAGACTTCCTCTGGACAAATTATAGAGGCCTTAACTTCCTCATTCTGAACAGCTGAATGGTTTTCAACTTCTTTACACCTTTCTGCTGCCTTTGCAGCCAACACCCTATAGTAATTGGTGAATTTTCTAAACCAGGTGGAAATGTATCTCCTGTCTGTGACTACATCCACAGATTTACCTGACTTCCTGTCACAATATATATATATATATATATATATATATATATATATATATATATATATATATATATATATTTTTTTTTTTTATAATTCTCTAATGTTTATCTAGAATTTCCGCTAAACCTCTAAATAATTACCTTTCGAAGGGCAGAAAAATCTCAATACCTGTTATTATTTATAAAATCATAAAACAAATCTTTATTTATAAATTACATAAAAAACAAATACCTCAGGCCACAATTTCAGGTTAGAATAAAGGAGGTTTAACCTTAGATTATGGAAAAATTTGATTAGATTTAGTGTTAGAGAAGTAAAAACATGGAACACCATCCCCAAGGAAGTGATACTAGCTAGGATTTTCAATAACTAAAAAAAAAAAAAAAACTTTTAGATGTCTTCCTTCCTCAGGAAGCAGAATATACAGAATATCACACACAAAGATTGACCTGGATGAACGTATGTCTTTTTTCGGCCTGCTGTAACTATGTAAGGGTTGGTGATTAATTCAAACATGGTATCATCAGTAAATTCATACATCCAATGCATACATAGTCCATTATGCCCATTTAGACAGCAATATTATCCCAGAACTACTAACAGTAAGAATATTTAACAAACTGTTTGCAACCAATATCTATCTGTGATGTGATGCTTGAATACAGGTACCAGCATCCTCTTACATTGTAATATTTCCGGATACAATAAACGGGACTTTGAAGGTACCAAAAAAAATCTTAATACTTATTATTCATAAAATTAAAAAAAATCTTTGTTTATAAATTACATAGAAAACAGGTATTTCATTGTTTAAAAAAAAAGCTTTATTACACTCCTTGCTTATGTCTTATTTAAAGCCATGTTGAAGTACACAGTTGGCTTTCAATTGTCCCTGGGGGTGATAAGTTCTTTTGACTGTCAGAACCACCTGTCATTCCATATACATATAAATCACATAGGTGCAAAATTTGCTCACAGTCCAAGTATGAGAACAAAATCACACAAGCAGCGCTACATATATGTGCAAGTCCACAATAATAATAATGGGAGCACTGCTGTTGCAGCTTACACTCCCAAGCTGCTCACCAAGCCAAGATATTCCCTTGTCCACAGATGTTATTCAGCAAAATGTTATGCTTGGCCCAATGGAATCCTCATTTCATGTATATACCATGTAAGTAAAGTAAAGGAGGAAGGACTCATAGCGTAACTTGCATAAATTTATTGTAAATAAAAATGGTCCCCTGCCCGTCTACATATACCACTCACATTTAGTACAACAACATAGGGCATAATATAATCAAATGGCTCACACTGTCACCACAGTAACGTCTGATGTCACGCTACGGAACTCTGCCGGCTAGGTTCCGAGCAGCAGAGACGGAAAGTGGAGTCGGCTGAAGAGTTAGATTGCCGTTTGATTATATTATGCCCTTATAAGGTTCTGGCACTCTCAGTGCCTCCTATCACATTATTTCCGGGTGATTTCCATCTACCTAGATAGAAGAAACACATATAGGTGTGTTTCCCTTTAAGACTGATGCTGTCATCACTCAGCGCCGGACTAGATGGCTATTTAAATCGCCGTTTCTCACTCACATGGGTTCGTTCAAACACCCTTACCTGGATGCTAACTTGGCTTGAAGCTTTCGTGCTTGCAAGCATACCTCGCTGACGGAACCTCGCTGCGCTGATCCCTGCATCCCGCTTCCGGATCATCCGCTCCTCCTGAACCAACCTTCGGCTGTATTGCTATTAGTGCTAAGTACCCCGCAGGGGAACCCTCTATAAACTTATACTAAGCTTACACTATCTAGCTCTGCATAGTAAAGACTATTTATCACATCTGCATATCTAGATTGCTAGCTCTTAAGACTACTGCTACTTATTCCTGCACTGGGTTGATCTCTCTTGTATGTCCACCTGCTACTCTGTCATCTGCTACCATACATGATTGCTAAACCTACCTGCATCCATCTGCTACTGTCTTACCTTCAAGTGTCTGTCACCTACCACCTCCACTCAACCTGTCTCTTAAATCTTCATCACTGTGTTACTACATACATAAAGTCACTCTAGGAACCAGCTTGTTGAGTGTGTGTATTTACTAGCTGAATTAAGACCTTCCACACATGATGAGTCATTGAGGTTGGGAATGGTATCTCAGCATCTCTCTTACATGACTACTGAAGTGGAATATTTCTGCAGCTGAAAATCCACACCATACATGAAACGCAGGAGCGTTACAGCCCTATGTTGTTGTACTAAATGTGAGTGGTATATGTACTCCCAAGGGCAGAGGCATGATGGGACTTCATCCTTAACAGCTGCACAGAGCTATTACCCCAGAATTACTTACAAATACATATAAATGTCACACAACTGGAAAGCAGAGATTAGCTTTTAAATTTTTGTTCTCCAAGCTGCTAAAACAAAAGCTGATTTGTGGGTATTGGCAGAGGCACAGGTACAAATTGAGAGGAAACTTGTCTCAGATATTCCTTATTAATCCCTCCCAGTGTGTTTGACTAATTTGAACCTTTTGTAGTATCTATCCTTGTTGATAAACTTTAAGAGTCCATTAACTATTTAACTAGCTAATTAACTAGCTATAGCCAGCAGCAATGATTGTTTTTGGGAAAACCCACAGGCTGGGTTATACAGAAGTTGATTAGTAGTCTGCCCATACATGGTTCAAAATGTGATGAACCGGCCAAATTTTGATCCATCATAGCCATTTTTATGGTAGTCTATTCAAGTAAATATAAAGAAATATACACAAAGTGCAAGGTAAGTTAACCCCCATGGACTTTTAAGGCAGACAATTATATGAAAAGTACTTTTTTTTTAAAAGGCATTCCTGTGTACTCAGCTTAAGCACTTGGACACAGGAATGTTTTTACACTGGTGATTACCTGCAGAAATGACCATCTGTGCTGCTGGTGATGTTTGTTGCTTGCAGACAATTCTTGTGGATGCATGGTGGCCCCATTGGGGTGTTCCTCTTGCCCACCCAGTGGGGGGGGGGGGGGTCATTCACTCCAGCCCTTTTCAACCTTGGGATCCTCCATCAATACATGTGCATGTCATTTTGATGTATTGTACATTGGTTTGCTAAGGAAAAATTACCCAGCACTCTCCCTGAAGAAGGAATAATAATTCTGAAACGTGTTGGGGCGTATCTCTGGCAGTATCTGGGTATACTTGATAGTATTGGGTACAGGTAATATGATGATGTTTGGACAGTGTACATTATTATTATTTTTTGTATATTGTTTTATGTGCTTTTACTTGTTTTTAGGGCCTGTATTTGTCCTTGTTTATTGATGATATTAATAAAAGTGGCAATAATGTCTTTTAAAGAAACTTGCTTTTCACATAATTGTCTGCCTTAAAAGTCCATGGGGGTTATCTTACATTGCACTTGGTGCATAAATCTTCATGTCTATTTTGGATGTTGGAAGCCTATTACACTCATTACACCCATTATCTAGTCAAATGACTGGCCTGCCAATGCAGCAAAACAGATATGCAGTATTTTTTTCTGATGTTGCGTGTAGAGTTCTACATTAACTTAATTTGTAGTACACTGCAATGTATGTGTGTAAAGCTGCCCTGCCTTTGTGTGTTGGGGTGTCATTCAAAATAAGTAGCACTGAAGCAAGCTAAAGCACACAGCATGCATTGTGGTAATTAGGGTTGAGCGGACACCTAGATGTCCGTGTTCGATGGGTTCGGCCGAACTTTAAAAAAAAGTCCGGGTCCGTGTCCCGGACTTTTACCGAACTTTTCCCGGACACCGAACCCCATTGAAGTCAATGGGGACCCGAACTTTAAGGCACTAAAATGGCTCTAAAACACCAAAGGAAAGGGCTAGAGTGCTGAAAATGGCAGCAAAACGTAATTAAGAGCATGGCAAGTGCTCTGCAAACAAATGTGGATAGGGAAATAACTTAAAACAACAAAAAAAACAGAAAAATAAAACAATGTTCTTCTTCATCTCTGAAGGACGAGGCCCATATGGAGTAGGAGGGAGGTTGAGGTGGTGGTGGATGTGGCGGTGACATAGGCATGCGCACAGGGTGTGCCGGGTGTGCCTGGGCACACCCTAATCACCTAGGGCACATAGCATTCCCAGTGAGGAGATGGGAAAGATCTCCCTCGGACCTGCTCTGCTCTATTTCTCTTTGCCTACAGGTACATGGCCCCGATACATTACTCTCCCTGCTGGCAAACACATGCATGTGTATTTCAACTTTGGGGTGCACACCTTAATGCAATAGGCTGCGCACACCTATTGCGGTGTAGGTGGAAGCGGCGGTGGAGGAGGACCAGGGCCGGATTAAGAGCATCATGGGCTTGGTGCTGAGGATTTTGAAGGGCCTTAAGGGCCGTGCCTTGCCATGCACCCAGAGGAGGAAGGGTGCAGCCATGCATGCCTAATTCAACATGGGATGCTGTCTCTGAAGCCCATAAACACATCCATGCATCGGCAACTGTCCCTCCTTGTCCGGCCTTCGCGCTGTGTGGGGAGGTTCTGAGGGTGCTGCCTGGGGAAGCGAGCATAGAAGCCAGACTTCTGTGTTTACAAGTGACAAAAGAGTGGTAACAGTGAATATGGCCAACCCGGGGCCTATATAAAAGGTAGGGGCCTGGAGCTGCAGCTCCAATAGCCCCTACGTTAATCTGGCCCTGAGGAGGAGGACGAGGTAGCCAACACCGCTTCTTTTCACAAATTTTAAATGAGGGTACACCCCAAAAGAGTGAGAAAGAGCAAAAATGGAACAATGGGTGGGTAAGGTCGGTATCCATTGCTATTCTGCATAAGGTACGGAAAAGTCCCGTGGGATCCATGCGTGAGCTTGTCCACATTGTCTCTGGACAGGCGGCTGCGCTTGTCTGTTATAACGCCCCCAGCCGTGCTAAATACCCGTTCAGATAATACACTGGCTGCAGGGCACGCCAGCACCTCCAAGGCGTAAAGGGCAAGCTCAGGCCATGTGCCCAATTTGGAGACCCAGAAGTTGAAGGGGGCAGACCCCTCATTCACTACATGTAGGCATGTGCACACATACTGCTCCACCATGTTGGTAAAATGCTGCCTCCTGCTAAGACGTTCCATCTGAGCTGCTGGTGCTGCTGTTTGTTGTGGAGTGCTGACAAAGTTTTCCACATTTCGGCCATGCTAACCCTGCCTTCTGAGGTGCTGGCGGTGCCCTGGTTGCATTGGCGACCTCCTCCTCCTCCTCCTCTGCCTTGTGCTTCCACTGCGGCCCCGCTGTCAGATGGGAATGCCAGCAGCATGGCGTCTACCAGCGTGCGCTTGTACTCACGCATCTTGCGATCGCGCTCCAGTGAGTGAATTAAGGACGGTACGTTGTCCTTGTAACGGGGATCCAGCAGCGTGGCCACCCAGTAATCAGCACAAGTTAGAATGTGGGCAACTCGGCGGTCGTTGTGGAGACACTGCAGCATGTAATCGCTCATGTGTGCCAGGCTGCCCAGAGGCGACGAAAGGCTGTCCTCTGTGGGAGGTGTATCGTCCGTGTCCTCTGTATCCCCCCAGCCACGCACCAGTGATGGCCATGAGCTGGCCTGGGTGCCACCCTGCTGTGAACATGGTTCCATCTCCTCCTCCAGCTCCTCCTCCTCCTCATCCTCCTCATCCTCCAGAACTGTGCCCCTGCTGGACAATTGTGTCCCTGGCGTTTGTGTGTGCAGGAACCCACCCTCGGAGCCCCTTGCGAATGACTGCCCTGAAAGCCTTTGAAATGTTACCTCTTCATCCTCCTCCTCCTCCTCCTCATCCTGTGCCACATCCTCTTCCATCATCGCCCGAATTGTTTTTTCAAGGAGGCATAGAAGTGGGATAGTTAAGCTGAGAACGGCGTCATTGCCACTGGCCATGTTGGTGGAGTACTCAAAACAGCGCAACAAGGCACACAGGTCTCGCATGGAGGCCCAGTTATTGGTGGTGAAGTGATGCTGTTCCGCAGAGCGACTCACGCGTGCGTGCTGCAGCTGAAACTCCACTATGGCCTGCTGCTGCTCGCACAGTCTTTCCAGCATGTGCAAGGTGGAGTTCCACCTTGTGGGCACGTCACATATGAGGCGGTGAGCGGGAAGGCCGAAATTACGCTGCAGCGCTGCCAGGCGAGCAGCAGCAGGGTGAGAACGCCGAAAGTGCGCACAAACGGCCCGCACTTTCTGCAGCAGCTCTGACATATCGGGGTAGTTTTTAAGGAACCTCTGCACCACCAAATTCAGCACATGCGCCAGGCAAGGGATGTGCGTCAAACCGGCTAGGCCCAGAGCTGCTATGAGATTTCGCCCAGGCCGGGCTTGAGGCTCGCTGGCAGCAACCACTCATTTGTCTGCTGTTCCATGCTCCTCCACAACTCCTGCGTGGTGTGTGGTTTGTCCCCCAAACAGGCAAGTTGTAAAACTGCCTGCTGTCGTTTACCCCTGGCCGTGCTGAAGTTGGTGGTGAAGGTGTTACGCTGTCCGGATGAGGAGGCGGTAGAGGATGAGGAAGCGGAGTAGGAGGAGTTAGGAACAGGAGGCAAACTGAAGCGCCCTGCAATCCTCGGTGGTGGAAGGACATGCGCCAAATTGCTATCCGCCTCAGGCCCATCCGCCACTGCATTTACCCAGTGTGCCGTTAGGGAGATATAACGCCCCTGACCATGCTTACTGGTCCACGTATTGGTAGTTAGGTGGACCTTGGCACAGATGGCGTTGCGCAGTGCACACCTGATTTTTTCCCCCACTTGGTTGTGCAGGGAAGGGATGACTTGCCTGGAAAAGTAGTGGTGGCTGGGCACAACGTACTGTGGGACAGCCACCGACATAAGGTTTTTAAAACTGTGCGTCTCCACCAGACGGAATGACAGCATTTCAAAGGCCAATAATTTTGAAATGCTGGCATTCAGGGCCAGGGATCGCGGGTGGGTAGGGGGGTACTTCCTCTTTCTCTCAATTGTTTGGGAGATGGAAAGCTGAACGCTTCCACGGGACATTGTGGAGATGGTTGTTGGTGACCCAGGTGGTGGTGTTGCTGACAGATCGTCTGTTTGCGGGTTGGCAGGTGCCGGTATCACTACAGATGTGGCTGGAGCGGCCGAGACTGCAGCAGAAGAGGAAGCAGGATGAGCCAGAGACGTTTCTTGGTTTTGAAGGTGTGTACTCCACTGCAGCTCGTGCTTTGCACTTAGATGCCTGATCATGCAGGTTGTGCTCAGGTTGAGAAGGTTTATGCCTCGCTTCAAGCTCTGATTGCACAGGGTGCAAACCACTCGTGTCCTGTCATCAGCACATTTTCTAAAGAACTTCCACGCTAGAGAACTCCTTTGAGCTGACTTTGGTGCGCTCGTTCCCTTGCTGCGTTGGGCAGTAGCGGGCGTAGTGTCTAGGGCACGGCCGCTCCGCTTCTGCACCCTGCTCCCTCTTCTGCTGTGCTGGTGGCTCTGTGCGACCACCGCCTCTTCCTCCAAACTACTCAGGTCACCTGCATGACGTTCATTCCATGTGGGGTTGAGGACCTCATCGTCCTCCACATCATCTTCCACCCAGTCTTCACCCCTGCCCTCCTTGTCGGTCTCCACAATGCTGAACGCCGCAGCAGTTGGCACCTGCGTTTCGTCATCATCGGAGACGTGCTGCGATGATCCTTGCATGTACTCATCTTGAGAAATAAGTGGTTGGGCATCGCTGCACTCAATCTCTTCCACTTCTGGGGCAGGGCTAGGTGGATGGCCCTGGGAAACCCTGCTGACAGAGTCATCAAAGAGAAGAAGAGACTGCTGTATGGCTTGGGGCTCAGACTGCTTGCCTGATTTGCAAGGGGGTGAGGTGAAAGACGGTTGGACATCGGCTGCAGGTGCCAACTGTGACCTTTCTGCAGTAGACTGGGTGGGAGACAATGTGAAGGAACTGGAGGCACTGTCAGCAGCAAACCAATCTACTATCGCCTCCACTTGTTCTGGCCTCATCACTTCTAGGGGGTATGATGCCCTACCAAATACTGATGCAGGTTCTGTCGCCTACTCACACTTGAGGAAGGTGTTTCACTTGTGCGTGTAGCTGGCACAGATCGACCACGTCCTCTCCTTGCAACAGGAGCTCTACCAGCAGCACCACGACCCAGGCCACGGCCCTTATTTGACGGTCTCCTCATATTTCTGTAATTTAAGATCTTGCCCTAGAAAGGTTTTTATTGAATAGCGGAATAGGAAATATGATCCAAAAAAGTGTATGTATCTCGCACGTACAAAACCACACTAGGCCCCAATTACTATTGTTTCTACCCCTAAAAGGATGGATGAGGAGTAGGAGGAGTATGGAACAGACAGCACCCTCAAATCTTCAGAAGTATGAGATGAACCTCAAAAACTTGGAAAGGTGGATCTCACACGTACCGACACAGACTATCCCGCAATTCAATTGATCCTCAAAGGTTTTTATTGAATAGCGGAATAGGAAATATGATCAAAAAGAAAGTGTATGTATCTCACACGTACACCACCACACTAGGCCCCAATTACTATTGTTTGTACCCCTAAAAGGATGGTTGAGCAGTAGGAGGAGGAGTATGGAACAGGCAGCACCCTCAAATCTTCAGAAGTATGAGATGAACCCCAAAAACTTGGAAAGGTGGATCTCACACGTATCGACACAGACTATCACGCAATTTAATTGATCCCCAAAGGTTTTAATTGAATAGCGGAATAGAAAATATGATCAAAAAGAAAGTGTATGTATCTCACACGTACACCACCACACTAGGCCCCAATTACTATTGTTTGTACCCCTAAAAGGATGGTTGAGTAGGAGGAGGAGTATGGAACAGGCAGCACCCTCAAATCTTCAGAAGTATGAGATGAACCCCAAAAACTTGGAAAGGTGGATCTCACACGTACCGACACAGACTATCACGCAATTTAATTGATCCCCAAAGGTTTTAATTGAATAGCGGAATAGAAAATATGATCAAAAAGAAAGTGTATGTATCTCACACGTACACCACCACACTAGGCCCCAATTACTATTGTTTGTACCCCTAAAAGGATGGTTGAGCAGTAGGAGGAGGAGTATGGAACAGGCAGCACCCTCAAATCTTCAGAAGTATGAGATGAACCCCAAAAACTTGGAAAGGTGGATCTCACACGTACCGACACAGACTATCACGCAATTTAATTGATCCCCAAAGGTTTTAATTGAATAGCGGAATAGAAAATATGATCAAAAAGAAAGTGTATGTATCTCACATGTACACCACCACACTAGGCCCCAATTACTATTGTTTGTACCCCTAAAAGGATGGTTGAGCAGTAGGAGGAGGAGTATGGAACAGGCAGCACCCTCAAATCTTCAGAAGTATGAGATGAACCCCAAAAACTTGGAAAGGTGGATCTCACACGTACCGACACAGACTATCACGCAATTTAATTGATCCCCAAAGGATTTAATTGAATAGCGGAATAGAAAATATGATCAAAAAGAAAGTGTATGTATCTCACACGTACACCACCACACTAGGCCCCAATTACTATTGTTTGTACCCCTAAAAGGATGGTTGAGCAGTAGGAGGAGGAGTATGGAACAGGCAGCACCCTCAAATATTCAGAAGTATGAGATTATGTTCACTGTACCCCACAAAGATTGTGTTCACTGCACCCCACAAATATTGTGTTCACTGCACCCTAAAAGGATTTTGTTCACTGCACCCCAAAAAGATTGTGTTCACTGTACCCCCCAAAGATTGTGTTCACTGCACCCCACAAAGATTCTGTTCCCTGTACCCCACAAAGATTGTGTTCACTGCACCCCACAAAGGATTTTGTTCACTGCACCCCAAAAAGATTGTGTTCACTGCACCCCAAAAAGGATGTTCACTGCACCCCAAAAAGGATTTTGTTCACTGCACCCCAAAAAGATTGTGTTCACTGCACCCCACAAAGATTGTGTTCACTGCACCCCACAAAGGATTTTGTTCACTGCACCCCAAAAAGATTGTGTTCACTGTACCCCCCAAAGATTGTGTTCACTGCACCCCACAAAGGATTTTGTTCACTGCACCCCAAAAAGATTGTGTTCACTGCACCCCACAAAGGATTGTGTTCACTGCACCCCAAAAAGATTGTGTTCACTGCACCCCACAAAGGATGTTCACTGCACCCCAAAAAGGATTTTGTTCACTGCACCCCAAAAAGATTGTGTTCACTGCACCCCACAAAGATTGTGTTCACTGCACCCCACAAAGGATTTTGTTCACTGCACCCCAAAAAGATTGTGTTCACTGTACCCCCCAAAGATTGTGTTCACTGCACCCCACAAAGATTCTGTTCACTGTACCCCACAAAAATTGTGTTCACTGCACCCCACAAAGGATTTTGTTCACTGCACCCCAAAAAGATTGTGTTCACTGCACCCCAAAAAGATTGTGTTCACTGCACCCCAAAAAGGATTTTGTTCACTGCACCCCAAAAAGGATGTTGTTCACTGCACCCCAAAAGGATTTTGTTCACTGCACCCCAAAAAGATTGTGTTCACTGCACCCCACAAAGATTGTGTTCACTGCACCCCACAAAGGATTTTGTTCACTGCACCCCAAAAAGATTTTGTTCACTGCACCCCAAAAAGGATGTTGTTCACTGCACCCCAAAAAGGATTTTGTTCACTCCACCCCAAAAAGATTGTGTTCACTGCACCCCAAAAAGGATTTTGTTCACTGCACCCCAAAAAGGATTTTGTTCACTGCACCCCAAAAAGATTGTGTTTACTGCACCCCACAAAGATTGTGTTCACTGCACCCCACAAAGGATTTTGTTCACTGCACCCCAAAAAGATTGTGTTCACTGTACCCCCCAAAGATTGTGTTCACTGCACCCCACAAAGATTCTGTTCACTGTACCCCACAAAGATTGTGTTCACTGCACCCTAAAAGGATTTTGTTCACTGCACCCCAAAAAGGATGTTGTTCACTGCACCCCAAAAAGGATTTTGTTCACTGCACCTCAAAAAGAATGTTGTTCACTGCACCCCAAAAAGGATTTTGTTCACTGCACCCCAAAAAGATTGTGTTCACTGCACCCCACAAAGATTGTGTTCACTGCACCCCACAAAGGATTTTGTTCACTGCACCCCAAAAAGATTGTGTTCACTGCACCCCAAAAGATTTTGTTCACTGCACCCCAAAAAGGATGTTGTTCACTGCACCCCACAAAGATTGTGTTCACTGCACCCCAAAAAGGATGTTGTTCACTGCACCCCAAAAAGGATTTTGTTCACTGCACCCCAAAAAGATTTTGTTCACTGCACCCCAAAAAGGACGTTGTTCACTGCACCCCAAAAAGATTGTGTTCACTGCAGCCCAAAAAGATTGTTCACTGCAGCTCACACACAGAAAAATGGAAGTGGATCACTGACACCTGCCTATCTCCTATCCCACACCACACAGCAATATCGATTGTAGTTTGTAGAACACAGTTTCCCTAAAATTCAGCAGCAGCAGCCTCTCCCTAACAGGATTGAGAAGAGATCGTAGATCAGGATTAAGTGCAGAGTCACCCCACCCCCCACACAGCAATATCGATTGTAGTTTGTAGAAGACACTGACCCTATAATTCAGCAGACTCTATCCCTAAAATGCCTACAACTCGCCCTGCCTAAACACTCCGACCTGTCCCTCAATTCTATCCGGACACAAATGGTTTTTTCCTGCCTGTCTTTCCCTAATCAGCAGCCAGCACGTTGATGTGTGCTCTGTCCCTGATCTAAGCAGCAGAATGAAGACGCTGCGGCTGCCTGGAACTTATAAAGACTTGGTCACATGCTTCAGACGGCTAATCACAGCTACTGAGACATTTGCAGGCATGGCTGGGATGGCTTAAGGCACACCAGTTAAACGATTGTTGATTGGCTGTTGAAAGCCTGCCATGAAAAGAGCGCCAAAGCATGCAAAACCCGGAAATAAAACGACCGAACACGGATTTTTACCCGAACATACAGTAAAGTGTCCGTGTCCGTGTTCGGGTACAAAAAATC
The DNA here is from genome assembly GCF_965119305.1 of Pelophylax lessonae. Taxonomy (NCBI): domain Eukaryota; kingdom Metazoa; phylum Chordata; class Amphibia; order Anura; family Ranidae; genus Pelophylax; species Pelophylax lessonae. The sequence goes on along the minus strand of NC_138776.1, from coordinate 207,154,609 downwards.
CAATTATTTGGTACGAACACGAATAATACAGTCCGTGTTCGCTCAACACTAGTGGTAATGCAAAAGAGTGATTCAGCCTTAAAGGAGTTGTAAAGTCAGAAGGTTTTTTTTATCTTAATGCATTCTTTATATTAAGATAAAAACTCTTCTGTGTGTAGAAGCCTCCCCAGCACCCCCTAATACTTACCTGGGGTCCTTCTCTGTCCAGCGATGTCCACGAATCCCCCAGCTGTCGGGGACTCTCCCTCCTGATTGGCTGGGACGCAGCAACGGTGTCATTGGCTCCTGCAGCTGTCAATCAAAGTCCACAAGTCCCTCAGCCATCAGGGACTCTCCCTCCTGATTGGCTGGGACACCGCCGCAGTGCCATTGGCACATGTGGCTGTCAAAGTCAGTTAGCCAATCAGGAGAGAGAGGGGGTGGGGCCGAACTGCAGCCCTCTGTGTCTGCATGGACACACTGAGCTGCAGCTTGGCTTGGGTGCCCCTATAGCAAGCTGCTTGCTGTGGGGACATTCGATAGAATGGAGCGGCCAAGAGCAGCAATAAGGGACCCGAGAAGAGGAGGATTCGGGCTGCTCTGTGCAAATCCAACTGCATAGAGGAGGTAAGTATAACATGTTTTTTATTAAAAAAAGTAATAAAAGAGACTTTACAATCACTTTAAATCATTATCCAAGACCAGAAGATTTTCCAAATTAGATTGAGATGCCAGGAGTAAAACAAAAAGCTGACCCTGGTAGAATGGTTTACATATACTTCAATGCTGTTTTTTATATACATTACACTCTACCAATAATTCCTTTCTCATGCACAGGATACAAATCTCCAAACTGAACTTGAAAATGTATTTGTATAAACACACCAGAAATCCGATTGTGTAAAAAAAAAAGCTGCAATTCAATATTAGTAATTTTTTATTTCAATGCACATTGTTGCACTTCTATGTAAATAATGAATGTGCCTAATCATTGTAGTTTATCACAAATCAAAGGTACTGTACACTATTTCTGACGTTTCATCTCATTCTACTAACTCGCTCCATTTTAAAATTGATTGTTTGCCAGAATCCGCGGTAATAACTGTAAGCTCAATAAAGCCAACTGTCAACATGTGGATGTCAAAGCTCTTGAAAGATATAATACATTCTCATTTGATACTCTGAAAGCTGCAAGAGATTTAGGAATCATATTAGAAATATTGTTAGAATAAATCTTTATTTAAACAATAACACTGGCACAAGAAAATAAACATTAATAAGCTTAACAAAGAACATAAAGAGATTACATTAGAGGAAAATGCACATACAAGAATATGTTTTTCTTTTGTTCCTTAAAGGAACCAAACATATTGTCACATATTTTTTTGGAATGCAGAACAGGCACCAAATGCATTCTTAAAGCGGAGTTCCACCCTGAAATTTTTTTTTTAGATAAAAATACCCCCGGGACAGTCAGGGCTAGTGCATTTAGGCAACGATAGCCTCTGAACTGTCCCCTTTTTCACTTACCTTTTAGAAGAAATACTTACCTTGAAAATTTCTTGTCCAGCGCTGCCATCTCAGGTGTGGGCAGCTGAAGCCGGATCGTACTCTTCGGTGTCCTCTTCAGTGACGTTGGAGTCTCAGAATGCCCTGCACCGGCCCTGCTAGTCACTTCCGGAGCAGGCGCGTCATCCCTGCACAGCTTCTGGGCATTCCCATTCTGTGATAACGCCCTGGAGGAGGGCGAAACGCGTTGATGCAATTTCCGGTCCTACGCTTGCTGTGACGTCATTTCCGGTAGCGGTAGAACGCACACTGGGGCCAAGGGAGCCCCGAGCACACCGCCATCTGAATGATCTTTAATACCCATTGAATGACATACCAAGCCTGCTTTCTCTTACCAAATGTGAGTGATCCAATTATGTTCTTTTCAATGAACGCTCAAATGATCAGTATTACACTATTGTGAGCCTTTCCTTCCCCATATGGTCTTATTGTCCTGCGTCTACACATTGGAGATCCATTTGCGTGCCCGATCAGCCTAGAGGATGTTGCCTGGGTTCCTTACTGGACTAAGCTTGAGTGACCCTTACACAGTACTGTCTAGGGGTTCATTACGTCCGGTAAGTGGAACATCCTAGGGGAGAGGATATTCACCATTTTCACATCACAATGTCAGCATGATTTTGCACAGATTCCTCAGCACTTAAGCTACTTGCTGAAGCACTTTTTTGGGACTTATATGCAATGTTATGAGGAATTCTCTCACTTGATATATTTATTATTTATATTTATAAATGGTAATTGCACAGGGTGCACTGGACATTTGTTCTATGTATGAGAATTGATGTTTATATATTTTATTATTTTCATGATTAGTTACAACCTTTTTGCACTGTTTTTTTTGCACTGTCATGCCCAGAAGCTGTAAAGCAGGGAATGACGCGCCTACACCGGAAGTGACAAGTGACTCCGGTGCAGGCGCATTGACTCCTGGGATTGATGACGTTCATCTCCCAGGAGTCAATGCAAGGAAGAAGTGATGGCGCAGGCCACGGCCGCAGAGGGAGGGAGGAAGGAAGGTAAGTATATTTTCTTTAAAAACAAGATAAGTGAATCAAAAAAAAAATGTAATTATCCAATTGTTTTTCAGGTAATTTAGAGCAAGCAGACAGGGGAAAAGTTCATTTTGAGGGTTGAACTCCACTTTAACCACTTCATCTCAGGAAGGATTACCCCCCTTCATGACCAGGCCATTTTTGTGATACGGCACAGCGCTACTTTACCTGACAATTGCGTGGTCGTACGACACTGTACCCAAATAAAATGTGTATCCTTTTTTCCCCACAAATAGAGCTTTCCTTTGGTGGTATTTGATCACCTCTGCAGTTTTTATTTTTTGTGCTATAAACAAAAACAAACTGACCATTTTGAAAAAAATATATTTTTTTTACTTTCTGCTATAAAAAAATGTAAAAAAATGTATTTTCTTCATCAATTTGGGCCGATATGTATCCTGCTACATATTTTTGGTAAAACAAAATTCCAATAAGCATATATTAATTAGTTTGTGCAAAAGGAATTAGCTCAAGAAAAAGTGTATTTGTTAAAGGTACCACGTCTCAATAATAGTATCAGAAACAAACAAGGAGGGGTACGGGGCATAGGTCGGGATTTTGAAGGTACCGTCAATGACGAATAGTAGATATATTCTAGAGAAGACCAATATATTTTTTTATATAAAAACATATAATTTTATTAAACAATATTGACAAAGAAAGAGACAATCAAAAAAATCAACATACAGAGATATTAAGGACATATAATAGTCCAAATAAAAAAGCAAGTCAACAGAGTTGTAATCTCATACATTTGTTTGATTGTATTGAACCATAGGGAAGTACCCGAAAACCAAGATTGCCTGGTAAGTTCTAGGATAACTTCCTCGGGGAGAAATGTAATACCCACTACCCAACATGTTTTGCGGGGTAATCCGCTTCTTCAGGGGTGCAGGGGTACACAATTGTATTCAGAAAGACAACTGCAGGGTAATCAAAACAAGAATTAATATATAAACATTTGAAACAGTGTACGATAGTGTACGTTGCCATCATAAGTATATTCAAAAAGAGGAGGGTTTTTTTTTTTTTTTTTTAGATTAAACAAGGCATGCATATTTAAATAATACAAAAAATATATATTCATATGGGTATGAAAGTCAAAGCAACATGGATAGTCCCACCTGTAAGAATGCTTGTGGATAGGCTGACTGATGGAACCGATCGGTGGCAAACCAAGCCCCCCAGGCGGGCATGGTCGGCCCAGATTATATCTGAATGTAGGGGCAGGTAAAGGGTCCCTAGTGGTATGTGGAGAGAAAAGGGAAAGAGAGAGAAATATATCTCTATATACATCACTAGAGAATATTAATATCTCTATCTTAACTACTGGCATAAATGTTGTTGTAATAACTCTTGTGTGTTAACCACTTAAGCCCTGGAAGATTTTACCCCCATTCCGACCAGGGGTTTTTTGCGATTTTTTACTGTGTGACTTTAACGGACAATTGCGCGGTCATGCAACACTGTACCTAAACAAATTTCACGTCCTTTTTTTCCCACAAACAGAGTTTTCTTTTGGTGGTATTTGATCACCTGTGCGATTTTTTGATCATGCGCTATAAACAAAAAAAGAGTGTAAATTTTGCAAAAATAACAATATTTTTCACATTTTTTTATATGAAATTCCCAAAAAAAAATGTAAAAATCAAAATTTTTTATCATTTTCGGCCAATTTGTTTTATGCTACGTATGTTTGGTAAAAAAAATCGCAAAAAGCGTATTTTGATTGGTTTGCGCAAAAGTTATCGCGTTTACTAACAAAGGGAAAGATTTTTGTCATTTTTGGTGTTTTTTTTAACGAGTAATGGCGGCGATCTGCGATTTTTTTTTTTTTTTGCGGTACTGCGACATTGCGGCGGACAGATCGGACCCTTGACTGACATTTTTGACACTTTTGGGGTTACCAGTGACATTACTGCAGTAATCAGTGCTATACATATGCACTGTTACTGTAAAAATGACACTGGCAGGGAAGGGGTTAACTGTATTGGAGAGGGAGGGGTTAAGTGTGTCCTAGGGGCGTGTTTCTAACTGTGATGGGACATGGCTACTACTTTAAAAATGGAGATCAACGGTTCTACATAGAACCGTCTGATCTCCATTTTTACACAGGGGAGAATGGCAGGCGGCTTGTTTACATAAGCCGCCCGCCTTTCTCCCGCTCTACCGACGACTGTAGTGTGACCGGCGGACATCGGGTCCGCCGGTCACACGCGCGGACTCCTCCGTGAACGAGCCGTGGCGGGCGCGCGCTCGCCCGCTATTGGCTCACAAACCGGTCACAGGCTAGTGACGTATATATACGTCACTTTGCCTGGCCGGGGCTGACCGCCGCAGTATATCTACTTGCGGCGGTCGGCAAGCGGTTAATTGGTTTAAAAAGGACAACAAAACAATAAGGGGACCTACCAATCATCAAGGCCTTAAAAACATAAAGTCAGAGGGTGGGGTGGATAGGTGGAATCCAGGCTGTATAATCCATCAAGGTAGAATATATTTGAAACATCCAAGCACACATGGAAGTAAAAAGAATCTCTGTATATAAGGAAAAATATCCAATAAGTTCATATACATTCAAAGGAAATGTATAATTAAATGACATGTGGATATATAATATATAATTGGATTTACCCCAATGTCATATGTAAATGCATGGGTACCAGGGACAGCTCACATAAAGGGATGTTGAGCAGGTACATTCCCATCAGAGATACCATTGCAGAGCAGGTTCAAATGGAAGGTAAGAAACAAACTCCCGCCCTTAAACATATACATCAAACATCGATCTTAGATGTGGCAGCTAATATAATCCCTACGATAAGGATTAGCCCAAAACTGCCCATCTAGACCCATTGATGATGAAAAAGATGGCCACAATTGATCACACTAGTAGAGATGTACAGTGGGTACGGAAAGTATTCAGACCCCCTTAAATTTTTCACTCTTTGTTATATTGCAGCCATTTGCTAAAATCATTTAAGTTCATTCTTCTTCCTCATGAATGTACACATAGCACCCTATACTGACAGAAAAACACAGAATTGTTGACATTGTTGCAGATTTATTAAAAAAGAAAAACTGAAATATCACATGGTCCTAAGTATTCAGACCCTTTGCTCAGTATTTAGTAGAACCCCCCTTTTGATCTAATACAGCCAGGAGTCTTTTTGGGAAAGATGCAACGAGTCTTTCACACCTGGATTTGGGGATCCTCTGCCATTCCTCCTTGCAGATCCTCTCCAGTTCTGTCAGGTTGGATGGTAAACGTTGGTGGACAGCCATTTTTAGGTCTCTCCAGAGATGCTCAATTGGGTTTAAGTCAGGGCTCTGGCTGGGCCATTCAAGAACAGTCACGGAGTTGTTGTGAAGCCACTCCTTCATTATTTTAGCTGTGTGCTTAGGGTCATTGTCTTGTTGGAAGGTAAACCTTCGGCCCAGTCTGAGGTCCAGAGCACTCTGGAGAAGGTTTTTGTCCAGGATATCCCTGTACTTGGCCACATTCATCTTTCCCTCGATTGCAACCAGTCGTCCTGTCCCTGCAGCTGAAAAACACCCCCACAGCATGATGCTGCCACCACCATGCTTCACTGTTGGGACTGTATTGGACAGGTGATGATGATGAGCAGTGCCTGGTTTTCTCCACACATACCGCTTAGAATTAAGGCCAAAAAGTTCTATTTTGGTCTCATCAGACCAGAGAATCTTATTTCTCACCATCTTGTAGTCCTTCAGGTGTTTTTTAGCAAACTCCATGCAGGCTTTCATGTGTCTTACACTGAGGAGAGGCTTCCGTCGGGCCACTCTGCCATAAAGCCCCAACTGGTAGAGGGCTGCAGTGATGGTTGACTTTCTACAACTTTCTCCCATCTCCTAACTGCATCTCTGGAGCTCAGCCACAATGATCTTTGGGTTCTTCTTTACCTCTCTCACCAAGGCTCTTCTCCCCCGATAGCTCAGTTTGGCCGGACGGTCAGCTCTAGGAAGGGTTCTGGTCTTCCCAAACGTCTTCCATTTGAGGATTATGGAGGCCACTGTGCTCTTAGGAACCTTAAGTGCAGCAGAAATCTTTTTGTAACCTTGGCCAGATCTGTGCCTTGCCACACTTCTGTCTCTGAGCTCTTCAGGCAGTTCCTTTGACCTCATGATTCTCATTTGCTCTGACATGCATTGTGATCTGGAAGGTCTTATATAGACAGGTGTGTGGCTTTCCTAATCAAGTCCAATCAGTATAATCAAACACAGCTGGACTTAAATGAAGGTGTAGAACCATCTCAAGGATGATCAGAAGAAATGGAAAGCACCTGAGTTAAATATATGAGTGTCACAGCAAAGGGTCTGAATACTTAGGACCATGTGATATTTCAGTTTTTCTTTTTTAATAATTCTGCAACAATGTCAACAATTCTGTGTTTTTCTGTCAGTATGGGGTGCTATGTGTACATTCATGAGGAAGAAGAATGAACTTAAATGATTTTAGCAAATGGCTGCAATATAACAAAGAGTGAAAAATTTAAGGGGGTCTGAATACTTTCCGTACCCACTGTACCTTCAGTGTGGCGAGTGTCCGGCATCCACCGTCTGCAAACAATGACCTGGACACCTACAATATATAGGGCGCCAACTCCGATGTCACGCATGCAAGGACGGCGCCCCGCAGTGACGTAATGGAGCCCAGGGCTTGGACAGCGCATGCGTCAATACTAGCAATTACGCTGCTGCCACGTACGCAGGCGATCCCTCCCGGCGTCTGTTGCTAGGCAACTAACGAACACCAGCTAAGCCGGAACTAAGCATCTATTAGCATAACAAGAAATTTGGGTAGTAGAAGTAAAATAGTGGAAGTTGGCTTCAAACAGACACTCACAGTACAGTTTCCTTCCTGATAATTTTCCAGTAGATGGTGTTTTACCTTCATATAAAGTTGTATTTTCTCTGGATACTATGTTCATTATGGTTGTAAACTTGTATATATTTATTTGCTTATTAAAGTATATGTAGTGCTAATATTTTGCCTTCCATAGAGGAAAAATATTTTTTTTTTCTTTCTTAGAGTTTTAACCACTTTAAGACTGAAAGGATTTGCTCCCTTAATGACCAGGCCACTTTTTTCAACTTGGCACTGTGTGACTTTAACTGACAATTGCGCGGTCGTGCGCCACTGTACCCAAGCTAAATTTACGTCCTTTTTTCCCCACAAATAGAGCTTTCATTTGGTCATATTTGATCACCTATGTGATTTTTATTTTTTGCGCTATACACAAAAAAATATAAATATTTTTCACATTCTGCTATATAACATTACCCAAAAAAATTTAAAAATCTAAAATTTTTTACCATTTTAGGCCAATTTGTTTTCTGCTACATATTTTTGGTAAAAAAATTGCAATAAGCATATTTTGATTGGTTTGCGCAAAAGTTATTGCGTCTACTAACTACGGGAAAGATTTATGTCATTTTTATTGTTTATTTTTTTTTTACTAGTAATGGCGGCGATCTGCGATTTTTTGCAGGACTGCGACATTGCGGAGGGCAGATCGGACCCCTGACTGACATTTTTGACACTTTTGGGGGGACCAGTGACATTACTACAGTAATCAGTGCTAAAAATATGCACTGTTACTGTAATAATGACACTGGCAGGGATGGGTTAACATTGTAGGTGATCAAGGGGTTAAATGTGAGCCTAGGGGAGTGGTTCTAGCTGTAGGGGGGGCGTGGCTTGTGGAATGACCATAGAGACCTGTAATCCTATATATAGAATGATCACAAGCGCTCTATGATCATTCCAGGGAGAAGAACGGTCAGCTGTGTTTACAACAGCTGACTGTTCTTCTCTCTCAGCGGGTAATCAAAGCCACCTGCCCGCTGCATCGGCTTCCCCGCTGACGAGCGGGGGCGGGAGCGCCCCCTAGCCTCCTGCTCGCGACCGCCGTACAGTTACGGCGATTCACGCAGGAGCGGCTGCCTGCCGCAGTACATCCTATGGAATTAAAGCATAACTAAGGCTGGGTTCAGGCTAGTCCGGTGCGAATTGCAGCTGAAGAAAACAATGATTAGTTCAGCGGTTCCTCTCTGTTGTAGCTGTGAATTCATCAGGAACATGTTTTCTCCCTCTTTTTTCCATGACCGCACAGTTCAGCACAGGAGACAGACGGGGGGTGCTCAGATGACCTGTGGGGGGGGGGGAGGTGTAGGAGGGGGGGGAGAGCATTCCTGTTCAGAACGGAACACATCTTCAAATCAGATGTGTTCCCATTGAAGAATGTGCCTGCAATTTGCACCACACTGCCTAGAAAATGCACACAATCCTTGTGCAATGCGGAGTTCAGATGCAATGCACATACTGTATGTGAACCATCCCCATTGAAAAGTACATGATTGCAAATGTACAGTGTAAGCTGCATCCAATTCTCAATAGTGTGAACCCAGCCTAAATCCAAAAACTAAAAATTTACAACCCCAGTTCCAAAAAGGTTGTAAAATCCACACAGAAACAAAATGCTATGATTTGCAAATCTCATAAACCCTTATTTTATTCACAAAAGAAAATTGAAAACATATCAAATGTATAAACTGAGAAAATGCACCATTTAAGAAAAAAGTAAGGCAATTTTGAAATTGATGGCAGGTACACATCTCATGCTGTTCCAACATTGTGAATTTCTCTCAAATTCCGTCAATAAAAAACGTATTGAACAAAAAAAAAAGTTGGGACAGGGTAACAAAAAGCTGGTAAAGTATATTGTAATATATTGCAGCTGACCTGTCCTTTGATGGTGGCTGCATTCGTTTTCACTTTGCAAATTAAGAACAATTTCAGTAAGTAAAATAAAATATCTGTTGATATTGCTAGAAATGTTGTGTCCTTGTAACTTCCTGCTAGTTTAAATGAAAGTATCTTTACTGTGCAAATTACTAGTCTCATCAATCTTAACCAGTTTACAGTACATCTGCGGCGGGCAGCCGCTCCCAGGCAAATCGCCGGACATATATGGTGCTCGTTCTCGGGAGGCTAGGGAGCGGGCTCATGCCGCCAGTGGCATGCTCCCACACCCGCTCGTCAGTTGGGAAGCCGATGCACGGGGCAGGTGGCTCCAATTGCCGCCTGACACCCCTGATCGTTCCCCGCTGAAAGAGAAGGACAGTCGGCTGTTGTAAACACAGCTGACCGTTCTTCTCCCTGAAATGATCATAGCGCCCATGTGATCCTTCTATATAGGATCACATGTCTCTATGGTCATTTAAAAAGCCAACCCCCCCCCCCCCCCCCACAGTTAGAATCACTTCCCTAGGCTCACATTTAACCCCTTGATCACCCATAATGTTAACCCCATGCCAATGTCATTATTACAGTAACAGTGCATATTTTTAGCACTGATTACTGTAGTAATGACACTGGACCCCCCAAAAGTGTCAAAAATGTCAGTCAGGGGTCCGATCTGCCACAATGTCGCAGTCCCGCAAGAAATCGCCGATTGCCACCATTATTAGTAAAAATTGCAATTGTTTAGCAGAAATATGTAATATGTAGCAGAAAACAAATTGGCCTAAAATATTAAAACATTTTGATTTTTAATTTTTTTTTTTTTGGGAATGTCATATAGCAGAATGTGAAAAATATTGTTTTTATTTATTTTATTTTTTTTCAAAAATGTCGCTCTTTTTGTTTATAGCGCAAAAAATAAAAATCGCATAGGTGATCAAATACCACCAAGATAAAGCTATATTTGTGGGAAAAAAGGACATAAATTGTATTTGAGTACAGCCTTGCACGACCGCGCAATTGTCCGTTAAAGTAACACAGTGCCGATTGCAAAATAGGGCCTGGTCAGGAAGGGAGAAAATCCTTCCGGTCTTAAAGTGGTTAATATGTAATGGAGATGAACAAAGACAGGCAGGTTTAGCATATTTGACAATCATGGCTCCCTCCATACATACAATAGAGAAATTGGTGTAGATGCTAAAGCCTCGTACACACGCACCGATTGTTGGCCGACCGATCGGCCGTCTTTTGTCCAGTGTTGTTGCGTTGGTTGAAATGTGCTCTAGACTGCACACATATTTTGTCGGTCAACAACAACCAACTGCAGAAGTGATGTCATGTTCTGGTTTACTTTTCGTGTGTTTTTTCTTCTCTGTGCATGCCCAGTCTTGATCATCACATTTTTGTCGGCCGAAATCTGTACTGACTGAGGAACAATCGGCCGTTCTGCTGTCGGCCAACAAAAATTTTATAGCATGCACACCAGATTTTGTTCGGCCGAAAAGTCGCAGTCGGTTGTCGGAAGCATCATACTAACAAGCCGACAATCGGCCGATCGGAACGTTGGCCGAAAATTTACGGCCAACAATCAGTGCGTGTGTACGAGGCTTAAGCGCTAACACCTGTTAGTCTCAGACTTATCAGGGAAAAGTAAAGGAAATTACAAATTCAGTAGCTGATGACTTTTAATAGCAGGAAACTTCTCTGTCCAGGGATCTTAACTAGCCTTCAGGCTCCCAGCACTAGCATCTTAATTGTGGGCAGCCAGCAGTGCTCCTTGTGGCTGTACATTTTGAATGGTTCCACAGTCTTCTGGGACCTGTGACATGTCCCCAAAGCCTGCGGGGAGGGAAGGGGAGAGGAGAAACTAGGAGATCCGAGCAAAAGTGGGAACGGGCACATGTCAAAACTAGGTACCCCTTGATAAGCATAACCTGCCAAATGTGGCAGAGGAGAGGAGGAGGAGGACTTAAAGCAGAAACTCTCCTTTTGGGTTAAGTCCTGGTTTGAAGATGACTGATCGCCACAGTACCAAAGTTTCTGCTAAAAGAGGCTGATATCAAATAGGTCAAGTCTTATACAGTACAACATTAAAAATAGCGCTCCCCCAATATTAAATTATATTTTTTGAACACATTTCCCCATTTGCATAAACTATACAAATGTTCACAGACGTTTTAAAGATGTTTTATAAGAAATGTGTGCTGCAAAAAAAAAAAAAAAAATGCATTTTATGGGCAGTTCCAAGATTTTACTCCTACATATTTAAGTACTATATTTTGACATGAGTAATCGGTGCTATTAAGAATGTTTAATTAGATCATAGAATGAGATATAGCAATATAACAATCTCATTCTGTTACAGTACATAATGTTCATGGAAAATTAGAGGGCTGGGAGAAAGGAAAATAGTTAAAGAAAAAAATAATAAACTCATGCTGAAGCCTAGGGTGAGAAATAAAACAATTTATGAAAATGAAATGGATTACACAACAAAAGGTAGAAATAGAAAAAAAAAATGTATCCCCTGTTTCCAAATGTCAACACGGTACTTGCACAAATCCCTCCAATTTGATGCTTTTGTATTCAAAGCAATAATAAAATAATTTCAAATGAAATCAATTCACATAAGAATTCCTTTTTTAACAAGGTATTTGTATAATTGAGTTAGTAGAATTTACGCCAATGAGTTTTAATCACTGGGAAGTAGAAATATACAGATCAAAACAGACACTGGGGGTGGAATTAATTAAAGTGTAATTTAGAAACATCCCCCTCCATCTCTATGTTTTGTTTCATCTTAATACTGTATATAATTTTCATATACTCTAGATATTTCCTCTGGACCAATTTGCATTGGCATTCTCTAAACAAGACTATATTTCTGCTCACAAAGGAACTTGCATTTGTATCAAAGAACTGCTTGCCAATAAAATCCCATAGAGTCTGAATGTATGAAATTCTTAGCATGATCTTTCAACATTCAATTTCTTCTAATGGAATTAGGAGGGAGCTTAGAAAATCCCCTTAGCAGGTTTTGTGAACAAATTCACACAATATAAATATTATATCACACGTGGCTACACAAATAAAATGTATAAACCACCTTTAGGTATTTTTATTAGTGTTAAAAGCTGTGAATTATTCACTTTACATAGTACTTTACATTCAATCAATATTTACTATTTTTAGTCCTTATGCTGCTAGCATTAGTAAATAGATAGGAAAGTATATCATATATACTTGTTTTAATTTTTTTTATATTTCTTTAGTTACTTCCTGGTTTCCAGACCTAGGCAAATGTCATACATCCCAGGAGTCTTCAGGAAGGGAGGAGGGGCTTTCTCAGCTAAGCACCAACACCCCCCCCCCCCCCTTCCCTTCTTCAGCATGCCTGGGCTAAGGACTGAAGTTAATGCTACTTGAATCATTTGTCCTTACTCAAAATGGCCTGAGGGTGATTTTTCTGCAAAAATAAGCATGGAGACGTGAATGGATGGATGAGTTTGCTTTGAATATTAAAAATGACATAGATAGCATTTTTAAATTGGGGTGCTAAGATTCAGTGTAATTCAGCTTTAAAAAAATGTTCCTTTCTTAGCCCCTCAATCTAACCTTGGTTTCAAGACATAATTACCTTCCCCGTAGGGGTTGCAACAGAGTTTATATCTAAAGTGCAGAATTCTCTTGTGCACAACCAATATTTACCCATGGGACTTTAAATAAGGCATAATACAAAAGTAATAAAATATCAATTTATTGTACAAGGATTGGACACATAAATGTATAAAGTACACATTAACCACTTGCCTACAGTGCACTTTCACCCCCTTCCTGCCCAGACTGATTTTCAGCTTTCAGCGCTCTCACACTTTGAATGACAACACTGTACCCATAAAAAAATTGTCCTTTTTTTCACACAAATAGAGCTTTCTTTTAATAACTACTGGGTTTTTTACTTTTTGTGCTATAAATAAAAAAAGACTGAAAATATTGTGAAAAAACACATTTTTCTTTGTTTCTGTTATAAAATTTAGCAAATGAGTAATTTTTCTTCACAAATTTTGGCCAAAATTTATGCTGCTACTTATCTTTGGTAAAAATAACCCAAATAAGTGTATATTATTTGGTCTTTGTGAAAGTTATAGAGTCCACAAGTTATGGTGCTAATCATTGAAAATTGATCACACTTGACCACACCTGATGTACTGAAGGCCTATCTCATTTCTTGAGACACTAAAAAGTCAGGGAAGTACAAATCCCCCCCAAATTACCCCTTTTTGGAAAGTAGACATTCCAAGGTATTTAATAAGGGGCATGGTGAGTTTTTTTAAGTTGTCATTTTTTCCCACAACTCTTTGCAAAATGAAGATTTTTTTTTTTTACAAATTGATGTATTAACAGGTTATTTCTCTCACACAGCATATGTATACTTGCAACTACACCCAAAAACGCATTCTACTACTCCTCCTGAGTATGGTGATACCACATGTGTGAGACTTTTTCACAGCCTGGCCACATACAGAGGCCTAACATCCAAGTAGTACCGTCCGGCATTCTAGGAGCACAAATTACACATATAATTTCCTGACAACCTATCGCACTTTTGAAGGCCCTGGAGCACCAGGACAATGGAAACCCCCATAAAATGACCCCATTTTGGAAAGCAAACAGCCCAGCGTATAATTTTTTAGGCATAATCCTGGGTCCCTGTCCTGGGACCAATCCTGTTTAATTTATTCATAAATAATCTAGAGGAGGGGGATATCTAGTACAATCTCAGTATTTGCAGATGATACTAAATTAGGCTTGCCAATATCTTCTATGCAGGATGTGGAAATCTTGCAAGCAGACCTGAACAAAATAACGGGGTGGGCAACTACATGGCAAATGAGATTTAATGTTGAAAAATGTAAAGTAATGCACTTGGGGGCCAGAAACCAGAAAGCAAGCTACTCACTAGGGGGGGAACCTCTGGGTGAGTCTAGGATGGAAATGGACCTGGGGGTACTGGTAGACAACAGGCTTGGCAGTGGCATGCAATGCCAAGCCGCCGCAAGCAAAGCCAACAGAATACTGGGTTGTATAAAAAAGGGGATTCACTCCAGAAATAAAGAGATTATTCTTCCACTCTACAAGACTCTGGTCCGGCCACATCTGGAGTATGCTGTCCAGTTCTGGGCACCGGTCCTCAGGAAGGATGTGCTGGAACTGGAGAAAGTCCAGAGAAGGGCAACAAAAATAATTAGGGGAATGGAGGACATCAGCTATGAGGAAAGACTACAAGCACTGAACCTATTCTCTCTGGAGAAGAGATGATTGAGGGGGGATATGATATCAATGTACAAATACTGTACTGGCGACCCTAGCATAAGGAACAAACTATTCAGAGAAAGGAGATACAATAAGACACGTGGCCACTCACTAAAACTTGAGGAAAGGCGGTTTAACCTTAAAGTGCGTAAGGGCTTCTTCACTGTAAGAGCGGTAAGGATGTGGAATTCTCTTCCACAAGCAGTCGTATCAGCAGGGAGCATTGATAGTTTCAAAAAACTATTAGATGGACACCTTAAAGACCACAACATACAGGGGTATACAATGTACGGTTAAAAGCAAACACACACACACATCATAGGATGAACTGGATGGACTGATGTCTTTTTTCAACCTCACTAACTATGTAACTATATAATGAGCCTTTTGAATATGTCATTTTTTTTCCACAATTTTTGGGAAAATGTGGAAAGAAAATGAAAACACATTTTTTTTTACACAAAGCTGTCCATTTATGCAATATTTCTAACACATAGCATGTACATAGCAAAAATTGTACCCCAAAATACATTCTGCTATTCCTCCTGAGTATGGCGATACCACATGTGTAACACTTTTTCACAGCCTGGCCACATACATAGGCCTAACATCCAAGTAGCACTTTTCACAAAGTTGTCCATTTATCCACTTTAAGACTGGGCCTATTTTTGACACTTGGTGTTTACAAGCTAAAATCATTTTTTTTGCTAGAAAACTACTTGGAACCCCCAAACATTATATATATATATTTTTTTTAGCAGAGACCCTAGAGAATAAAATGGAGATTTTTGCAATATTTTTTATCACACCATATTTGCGCAGCAGTCTTCCAAATGCGATTTTTTTGAAAAAAATTCACTTTTTTGAACTAAAAAATAAGAAAACAGTAAATTTAGCCCAATTTTTTTCCATAATGTGAAAGATAATGTTACGCCGAGTAATTAGATACCCAACATGTCATGCTTCAAAATTGCGCATGCTCACAGAATGGCGCCAAACATTGGTACTTAAAAATCCCCATAGGCAACATTTTAAAAATTTCTGCAGGTTACTAGCTTAGAGTTACAGAGGAGGTCTAGGGCTCAAATTATTGCTCTCGCTCTAACGATCGCGGCGATACCTCACATGTATGGTTTGAACACCGTTTACATATGTGGGCGGGACTTGCGTATGCGTTTGCTTCTGCGCGCGAGCTAACGGGGACAGGGCACTTTCATTTTTTTTTCCTATTTATTTTATTTATTATTTTTTTATTTTTACACAGTTTAAAAAAAAAAAATGTTTTGATCATTTTTATTCCTATTACAAGGAATGTAAACATCCCTTGTAATAGAAATAGGCACGACAGGTCCTTTTTATTGTGAGATCTGGGGTCAAAAATACCTCGCACCTCACAACTACACTAAAAAAGAAAAAAAAAATTGTTGAAAGAGGAAAAAAAAAGAAAAAAAAAAGCGGCCCTTTAAACCGGTTGCTAGGCAACGTCTTTTGACGTAGCTCTGGTCCTCCAAGACCATAGAGTCGAGTGAGGGCCATCTTGCCCTCACTCGACTTCCTGTCTCTGAGGATCCAGGACCGGATAGTTTTCCCCGCTGCCGGCGGGTCCGGTAAGCTGGGAAAACGTCTGGGACGCGGCAGGAGGGGGGGGCACCTCTTCCCCTGTACCGTAAGGGCGAATCCGCCACTGGGACCACCCTTATCTGAAAGCCGACCGCCCGCCGTTTCAAAAAATACCGGGGTTATGGGGGCTATCTGCTGCCATAACCCCAGTATTTAGCTTTTAATGGCCGACGCATATAGTCGTTAGGCGGTCAGTAAGTGATTGCATGTATATGGCAAACAGGTGACGATGACTGATGGGGTGACAGGTGACGATGACTGATGGGGTGACAGGTGACGATGACTGATGGGGTGACAAGTGATGATGACTGATGGGGTGACAGGTGACGATGATTGATGGGGTGACAGGTGACGATGATTGATGAGGTGACAAGTGACGATGATTGATGGGGTGACAGATGACAATCACTGACGGGGTGACATGTGATGATGATTGATGGGGTGACAAGTAACGATCACTGATGGGGTGACAAGTGACGATGATTGATAGGGTGAAAGATGACGATGACTGATGGGGTGACAGGTGACGGTGATTGATGGGGTGACAGGTGACGGGCAATGGTCACTGATGGGTGACAGGTGACGGGCGATGGTGCACGGCAGTACTAATGGCAGTCTCTGGTGACCGGTGAACTTTAGGCTATGTTCACATGTGAGCGTAGCGATCATGGGCAGAATCACTGCGATTCTGCATGCGATCCAGAAATCATTGCAGATTGCGGGACGCCTGTGCGTTGCCCGTGATTTGCAATAGCACCCCAAACGCTGTGCGATGTTGCTGCGATTTCCGCCTGACGAATCTAGGTAACATCACGCAAACAACGCATGATGCCCCAAAGAAACTCTTGTACCTTTTTTGGGCGTCATGCGTTGTTTGCGCGGTGTTACCGTGATTCGGCAGGCGCAAATGGCGGCAACATCGCACAGCGTTTGGGGTGCTATTGCAAAAAACGGGCAACGCACAGGCGTCCCGCAATTTGCAATGATTTCCGGATCGCGGGCAGAATCGCGGTGATTCTGCCCGCGATCGCTGCGCTCACATGTGAACGTTATGGGTGTCAATTTCTGGGCACTGATGAGGTGACTGTTGGGTGACAGGTGACATTGGGGGGGGGGGGGCTGAGGACTGTGTGGGGACCTTTATTAGTGTGATTTTAGTGTGATTTTACTTTTTACAGGTACAAAGAGCAGTAACTCACTGTTTCTAGCTCTTCTCCCCTCACACTGGAAACTGTATGAGGGGAGAAGAGCTAGTAACAGTGAGTTACTGCTATTTGTTTACATTTTGTGATCGGCTGTGAATGGATTCACAGCCGATCACATAGTAAACAGTCACTGTCAGTGACTGTTTACTACTGCCGGTGACAGCTGTGTTCCTACGGAACACAGTGCCACCGACATGACCGCGCTGCGCGCTCCCGATCGCGCATGCGCGGTTATCTCCCGGGTGCCTCCATTGTGATCTGCTGTGTCATTGGAACACAGCCGATCACGTGGGAAACAGCCACGCCCATTGGCTGTTTCCCCCCTGCCGGTGACGGGGGGTGTCCCGGGGACACCCCGACACCGGCAGTGCAGGGCGGCGCGCACGCGATCGCGCGCCTGCCCTGTTTCCTGGGATCACGTCATATGACGTCTTCCCAGGATAATGGTCGCACCGCTCCGCCGTCAATTGACGGCGGGCGGGCGGCATGTAGTTAAAAATGTTTGGCATATTAAGCCAATGAGTTACATGTAACAACATATAATGTACATCAAGCTGGTAAACTTTCAAATACATGCTTTACATAACCAAGATGACTGCAATATGGGAAAGGAATGCATCTTGTAACTTGATTGTGTGATTGAATACTTTCACTGCTTCAGGAGTAGATGCCTCCAACAACAGCACTCTATACTAGAAAACAGATACATACATTTTATTAAAGTACTCCCTAGAAAGGCAGGGGGGTGCCACCATCCTACATGATGAAGTTCTAAAAAGGGACTTATAAAACAGTTTGGAACTTGATAACACATCTCCATTTGGTGACCGCTGCTCGGTGGGGGGGGGGGGGGAGGGAAACAGGGGAGTAGTGGAAGGTGACCAAGACACCCAATGAGAAAACCAATGAGGTGGCACAAGAGAGTTCATGGCTGTGTTAAAAAATACCAAAGTACCAAAAACCATCCTGAAAAAAAAGGTGAAAAAAAGTTGTTACAAAAGTGAGTACACCCCTCTCATTTTGCAAATACCGTATTTTCGAAGGTATAAGACGACTGGGCATATAAGACGACCCCCCAAATTTTCAAGTTAAAACATAGGTTTTGGGATATACTCGCCATATAAGACTACTCTCCTTCCGAGGCAACACCATTTAAAAACCTCAGATTTGATTTAAATACCATAATTTTTATTCAAATGGTTCTCACTTATTAATCTCCAAGGTAAGTACCGTAAGTGTAATCTCTCAAATATCTCCGAGGTAAGTAAATAAGTACAGTAGGTGTAATCTATCAAAGCGCTGGCTGAATGTGCCCTATTATTCTCCAAGGTAAGTACCGTAAGTGTAATCTCTCAAATCTCCACTGTAAGTAAGTATTCGATGTAATCTTGGATTGGATTGGACTGTGTGGATTGGCAAAGTCAGAGAGGTGGGCTGATGTTGCTCTCTCTGGCTTCACCAATCCAAGCTTGCTTTGTATTCAATAATAGAATACATCGCTCACCGTGATTGGCTCAGTGCATTATACTGTATGTAGTCGAAGCTACGGTACATACACAGCGCTTTGAGAGATTACATCTGCTTACTTACCTTGGAGATATTTGAGAGATTACATTTATGGTACTTACCTTGGAAATTAATAGGGCACATCCAGCCAGCGATTTGAGAGATAACACCTACTTACTTACTGTGGAGATTTTTGTACTCCGAGTATAAGACGACCCCTCCATTTTTGGGGGATGTTTTTGAGGTTAAAAAGTTGTCCTATACCCCGGAAAATATGGTATTTTAATATATCTTTTCATGTGACAACACTGAAGAAATTACACTTTGCTACAATGTAAAGTAGTGAGTGTACAGCTTGTATAACAGTGTAAATTTGCTGTCCCCTCAAAATAACTCAACACACAGCCATTAAAGTCTAAACTGCTGGCAACAAAAGTGAGTACACCGCTAAGTGAAAATGTGCCCAAAGTGTCAATGTTTTGTGCGGCCACCATTATTTTCCAGCACTGCCTTAACTCTCTTGGGCTGCCTTAACCTTCACCAGAGCTTCACATGTTGCTACTGGATTCCTCTTCCACTCCTCCGTGATGACATCCCTGAGCTGGTGGATGTTAGAGACCTTGCGCTCCTCCACCTTCTGTTTGAGGATGCCCCACAGATGCTCAATAGGGTTTAGGTCTGGACACATGCTTGGTCAGTCCGTCACCCTTACCCTCAGCTTCTTTAGCAAGGCAGTGATCGTCTTGAAGGTGTGTTTGGGGTCGTTATCATGTTGAAATACTGCCATGCAGCCCAGTCTCCAAAGGGAGGGGATCATGCTCTGCTTCAGTATGTCACAGTACTTGTTGGCATTCATGGTTCCCTCAATGAACTGTAGCTCCCCAGTGCTGGCACACTCATGCAGCCCCAGACCAAGACTCTCCCACCACCACTCCCTCCGCCGTGATGTTTTAAGCCTATCCGCATTAGTCTCTGGTAAGCAGAATTAATGTCGGTGGCGGATTGAACACCTGCGGTGGAATTTGTACAATTTAATTTAATTTTAGACACTGTGTCACACTCTCAATGGGCCTTGTGGACTTTCACTAGAGACTATTTATTTAGTCATCTATTTATTCACCTATTTAATTAATTGATATCATTTGACCATCAATGCATTTATTTTCCATTTTTATCTTTATCTTTATGTATTGTATTTAATATCATTATCACTTAGTGCACCTTCTACAATATCCTAGGTATTTACTTTACTACCTGTGGTATTTGGATTAGTATTATTTTTGTACATATTCAAAATTCACAATTGGATATTTTTTAGAGTGATCAATGTATTATTGGTCACTTATTTCATCATTTAACGCAGCTTGTTTTATTATTACTCCCACCACCATGCTTGACTGTAGTCAAGACACACTTGTCTTTGTACTCCTCCTCTGGTTGCTACCACACACGCTTGACACAATCTGAACCAAACAAGTTTATCTTGGTCTCATCAGACCACAGGACATGGTTCAAGTAATCCATATCCTCAGTCTTCTTGTCTTTAGCAAACTGTTTGTGGGCTTTCTTGTGCATCATCTTTGAGGCTTCCTTCTAGGATGACAGACCAATTTGATGCAGGGTGCGGCGTATGGTCTGAGCACTGACAGGCTGACCCCGCACCCCTTCAACTTCTGAAGCAATGCTGGCAGCACTCTATTTCCCAAAGATAACCTCTGGATATGACGCTGAGCATGTGCACTCAACTTTTTTGGTTCACCATGGTGAGGCCTGTTCTGAGTGGAACTTGTACTGTTAACCCGCAGTGTGGTCTTGGCCACCATTCTGAGCTCAGTTGCAGGGTCTTGGCAATTTTATAGCCTAGACCATCTTTATATAGAGCAACAATTCTTTTTTTTAAGATCCTCAGAGAGTTCTTTGCCATGAGGTTCCATGTTGAACTTCCAGTAACCAGTATGAGAGAGTGAGAGTGATAACACCAAATTTACCATACCTGCATTCACACCTGAGACCTTGTAACACTAACAAGTCACATGACATCGGGGAGGGTAAACGGCTAATTTGGCCCAATTTGGACATTTTCACTTAGGGGTGTACTCACTTTTGTTGCCAGCAGTTTAGACATTAATGGCTGTGTGTTGAGTTATTTTGAGGGGAAAGCAAATTTACACTGTTATACAAGCTGACACTCACAACTTTACATTGTAGCAAAGTCTCATTTCTTCAGTGTTGTCACATGAAAAGATATAACAAAATATTTACAAAAATATGAGGAGTGTACTCACTTTTGTGAGATACTGTAAGTACTGATTGGACACAAAAATAGACCCAAATGTATAGTGTGAGCCAAGAAAATTGCCACCAGGGACAAAAGTTACCTAGTTTTTACAGGGATGAGTGATGATTCTCCTACCAAACAGATCATGATCTCAAAGGAAAAGAAATGCCCTCAATTGGCCCCCTCAATTTATCCCCAGCGGGAAAACTGCCCCCCCCAGCACCATGTTGGCTCACAGCCAATGGGGACTAACTCCCACCATCTACGAACGAGAACATGTGGGGAAGATGGCGCCTGTAACTATTACCAAAAAGTTCTGGCGCTACTCCAAGATGATGAAGTACTACCTCTTGTCGAGGAGGCTTTCAAAGCTCATTTGGAGCCTGAATTAACTCACAAAAGGAACCAGGTTAGCAATAAGAACAGCATAAGGTTCATTACTGGTTACAACGACCAATACAGGGCGATCTCACATATTATCAAGAGACACTTTAATATTCTTCAACTTGATAGTAGATTGGGTCCTATCTTACCCACCGCACCACAAGTGACTTTTAAAAAAGCGCGCACAATTAAGAATATTATAGCCCCCAGCAAATTAAAGGTCCAGGCCCGTGCCTCCAACGATATTAGGTTTTATTTTGACAACCGCATAGGCACCTATCAGTGTAAAAAACGTGGTTGCTTAACATGCCAGATGGTAGTACAAGCATGTACTGTTATTCAAAATAGGGACGACATTTTCCACATAAAACAATTTATCACATGTTCGACTGAATACTTCATATATGTGCTTAGATGTCCATGCAAATTGATCTATGTGGGACGCACTATGCGGACATTACGAAAAAGAATAGGGGAACACCGCTGGCTCATCCATAAGGGATGTGATAAACACAGCGTCCCACGTCACTTTTCAAAATATCACAATAAAGACTTCAAGAAACTTGAAGTTATGGCGATAGAAAGCATCCCGAAAGGAACACTGACGGAGAACGAACGTTTCTCTCTGCTATGCAAAAGAGAAACATACTGGATTTATAAATTTAATTGTCTAGCGCCTCAAGGCCTCAACGAGGAATTAGAAGTAAATTGCCTTATCTGATGCATTTTAGAATTTAAATATTTTAAAGTAATATTTATTCTGAAATAATGACGTTTTATTCTTAAGCCTGCCGGCCTATGGAGATTCAGGTGCTTACGGGTTAATTTTATTATATATATATATATATATATATATTTTATATATATTTTTTATAGATATATATCATATAGATATGTATTTTTATTGATTTGACACATATTTATTATCTTATCAATTTTTAGATCGTTCCATGTATGTCAACAAAGGTATTATAACCGTATACATTCAGTTGTGATATACTAATTCTTGTTAGCCCCCTGTAGCATTCTGGACCTTCAATATACCGTTATATAGGTTTTTTTTATATATATATATTTTTTATTTATTACATGCCCATTGTTTTTTAATTATTATTTATTTTTAATTTTTTCATCTTTTTCCCGATTTTTTCCAATTTTTATACACCTTTATTCCCCTTTTTTCCAATTTTTTTTTTATTTATTCATTGATCTCTTAGTGCTTTTTCTGATTCAGCTGTTTGGGGTCAGTCTATTGGCCAGTGTGCCTAACCCCGCCCGGCTTCTTAGAGCCCCCGATCGCCTCTTGCCACAACTTGATAAAGCTACTATTGTAGCGAAACATGTCTTGTGGCGATCGGGAGGCTCTTCAGAAGCAAACTCAACCAGTCCCCCGTCCGTGCTGACATCCTAGCATTCCTCTAGCCGGCTGTCTGTGGATCTTCGGTCCCGTGCAGTGACGTCATCAAAGCGCGACTCCCGAGGCTCTTGCCGGGTGCCGAGGGAGTGTGACACAGAAGCTCCGGTCTGAGGAAGCGGCCCCACATCAGACCAATCGAGCCCTCCTGCCTGCGACCCCATCTGACAACCGGCTCTTGACATTAGCCACCGGTCTCCTACAGGATTCCATTACCATCGGTGTGAATGTCCAGAGGTTACAAGGGGCGGTAGGACTGATCTTATTTCATTCACATTATGCTTTACCCTTGGATCATCATAATAAAGTGTTCATGAGACTATCCACCTAAGTCTATACTGGGGTTTATTACTATATGCACACTGAGCGCCATCTCCTATATTCAATTTCCAAGATGGCGCCTGGGCTACAGATCATGCTGAAGCATGATCAGCATGCACGTACGTGGAATGTTGGCTTGATGGCACCAAGCACGCAAACATGCATGCCAGCATCACACGTCAGCAGCACATGGTGCCTAATGCAGATGGATATAAGCATCCCAACTCCTGAAATTGAGACCTTGAGGCCAGTTAGGGGTTTTATTTTCCTTTGAGATCATGATGAGGTCTGGTTAATCAGTTCTGCCCATTTTCAATGCTTTTTGGCAAGGAATTGTCAAAAGAAGGGCATGGGGCACCGGGCACCTCTGTGGGACATGTACCAATGCAAAAAAATTAAAAATATTGTACAGTGGAGAGAGGGCCCTCCTTGTAAGGCAACTTCAAGGAAGACATGGTAAAAACACTAACTCCTAAAATAATATGCTAGACATGCATGTGCAATTCCTAGTTAGTCAGGTTGAAAAAGACACAAGTCCAAAAAAAAAAAAAAAAAAAAAACAGTAGAGAAAACCCAACCATACAATCCCATATACACAATCCTATACCCGCAGTTTATCCAGAGGAACGTGAAAAAACCCCAGCAAAGCATGATCCAATTTGCTACAGCAGGGGAAAAAAATTCTTCCTGATCCCCCGAGAGGCAGTTGGATATTCCCTGGATCAATTTTACCTATAAATATTAGTACCCATTTATATTATGTAAACCCAGGAAGAAATCCAGGCCTTTTTTAAAGCAATCTAGTGAGCTAGCCAGAATCACCTCTGGAGGGAGTTTATTCCACATTCTCACAGCTCTAAGGGTGAAGAAACCTTTCCGCATTTGGAGACAAAATCTGTTTTCCTCTAGACGTAAATAGTGCTCCCTTGTCCTCTGTATTGACCTTACTTTCCTTTACCTTTACTTTACTTTTACTTTGACCTTTACTTTCTCTGCGCTTTAAACGGACCTTTAAGACTATCACAGTGCAGGTGCATTTATACAGAGACTTGATTACACACAGGTGGATTCTATTTATCATCATTAGTCATTTAGGTCAACATTGGATCATTCAGAGATCCTCACTGAACTTCTGGAGAGAGTTTGCTGCACTGAAAGTAAAGGGGCTGAATAATTTTGCACGCCCAATTTTTCAGTTTTTTATTTGTTAACAAAGTTTGAAATATCCAATAAATTTTGTTCCGCTTCATGATTGTGTCCCACTTGTTGATTCTTCACAAAAAATTATAGTTTTATATCTTTATGTTTGAAGCCTGAAATGTGGCAAAAGGTCGCAAAGTTCATGGGGGCCGAATACTTTCGCAAGGCACTGTGTATATATATATTTGTATGTATATACACTATAGCACACATGCACTTCAATGGCATTCCAGTCTTAGTCTGTAGGGTACAATATTGAGTTGGCCCACCCTTCCCAGCTATAACAGCTTCAACACTTCTGGGAAGGCTTTCCACAAGGAGTGTGTCTATGGAAATGTTTCACCTTTTTCCAGAAGCACATTTGTGAGGTCAGGCACTGATGTAGACGAGAAGGCCTGGCTCACAGTCTGCAATCTAATTAATCGCAAAGGTGTTGAGGCCAGTCAAGTTCCTCCGCTCCAAACTTGCTCTTATGGACCTTGCTTTGTGCACTGGTGTGCAGTTATGTTGGAACAAAAAGGATCCCCAAACTGTTCCCACAATGTTGGGAGCATGGCATTGTACAAAATGTCTTGGTATACTGGCGCCTTAAGAATTCCCTTCACTGGAACTAAGGGGCCAAGTCCAACCCCTGAGAAACAACTCCACACCCTGCACAAATCAAGGTCCATAAAGACATGGATGAGCGAGTTTTGGGTGGAGGAACTTGACTGGCCTGAACAGAGTTCTGACCTCAACCCAATAAAACACCTTTGGGATGAATTAGAGTGGAGACTGCAAGACAGGCCTTCTCGTCCAACATCAGTGCCTAAACTCATACTGTAAGTCTGCTTCTGGAAGAAAGGTCAATCATTCCCATAGCCACACTCCTAAACCTTGTGAACAGCCTTCCCAGAATCGTTGAAGCTGTTCTAGTTGCAAAGGGTGGGCCAACTCAATATTGAACCCTACAGACTAAGACTGGGAAACCATTAAAGTTAATTTGTGTGTAAAGGCAGGCATCCCAATACTTTTGACAATATAGTGTGTATATACAGTATATTCTACTTTCTGTTATAAAACATATCCAATAAAAACAAATCTAATGTCTTCATAATTTAGGCTAAAATGTATTCTGATACATTTCTTTGGTTAAAAAAAAAAAAAAAAAAAAAAGCATCTCAATAAGTGTATGTTAATTGGTGTGTGTGAAAGTTATAGAATCTACACACTATGTTATATATACTGTAATTTAAGCACCTGTGACATTATACTGGTAATGACGGTGATCAGCGACTTATAGTGGGACTGCAGAGTGGGACTATGCAAGCCATGCTTTCCAATCCAACATTAGTGCCTGACCTCACAAATGCGCTTCTGGAAGAATGGTCAAACATTCCCATAGACAAACTTCTAAACCTTGTGGACAGCCTTCCCAGAAGAGCAGAAACTGTTATAGCTGCAAAGGGTGGGCTAACTCAATATTGACTCCTACGGTCTACTGTCGTAGAAATTAATAGGGCTTGGAGCATAGAAACCCGCTTCAGTGCGCTCAAGATTATTACGCACCAAGCTCCATTAATAGCTTGTACTGAAAAGTACCGATCTCCTGTATAACGATTTACCAAGCGCTCGGCACAAAGAAAGGAACAGACGCGCTGGGTCATTTTGATGCCATCTGCCAGGTCTCTCTCCATTGGATATGTATGTGTGTGCATGTGTGTAAGAGCAAGTGTTTGTGTGTGAGAGTTTATGTGTCTCTTCATGGATGAAATGACTGTGTGAGCTGCTGTGTGAGCTGCTGTGTGAGCGTGTGTGTGTGCGTGTGAGCTTCCTGTGTCTTCTGTCCTCTGTGTGTTCTGTGTGCGAGTCTCAGGGCAGGGATGGTTTATTTACAGCAAGTGAGAAAAAGGGAGTTACAGGGAGTGGCTTCAAGACCACCAATCACAGACATGTATACATTCAAAAAGCACAATAGAAACTGGAGTACATGCCCATAAATGGACATGAGTGAACAAAGGGCTCAACTGCCACAAGAAGCACATGGCTTTTCATTGTTCATTCATGTCAATCCATAAACATGAGTCCATTACCTGTTAGTGGGTCCAATCATACATGATTCATATAAACCAAATATGACAGTGACCATTCTAACTGTTCCAGTTGATGAGGCTTTATCTGCATAAGATAATAGCAGCAGCCCCCCCCCAGTCACACCGATCGAATGTGACTATAAGGAACCATCTATTAATCTTGGTAAAATAAGAATTTCCATATCACAGACATATCTCAGCAGCGCAGTGCCCTGAACCGCAGACATAGATCTATGCAATGGACTCTCTTTGCTACTAGTATTGTGCCATCTCATCCATTGGAAGATTTTCACCAACAAGTCTTTCCTGCAATGACATTTAAAGCGACAATCACTGTAAATGGCGATTATCGGTAAAACTGACACTGGGAGACATTATGACTATTTAACTAAAGAAATGTCTATCAAAATGTCCACAACAGCTACGGATGGCATTAAAGTTCATGTGCGTGTAGCACCCTACAGGTAGGTGCTAGGTAAAATATAGTGGACTTTGTCAGCAGAGCCGTGTTTTCTTTTGTGAGGTAGGTTGTCATGGCTACCAAGTGTGTCTGCTGTGAGAGGAGTCTCCTCACTGGCCCTGTGAGAGGCTTCTCATTGGGCAATGAACGAAATCCAATCAGGGGATACATCCAGGCTTGTAACTACCCCAGGAGGCAGAGTGTGCTGCAAAGGTTTCTGGAAGTGGCTATAAGTTTGGGGGTGGCACATGACACAATGTCTTTGGCAGGAGCAGAGTCCCAGGAAGGAGAGTGCGGCTGTCTCTTCTCCTGTCTGAGGAAGGTGGATGTCTCTGGGTGTCGCCTGAGTGTCCAGAGAGTGCTGAGTGAGCTGAGGGGATCCGGTGTGCCAAGAGCCTTCGAAGAGAGAGAGAGGGGTCCAGTCCCAGGAAAGCCTACACAGGTCGTGAGTACTGAGGATTGCCCCTGGGGGTCTGCCTGAAGTTAGAGGGGACCACTCCGGAAGAGGTTCTGGGATCCACTGCCAGCTAGTTGGAAAGGGGGTACCTAGGTTGAGGACCCTGAAGCTACAGAGGGGGTACAGTGGACCCTGAATAGTTCAAGTTAAAGGGGGCGCCTGCAGTTGGGCCCTGAATTGTACAGAGTGTGTCAGTTGCAAGCACAGCTATACAGAGTTCTACTTCATACTACCTCAAGCTAGTCAAAGCAGGGGACAGTATTCAGTGACTTCCACCTTCCACAGCACAACAGTGTCAGGAGTCTCAGTCCTGGATCTTCTGGACTAATAGTCGAGGATTCAGCACTTCTGTGTTCTACGGGATACTGTAGAACAGTGTTAGTGAGCATTGGCTGGTGCCAAGGAAGCTCCACGGACATTTTTCGGGAGTAAAGTCCCACGTGTAATTAGTTCAAGCATCAAGGAGTATCCCACGCATTCCCTTCTCCCATCCCCTTAAAACCAAAAAAAAACCACAAACAAACATGCCGGAGTTGTCGCTGCTTCAGTTGTCACATCCAGGGTCACAGCTTACATGGGCTGGAGAGAGTACCGGTACTGATGGCAGGTCCACATCAGGCCACAGGCCTGGAAATCTTGCTACATGCGTGTAAAGGCAGGTGTCCTAATACTGTTGACAATATAGTGTGTGTATATGTACATATATATATATATATATATTAAAAAAATGGAACACTTTGAAAACACATCAGAACTTAATGCGGAAAAATATCTATACTGATATGGATTGGGTAATGTGCTAGAAATGAAAGGATGCCACATAATTTGATGGAAATGAAAATGATCACCCTACAGAGGGTTGAATTCAAAGAAACCCCCGAAAATCAAAGTGGAAAAAATGATGCAGCAGGCTAGTCCATTTTGCTAAAATTTCTTTGCAGCAACTCAAAATGGTACTAGTTTGTATGGCCCCCACATGCTTGTATGCATGCCTGACAACATCAGGACATGCTCCTTATGAGACGAAGGATGGTGTCCTGGGGTATTTCCTCCCAGATCTGGGCCAGGGCATCACTGAGCTCCTGAACAGACTGAGGTGCAACCTGGTGGCGTCGGATGGACCGAAACATAATGTCCCAGAGGTGTTCTATTGGATTTAGTTCATGCAAGCATGGGGGGCATTCAATGGTATCAATTCCTTCATCCCCCAGGAACTGGCTGCATACTCTTACTACATGAAGCCAGGCATTGTCGTGCACCAGGAGAAACACAGAACCAACTGAACCATTGTAGGTCTGACAATGGGTCCAAGGATTTAATCTCGATACCTAATGGCAGTCAGGGTGCCATTGTGTAGCCTGTAAAGGTCTTTCTCTATCGCTCATTGACAGACGTAGTCTTCTTGATTCTCAAGAGCTGGGTTATGTTGTCTCCGCAGGAGTAGGACTAGGCAGAAAGACAAAACGTTCTGGCTCCACCTTAGGGGCAGTCCCTGAGGGTATATCCTCCCTCTCTCTGCTACAGGGAATCAGTTTTTTTCTGTCTAGTCAGGAGTAAGGACCTAAGTTCCTTGCTGGGATCTTTTGGTCCTGGCAAGACTTTTTTCTTTAAGAAAAAGACATTTTTTAGGTAGTTTTTCTCCAGTGTTTTTTTCCTGTGAGATCTTCAAGCAAAAATGCCGGACTGGGCGACACTTGTGGTCACCCCAGCCGGCCTACGAGCGCGCGCAGACCATGGCATTGCGCTTGGTCGGCCGCGACACATTCAAGTAAGTATGCGGGGCCGGGCGACGGGCTGGATGTTGAGATCCAGTGGTCACCCCGGTTTCTGCCTACGAGCGCGTGCAGACCAGAGCTCCGCGCTGGGTCGGCCGCGACGGAGTCCCAGTGGAGGGACTGACCTTGCGAGTTAAAAGTCTCGCTTGGACGCCAGGAACCAGAGAGTCGAGGCGTCCGGAGTGGTCCACAAACCCCCACCCCGGTGGAGAGGGTATTGTGAAGAGAGGGTGCCTGTCGGTTCGGTATGGTGAGTAAACGTTCCCTTTTTTCCTCGTTATGAGGCAGTATGTATTATGGGCCCCTCCATATATGGTCAGTATATATCTGATACTTACAAGTCCCCCTTGTAATACAGCATGTGTTTGTGGAAGTGGACTTGGTTTGAGAGCTAACACTCTACCCAGCAGACTGTAACATTACAGCAGACATAGGAGGTATAATCCTACCTTATTTGTAGTGTATCTCCTGTAGATCCATATATCGCCTCTTAGCAGAGATGCAGGTGGATGTGCTGGGAAAACGATTTCGGCGGTCCGCCGCCATTTTGCCGTAGACCAAGTGCATGTATGTCCTCAGGTCACGCCGGCCGCCATGTTTTTGGAGTCTTATGTCTCTTCTATGGGGGCGGCCATGTTTTGTGAGCCCAGCTACCTCGTGGAGAGCTGGGAACGCCGGAAGGCGTACACAGGGGGCGGAGCCACGTCCTTCTACCCGGGAAAAAGCAAACAGCTCCTTCCAGTCTGTGTAAGACAGACGCTGACTGCAGTTGGTTGGAAACTGCACTGCATCGGTTGGTGAGCCTTGGGGGTCCCTCTCTCTCTCTGTGGGATCGAGAAGCAGGTACTCTGAGGGGCGCTATTGCGCTAGGGGGAGACACACAAAAAAAAAAAAAAAAAAAAGTTTTTTTGTTTTGCTGGCAAAGGTGTCCTGAATTAACATGGACCCTGCCACTCATGTATCTCCTCCGGATCCCCTCGAGGGGTCTGCGGGATCCTCCAGCACCCCACTGACAATTGAATCATTGTCAGCTATTATGGAAACTTTTGTGTCCCGGGTGGAAGTGGCTTGTCAGGGACAGGGCGCAAGAAAGCGACCCCCGCCTAACCCCTTATTATCTGAAACCTCGGATTCAGACTCTGAGCCTATTTCTGCAGTTGCAGGTACTTCATCTGGGATTGGTGTCTCGGGTCCTGTCTCTTCAGACAGTGAGGAGGATGTTTCGGCATCCGCCATAGCCCGAGAGGAAGCGTTGGTAAACGCACTCATTGTATCTGTTCAAGAAACCTTAAGGTTACAGGGTATTCCATCGGAAATAGCTGAAACTGAAATCCCTTTTGGGACTAAAAAATGCATCAAAGTGGCGAAGGTTTTTCCATTGCCCAAATGTTTTGGCAATCCAATCGAAGAAGAATGGCGTCTGCCAAAACGCACTTTTACTATTTCTAAACGCATTGACAGGCGTTATCCGTTTGAGGAAACCCTCATTAAGAAATGGACAGAACCACCTGTGGTGGATTCACCAATTGCTAGATTGAATAAAGCCACGGTTATTCCTTTAGAAGACGCTCCGTCTTTTAAAGATCCAGTGGATCGCAAGATAGAAGCTATGTCTCGCACCATGTTTTCCTTGATTGGATCAGCTTTCAGACCTATAATAGCTATTGGTCTGGTTTCGCAGGCTGTAACTGAATGGACCAAGTGGTTACGCCGGGACTTAGAAGAGGTCCCTCAGGCGGTATCAGATTTGTTGGAACAAATGATACAGGGGTTACAGTTTGTGTGTGATGCGGCGTTAGACGCCACTCCATTATTGGCGCGAGCATCAGTCTCAGCAGTGGTTCTCAGGTGTACACTGTGGCTAAAAGGTTGGTTAGCCGACCAAGGTTCCAAAAAAGCATTGGCTAATATCCCCTTTTCAGGAGAGCGTCTATTTGGAGCCAACTTAGATGAGATCATTAAGGATCTCACGGGTGGAAAGAGCACCTTTTTACCGCAAAATTTTAAAGGTAGAGGAACTCGTCAAAGACGAGGGCCTTCTTTTTCTGCTCACAAGAGGTTTTTTCGTCCCGCGGGTGAAAAAACTAAGTCCTCCAAAGCTCCTGCAGGAGGCGTCAGGGGTCGTTGGTCGGGCAAGCAAAAGCCCGCCCCCTCCAGACCTGAAGATAAACCGTCCAAAGCCTGAAGGTGCGCCCCCACCCATAACTGGGGTGGGGGGACGTCTTCGCCGGTTCCCGGATCCATGGCTTTCCAGAATCCCGGACAAATGGGTTTGCGAAGTCATAAGGTCAGGGTACAAGATCGAGTTTCGATCTCTCCCACCGGCGCGATTCTTCCCTTCCAATATCCGACTATCCTCAGATCGTTTAGAAGATCTGCGGAGAGCAGTCACAGATTTACTACAACAAGGAGTGGTAGTCCACGTTCCTTGGACAGAACGGTTTCAAGGGTTTTATTCAAACCTATTTACAATACCCAGGAAAGAGGGCAAAGTGCGTCCAATTCTGGACTTAAGAGCACTCAATTCTTTTGTCAACATAAGAAGATTCAGAATGGAGTCCATTCGCACAGTAGCAGCCTTCCTGCATCCAGGGGATGTCCTAGCGTCCATAGACATCAAGGACGCCTGTCTTCACATTCCCATTTTCGCAGGACATCAGCGGTTTCTACGCTTTTCCGTAGAAGAGAACCACTATCAGTTTGTGGCGTTACCTTTCGGTCTCGCCACGGCTCCGCGGGTCTTCACAAAGGTGTTGGCCCCAATGTTGGCACTTCTGCGCCAAAGAGGCATATCGATCCTTGGTTACCTAGACGATCTTCTGCTTCATGCAGAGTCTCCTCAGACCTTGCTACAAAACATAGAAATTACTATGATTTCTTTACAGGAATTCGGGTGGCTGGTGAACCAGCAAAAGTCATTTCTGGTTCCCACCCAGAGGCTCGAATATCTGGGTCTAATTCTAGACACAGTCAGGACAAGAGTTTTTCTTCCGGTAGGGAAACTCCGAAAGATTCAATCAGCAGTCCAGTTGTTACTGTCCAACAGCTGGTCTTCCCTTCGGACTTGTATGAGGGTTCTGGGGTTGATGGTGGCTTCGTTCGAAGCAGTCCCATTTGCCCAGTCCCATACCCGAATTCTTCAGCAAGAGATTCTTCTCAGATGGAATCGGAATCCGGAATCCCTGGACAATCAGATCCGATTGAGCAAACAGACCAGAGAGTCTCTGGTCTGGTGGCTTCGGTCTCCGATGCTCAGCCAGGGAAAGTCATTTCTGCCAATATATTGGACGATAGTGACCACGGATGCCAGTCTATCCGGATGGGGAGGAATTCTCGGTCAGTTATCTGTCCAGGGACTTTGGTCCCCGGAAGAATCCAGGTTACCGATAAATGTATTGGAACTGAGAGCGATCAGACTTTGTCTGATTCACTGGACCGAGCAGCTCCAGGGCAGCCCGGTTCGGATCCAGTCGGACAATGCCACGGCCGTGGCTTATGTCAATCACCAGGGGGGCACCAAGAGTGTCCGAGCGGCCAAAGAAGTGGCTTGCATTCTTCGCTGGGCGGAACGATTTGTTCCAGCAATCTCTGCGGTGTTCATTCCGGGGGTGGAGAATTGGCAGGCAGATTATCTCAGCCGTCAAACTCTGGATCAGGGGGAATGGTCCCTCCATCCAGACGTTTTCCACCAGTTGTGCCTACGGTGGGGCACCCCGGATGTGGATCTGTTGGCATCACGATTCAACAGGAAAGTTCAGAGATTCGTGGCTCGCTCCCGCGATCCTCTAGCAGAAACCGCAGACGCACTGATCGCCCCGTGGGGGCAATACCAGCTAATATATGCCTTCCCTCCTCTCGCGTTACTGCCAAGACTTCTTCGCAGGATAGAGGAGGAAGGAATTCCAGTAATTCTGGTAGCTCCGGACTGGCCTCGTCGAGCTTGGTACGCCGACGTGGTCAGACTGGTGGCGGATGTCCCGTGGAGACTTCCTCTCAGGGAGGACCTACTGTCTCAGGGACCGATCTTCCATCCTGCTTTACGATCGCTGGCTTTAACGGCCTGGCTATTGAGACCCAGGTGCTGAAGGACAAAGGTTTGTCAGCTTCAGTTATTCCTACTCTAGTTGAAGCAAGGAAAGCGACTTCCAGAAAGATTTATCATCGCACATGGAAGTCCTACATTGCATGGTGTGAACCTTTGGGGTTCCGTCCTCGGTCTTATTCGATTAGTCGAATATTAGCCTTTCTGCAACAAGGGGTTGAGCAGAAACTGGCCTTGAGTACTATCAAGGGTCAGGTCTCAGCATTAGCTATCTTCTTTCAGAAGCCTTTGGCTACTCATTCCTTGGTGCGGAATTTCATCCAGGGGGTGCGACATCTGGCTCCGCCAGTGCACGCGCCGTTACCCCCCTGGGATCTTAATTTAGTGTTGTCGGTTCTTCAGAAACCTCCCTTTGAAGATATTAGGGAGATTCCTCTACCTACGTTGTCCCAGAAGGTGGCCTTCTTGGTGGCTATTACTTCTGCACGCAGGGTGTCAGAACTGGCCGCATTATCTTGTCGTTCACCATATCTGGTGGTTCATAGAGATAAGGTGGTTCTTCGTCCGAATCCATCCTTCCTACCAAAAGTGGTTTTAGAATTTCATCTGAATGAAGAAATTGTGTTACCTTCCCTGTGTCCTAAGCCCAGTCATCCGCGAGAGTTTGCTTTACACTCCTTGGATGTGGTCCGGGCGATCAGGGTATACTTGAAAATGACACTCGTTTCGCAAGACGGATTCACTTTTTGTGATCCCAGATGGACCCAAAAAGGGGTTGCCTGCATCTGCCGCGACCATTTCCAGATGGATCAGACAGACGGTAGTACAGGCTTATTCTATTAAGGGTCGGGAGCCCCCGTTCCCTGTTAAGGCGCACTCCACTCGGGCACTTAGTGCGTCATGGGCCTTTCGCCATCAGGCGTCAGTGGTCCAGGTGTGCAAGGCGGCTACCTGGTCGTCGGTGCATACCTTTACTAAACATTATAAAGTTGATGTAATGGCATCGTCTGATGCCTCGTTTGGCCGCAAGGTTTTGCAGGCCGCAATTTGAGGAGACCAGTGGTCTACCTCAAGGGTTTTTTCCGTTGGAAAATTTTTCTTTAGTCTCATTCTTTGTTTATAATGAGCCTTTAAAACTTCTAGTTTGGCACCGGTTGGGCCTTCTAGATTGGATTTGATTTTGTCAATCCCACCCCTCATTTGTGGCACTGCTTCTGGATGTCCCAGCTCTTGAGAATCAAGAAGACTACGTCTGTCAATGAGCGATAGAGAAAAATGGATTTTTGTAAGATCTTACCGTAAAATCCTTTTCTCTTAAGCTCATTGACAGACGTAGTACCCGCCCCTCTATCATTGAGTTGGGTTGGGTTAAATTCTCTGTTACTGCTTTAGAACAGAACTGATTCCCTGTAGCAGAGAGAGGGAGGATATACCCTCAGGGACTGCCCCTAAGGTGGAGCCAGAACGTTTTGTCTTTCTGCCTAGTCCTACTCCTGCGGAGACAACATAACCCAGCTCTTGAGAATCAAGAAGACTACGTCTGTCAATGAGCTTAAGAGAAAAGGATTTTACGGTAAGATCTTACAAAAATCCATTTTTGTGTCCCTCCATGGATATGCTTCCCCAGACCATCATTGACCCACCACCAAACCGGTCATGCTGAATCATGTTACAGGCAGTATAATGCAGAGGCAGGAGACTTAAGTCACATGACTTGACTTAAGTCAGACTTATGTCACCAGTTTGAGGACTTAAGACTTTCTTGACTAAAATTAAAAGACTGGACTTGATTTTGACTTGGTATTCATGACTTGAGACTTGACTTTGACTTGAGACATAAGACTCAAAATTACTTTACTTTTTTAAGTTAATCAATATTTGCATTTTCTCAAGATGTGTTAAAGCAAAATGAATGTGCCTGTTATGTTTCTGACACCACAGTCACTTAAAACACCTCAGTGTGTTTTGATTTTTAGGACACTGGCTGTTTAACAATGGAAATCCTTAACATGTTTTTAGTGACTGTGGTGTTGAAACATGACCGGACAAAGGATTTTCAGCTGTTTAGGCATTCAAAGTGTTTCTTTAATATGCCAAGAAAAAAGCACTAAGCAGTTTTGTTAATGTTGAAAATAAAACAAAACTGTCCCTGACCACTGACTTTTAACTGATTTAAAGGTGAAAATTGGGGTAGATCAGTATTTTGACTTGATTTGTGACTTGATCAAAATAAATGACTTGACTTGATTTGCTTGACTTCTAGCAGGGACTTGACTTGGTTGTTTTTCGCCACAGTAACTTGGGATTTGCTTGAGACTTGAAGGTTAAAACTTGAGACTTGCTTGTGACTTGCACATGTGTGACTTACTCCCATGTCTGGTATAATGTTCTCCACAGCTACTCCAGACCCATTCACATGCGTCACATATGCTCAGGGTGAACCTGCTCTCTTCTGTGAAAAGCATAGGGCGCCAGTGGTGGACCTGCCAAATCTGGTGTTTAATGGCAAATGTCAATTGAGCTCCATGGTGCCAGGCAGTGAGCACAGGGCACACTAAAGGATGTTGGGCCCTCAGGCCACCCTCATGAAGTCTGTGTCTGATTGTTTGGTCAGAGACATTCACACCAGTGGCCTGCTGGAGGTAATTTTGTAGGGCTCTGGC
The DNA here is from genome assembly GCF_965119305.1 of Pelophylax lessonae. Lineage (NCBI taxonomy): Eukaryota > Metazoa > Chordata > Amphibia > Anura > Ranidae > Pelophylax > Pelophylax lessonae. The sequence goes on along the minus strand of NC_138776.1, from coordinate 207,118,533 downwards.
AGTGCTCATCATGTTCCTCCTTGCACAAAGGAGCAGATACTGGTCCTGCTGATGGGTTAAAGACCTTCTACAGACCTGTTCAGCTCTCCTAGAGTAACTGCCTGTCTCCTGGAATCTCTTCAATGCTCTTGAGAATGTGCTGGGAGAGACAGCAAACCTTCTGGCAATGGCACATATTTATGTGACATCCTGGAGGAGTTGGACTGACTGTACAACCTCTTTAGGGTGTGGCTATTGCCTCATGCTACCAGTAGTTACATTGACCCTAGCCAAATGCAAAACTAGTGATAAACAGTCAGAAAAGGTGAGCCTCCACCTGTAAAACAATTCCTATTTTGAAGGTTACCACTTAATATCCCAGGAGTTAAAGTTTATATGACTTGATGCTATACTCTAATTAAAAAGTGTTCCTTTAAATTTTTTGAGCAGTGTATATATATATATATATATATATATATATATGTATATATAACACTTTGTTTAGGTCATATTGTAGTAATGTACTGTATAAGACACTACGCTTAGAACTGACTATTATACAATATTTGGATTTTCTAGTATGGTTTAGCATTTTCTGCAGTTAAGATTAGATCTACCAAATTGAGATATACACTAAATATTTCAATAGTCTTTTAAAGTGATTTGTGGATGTTGGGTAGAAGCTGTACACTTTATCTGCGATGAAAGTAACTCCTAATCCCATATGGGCAGGAGAGATAAATTGAGAAAATCTTGTGGGACATGGACTTTTATACATTTATCCGTTTATAACATTTTTTCCAGTACCTTCCAAACTGAGAGCAATACAGTATAAATAAAGGCAAGGGTCAAACTAAAAACCTCTATAAAACTAGAGGAAAATGTTTCACAAGTACAAATACAGATAATATAGATAACATGTACATTGAGATATCTCAGACTTTTTACTGATAGAAAAAACAGGCATTTATATTTTATTTTTTCACAATAGTCAAGGTACTGTTTAGTGCAATGATGATATGCAAAATAAAGTAACCTTTGACAACCAATCTAATTTCAATGTTTTTCCTCTTATTTAACTATCTTAACTTATCCTTAATTGGCCCTGTCCGGCTAAAATACAATCCTAAAGGCTAATCCAATGCAAAGAGCTCTTACAATCACCTTTTGTGTACTGTGCCTCCTACAGTGCTGCAGGCTCAGTCAGAGTCTTTGAGGAGTGTCTAATTTTCAAACTCCTACATCATTGTTGAGGCATCTGACACTTCCACAACTGGAATCTGAGGGAGGAGTTAGAAGACTCTCTACTCTTATTTCCTGTACAGATAAGTAACGGTTGTCATTTTTAGACAGCATACTGTCTTCAACAGCACATTTTAGCATTCATTTTTTTTCTTCCAATAATTTTTATTGAAATTTTCAAAAAGATAACAGAAGAGCGATAACAAACGAGGCATATTAATAACTTGCTTACACATGAACTTTTGTTCAGAACAGTACAAGAACAGATAGACTTGGCAAGAAAACAAGGCCAGCGAGAGCTGGAAAAACTGCTAATCAATCAAAAAAAAACAAAACTCCCAGTATGGTTGAATTCCAAGATAGATTGAGAGCCGATCGCCCCGGGGCACCCCTAATGGGCTCATACTGTGCCCCAGAGAGAACCGGCTAAAGACAGCTGAGAGAAAACATTGAGGGAAACCGCCTTTGTCTCTGATAACCTGAAGGGAGGAAAGACAATTTCCGTCAAACCCCCCAAAAAAAAAAAAAAAATATGTATTCGCCAAGAACTACCAGTGTAATCATGGTACGAGGTACCACATATGCCCCATATACAGACTTAAACGTGGAACAGGATAGAGCAAGTGGTAGGAAGAAGAAGAGTAGAAAGAGGAGAGACATCAGAGGGGGAAGGAAAAAAGGAGGGGTTGGAAGGGAGAGAATAGAGAGGGAGTCGTGGAGAATAATCCCACGGGCCGATCCCACCTAACCCATACATGGGTATCAAAACGGAAAGAAAAGGGGAAAACCCCAAGGAAAAAAGGGAAAAAGTGTCCTTCCGGCCGAGCCCATCCTAAAGTGTTACATTCACAAATGTCGCCCAGGGTTCCCAGACTGACTCAAATTTTGCCCTAGAATCATTCATGATACTGTACATCTTTTCTTGGGTCATTATACATGAAATTTTATGTTTCGCAACCAGGAAGGAAACCGTAGACTGTTTCCAATGCTTAGCTATTGTGATT